>NC_135550.1:22737925-23099175 GCF_964340395.1 Glandiceps talaboti
AGACTTGTATAATGGCACCATCCAAACATGTCCTCTGGTTTGTGAGAATGTGTGTAAAGGACTTCACCTAATGCAGAATATTACAATATTACCAAAGTTTCAAACTTCACAATGTGTTAATGCTCTTCTCTTCTTAAGCCATATATTAAAGACTGCATGTTGTTATGTCCTAATATTTGTGGGAACATATTTTGTTTGTCAGTCTCATAGGATGCATGTGTGAGGGGAGGGGGAGGGGGTAGGTGTACCTGCCTCAAAGTCAAGAACTGCCAACAATGGGTTAAGTAAGTAAATGTATACATTTAAGTCAGTCTGAATCACAATCACTTTATTTAATCTCAACATGGGATCTTATAAGTTTTGTGCAATCTAAAACATAACAATATACTAGTACAAGATATCTGTTAACTGCACTGTGGACAGAGATAACACATTACAGTACATAAAAAGCTGAGTGCATTAACCATCAGTCCAGCTGATTGCAAAACATAAGAGCACACGGTACATTATGGAATGTTTTTAAGAAATCCAAATTCAGCAAGTGTCTGTATCAAAAGATTCTACACAATGTGACATTGTAATACTGTACATAACATATTTAACGCTGAAATAACTAACTGGAATGTTTCTTGAAACTGTTTTGTCGGATGTAATGATTTACTTGTAATATTGTACACCCTGAACAGTATTGAATCACCTATGTGTCAACACATGTGTGTAACTGTAGACACAATAAATGCAATCAAATTGATTTTTTGGGGGGTCTGTATCATAAAATCAACAACCCCTACACGATTACCATTTCAACATTCTGCTGTACTACTAATGGATAAAATTGACCCAAATTAACGTGTACAAAGTCTAATATTAGTAATAATGGGTTTTTAACAACTTTCACTGAGTTGGTTTTATGATCGAAATAATAATGCTCCAGTTACAGCTAGTGTAGTTTTAACAAGTAGAACATAGATATAGATATAAGAGAATAATTTGAGTTGACATGAACATAACTCCCTAAACTTGTAAACAGATTGAATGGTATAATACAGCACAGATACATTAATGAACTCATATTAATGAAGTTTATATACAGTTTCTAACTTACTGACTGTAATACTGCAAAGTCCTGGGAAAAAGTAGGATGGTTATGTTATACACACATATCAGTGAAGTATATATACAATTTCTCACTTCATAATTGTAGTAAAAAATTCTGATATTTGATTTTGATCAACAATATGTAGTCCAAAGAGTTCATTGAACAATGATGGACATATATGTATGGTAGCCTGAAAGATGTGTTGTCTACACTCCTTTTCGAAGCATTCATTACAGTGTTTAGCTAATAATTTACATGAGTGCCATCAACTATGAACCTTTTACTCTAGTAAAATTGGCTGTATTATTATGATCTTGTTATTCAAGAAGTCTTATTAGCAATGAGTACAAAATTTCTTGCAGACAGTTTTGGATCAAACAGAGGTATAAGTTCACTGTCAATGCCTTGTTCGTACAAAAACAACATCCTATCTATCAAAATCAGTGACTCTGTCACTGGAGCTGTCAATAGCCTTAGCACATGAAATGTAATTAACTGTTTCCAACGTTTCAACAGTTTCTCAAGTTCTTTCCCTTCATCTTCTGGTATTGGTTGCAGCCCAAGCTTTCTCAAAGCTTCTGATAAGTAGGTATACAGGGGTTGGTCATGACCTTTCTTGAGCTTACGCATGACCTTTTTTATGTGTCGTATTCCTGCATGTTTTGTAGTAAGATCTGGATCTTGTTTTTGAATGATAATTTCTAGTATAGATCTATAACACTGTAGGATTAGATGAGGGTCCTTGTCTTTCAGTCTTTGACAATAAGTATCAAGTGCATGACAAGCTAGTTCTCTTGATTCATAGTTCAGTTCATAATCTGGCAGAGATCGTATCCAGTCACTCATCGGGTATCCCACTTGGCCGATCTTTTGATTGTTTACAGCAGTTTGAGGGTTTTCTGAGTCAGACATTTCCTTTTTTGTTGTTGTGTCATTTTCATGATCTGACTCGTTAGGACGTCTGGCAGGGACAGCGTTTCTACACGTCAGCTTTTGGTAACAGCAACCTACGGATACCAGAGCATTTGCTGAACTGCATTTTGAGAACACACTCAATATTGTTGGTGCTAAATCACCACAGGTGTGTAAGCCTACAAAGCCAAATTCTGTGGGCCTTGAACTCTGAGAATGGGTTGATCCTTGCTGACAACAAACTGACAAGTCAATACTTCGTTCTGAGTCTAGCTGACTTTGGTTTATGTCAAGCTGAGCAGGTTCTCTGGCTTGAGTGTCTGGCAACTTAAGTTTAGTGGTTACTGTTTGCTCTGAATTACTGCTTTCAGTAGAACCCCTGTGCTGCTGAAGTAAGTCTAAAAAGTCATCCACTGCAATATTAGGATCTATGTGAAAAATCACATGGTTAGGGACAACAGGAACGTCAGGACTACAGTCTGACTGTTTAAATCCTTTTAGTTTATCAGGATTTTCAACACTTTTAGTTTCAAAGAACTTTTTCAGTTTGTCATCCAGCTGAATGGCACCACCTACATGGCCGCCTTCAGCTTCAACAGTTGTAACATGCAGACCATATCCAAAGGATAAAAGCCTGGTTAAATGTCCCATCCCTGCCCCTACATCAACAACGTTATTACAATCAGACTTCTGGCATGTTTCATGAATGAGTCTTGCCAGCCGACAGATTTCATACTGTTTCTTTGGTTTCACGTGTCTTCTGTAATGGCGAGATAAATGCTCATATGAAGTTGATGTTTTCTTTAGCAAGTGTTCAACAGCATCATCATCACGTCCATCTTGTGGCGTTCTTCGGAGAGCAATAGCATGAACAGTGGCCCGATACGCCAACAATGAAAGCGGCCACACTTTAGAATACTTGATAGATCTATCGTCTCTTGGTGATTCCAACAACATACATGATATGTCCACAGTGTCTAGATCTTCAAGTACTGTCAGCCATGTTCTTGGAAGGTTACTCCAGTGGTCCTTGACGAAAAATTCAACAATGTAGGCTTCTGATAACCATTTGTAATGGTTAATGAACGACAGTAACCTTACTGCGTATTCTTTGAGACATTGGTGTGTTTCTTTGTTGCAACAATATCCCATACTGACCTATTTTTAACACTGTTTCATCGCCCGTTCATTCGGGGAAAGATGCTGAAACAGATGTGTTTATTGTTCACCCCGTCTGATCCGTCTCGACCTCCTGAGGGCGCTGTACAACATCGACCGAGGGTGACCACATGGGGTGACCTCCTTGGGTCATGTGGGTGACCCCAGTCTAAACTGGTTTCTCTTTTGACCTTTAATAATACATATTGTACATTCGGTAGTGGGACGGTAGTCAGCCTAGGTGACCCCATGCTAGTCACGTTACTATTATATAAAATAACTGAAATTATAAAATTATGTTATATTATAAAATATTATTATATTACTGTAATAATTATAATTATGATTATAAGTATTGCAATGTGCAGTGAACATCACTTTCGTAGTCGCCGAGTTGACTCTGATTAAGTTTTACTTCATTTGAAAATCGAATCTAAGACTTAAAAGTTAGCCATCCAGATCCCTGGGTAAATATAGTTGTTTTTCTCCAGAATATTCTTCGTCTTTAAAACTTGCCTTAGTCAACCTCGCAGGATGTTAACCGACAACGGACACCCCCCCCCCCCAACATTCCTTTCACTATAAGTTATGCTGTGAAAGTATTATTGATGCATGGATAGTGTAGGCTCAGTTAGCCACATGCTAATATGTGAACATCAATACGATTTCAGATAGTAACATAACCATTGCATGCATTGAGGTGATGTAGGCTTCCAAAACCAGAGACAGATTAACACCGTGATATGTAAGACCAAACCAACATGGTTACACCAGGTGAAATCTATGAAAACATGAGAAGAATCTACCCTCGTGGAAAAGGTGCGTCTTTTCTTCAGTAGCTGGATAGTTTTAGCAATTCAATCACATGAACATGTATGGTAAAATTTGCAATTCTATGGAAGTTATATTGTAGTGTCAAACCGTCCGACAAAATGTGTTAAATGAACCAAACATATTTGCATGGGAGTGCATTTTGATGCTTGAACTTCGGTCAACTCATTATCCAACTGACTTCAACAAGTTCCCAGAACGATATTTTCCAGTAAATTTCATTGACGTCGCTGTTATCGTCCACCATCCACAAAGTAAATTTCGTCATACTTTACATGCAAATGGCAAACACATTTCTTCTACTGTACTATCGGAGCTTTTGGCAATCCGTCACGGTGGTACATTCTGGCCAATCAAAAAACGACTTTTAGATAAACTGGAAGTTCACTGGATAGAAGACAAACCTAAATTGCCATCCCCACAGACAAATACACGCATTTCCTCAACTTTCAATATCAGAATGAATTATTCAACATAGTAATAGCGAAAGCGAAAAATCTTTGTGACGAAAGCATTTCAAATTTGACAATTAGTCTAATTTTAATTCGCTCTATTGCAATTTGAAATTGATTTAATTGATTTGCCAGAATGTGTGCCGTGGGTTTTAGACACCCTGCAGATCGTACATGTAATGATTGTAAATAGAATATATATATAGTTTTGAATATCTAATTAGTTATGAGATGGTGGGCACAAGGCAGGTCAGTACAGTTTGCAATGAAAATTAAATGGCAATTACGAAATAGTACATAACAGATAATAAACCCTTGTACAATTATGACTAACCAAGCCCACTTTACGAATTACAGATAAAATAGCTTCATATATTAAAAAAAGAAATGATGTTTAAACTTTACATGTTGTAAGATTAAACAGTTTTTATTAATTTCTTTTGCCCCTACATACGTACAAAAATGTTTTTGTGAAGGATTATGTAAGAAAATGAATGATTAAGAAGAACAACGAACGTCAAATTGCGGTTTTACGACCATTCATTTTGAAATTTAGCAGTGTACGAAAAATAAATAGAGGCGACTACGAGTTCCGAATATGTTTCTACTCAACCCTCGGGACTCGGACCCATAAACTTATCGAAGTGAGAATGTCATCAACAGAGCATTCCTCACTTGAACTGAAAGCTTGATACCTACCATTTAGAACATTCAGTATAAAATCACTGATGCAAAGAAAGCTGTGAAAACTTTGAAAAGAATGTAAGAAGTTTAAACGAATATTCTAAAACTATACATAATAATGTTGTTGCTCGAAAATCCATGATATTCTATCGTCCTTCCTAATATTTGGTTATTTCACAAGTAAGCGTAAGAGATAAATATCTGTTTTGGATATCACGATAGTACTGATGAATGCCTTCCTACTCACACTAGTATAGTACACGTACCCATTTGACTTCCGTAATAACGTCGTATTAAAATTAGTGTAGTATGATCTGTTTTGAATGTCAAAATAGTACTGAAGGAATGCCTTCATATTCTGATATAGGCTATGTTTGAATGCCACGATAACACAGAAGGAATGCTTTCATATTCTGACGTAGTATATGTTTTGAATACCACGATAACACTAAATGAATGCTTCCATATTCTGACATAGTATATGTTTTGAATTCCACGATAACACTAAATGAATGCTTCCATATTCTGACATAGTATATGTTTTGAATTCCACGATAACACTGGCGGTATGTCTCCATATTCTGACATAGTAATATGTTTTGAATGCCACGATAACACTGAAGGAATGCCCTCCTATTCTATTATAATTTACTGATAACAAGGACTAACAGGAGTAGACATTTCATTTAATTGAATTCTACGACGTCAATAAAAACGACCGTCATCCTAAGGCAAAACATGATGTGATTGGGATTTACAAAGTGTTCGTGCATTAACTCCAATTTAATTCCATTATTTACAAACGGTGCCACGGGAAATACATTTCCCTTCTTTAATGGTCTCGTTCAATGGAAAAAAAATATTGACTACAATCCAAAATAGACTGAAAGAAACCGCCGATATTAGAGTAAGATACTGAAAGGGAAATGTAACACGGCGATCGATACAAACCATGTACAATGCAGCCAAGGTAGTGGTTTCAATTTCGCCGTGTAGCTTTAACTTCGAAGAATGAAACCACAATGTAAGTCGGGTATATGGATATTACAATCCTGGTTGATTGTCTGTAACACAGAAATACAAGTTATTACCAAAGTATTTGCCAGAATTTTCAAAAATCAACTCTTTCAACCACCTTTTGCTCGAACAAATGTCTTAAAATGTTCTTTTTATCCAGGACTCGGTCATTTTTTAATTCCATGGGCAATTTTCATAATGTTGAGCAGTTTGGCGATTTTAACGTTTTGTACGATTACTTATTTTTACTTAATTTTACAGTGTTTTATTCAGTTTGTCTCTGTTGACATCCTATTTGAGTACTGTGCTACTCTTTTTACGAACCTGTAATTTGGTAAATAAATAAGTAAATAAATAAATAAATAAATAAATAAATAAATAAATAAATAAATAAGTAAATAAATAAATAAATAAGTAAATAAATAAATAAAAAGAATGTATTCCATATCATGCTAGATAACAGTATCTATGGAATGTTCACTCTAAAGGTTCTTCAAGGGCAATGTATAGTACTAGTAAATTAACTGGTCCATTCCTTCAACTACACCGTTATATATTTGAGAATTAGGAGAGCACACTAGTCGCGACGAGTCACTATCTTCAGACCATGTTATCTCTCACGACACATAAAAAAATGACGGAAAATAATCATTGAAAACAAACAATACCTGCAATCTGATTTGCTTTTGAACTGGTGCATGCAGACTTGTCATGTATTTCTGTTTACTCTGTGAAAGTCGTACACATTGTAGACTGGGCAGGTGTTTGTTGGTATCCTTGATATGATAAGAGCAGAACAAATTAACGTAAAACATGGAGGTAGGACGAGTCCTTCTAACGCCATGATTCAACCAATCGAAATCAATTTTCTATGTAACTACCAAACGAAAATATTGATCATTATGATAACTGAAAACTTGTATCTCAATAAACATTTTTAATGTTGACAACTGAACTAATAATGTTGGTTTTACTGTTATATCAGTCTCGTGATTAGTTTGTTATTTAGGTCATGTGTTCAATCGTAAATAGTCACGACTGTGGCGGTGATAGATCTTAATGACCTGCCCTATGATAGCCGCAGGTGACCTATACTCTACACACCCTGGACCTGTGAGGTCGTAATAGGGTCTGTCGCCCAAAGAATCCACGCATCATGCATATTCATGAGCGGTAGAAGTCGGCATGACAACCACCTTCAGAGGGCATTGTAAGCTTTCTTTCAAGAGCAACGATCGGATTGCATGACAATAAGGAAGCCGATCACTGTACACAAGTCAGACTTGGGTATCGACTTGCCAACGCAACTGTTACCCATGCAGAAAGATTAGATTGGTTTGATCGCCAGGACGGAGTTGTTGTAGCGAGTAGTGGCCAGCATAATGGCCAGAACCCTTCACAGTCCATACCACAATGTCTGCTAAGGGTTACGTCGGTCTACCTCGGCCGTACACCAATAACAGTTTCCAGTTGAAGCTGCATGAATTTGAACAACTCATAGCAGAACTCACTCAACAGGATAGCGAAGCCAGTCCTGAGGAGCGACGACAGAATATCAATGGTAGGGTATAGTAGTCTACGAATTCTTTTAACCAGATACTGGTTGATTCGCTATTGTTTGTGTATGTATGTATATAACAGGTGGTTGTTGTGTTAGCTATCATACCGAGACACCTCATAAAACATTTATTCTTCTTAGCCGTATGTCTTCTGCCCCATTCCGTACTACTACATGTCCTTCAGTACATATTAAGTACTGTGTGAGCAAACAACCTGCAACGCCTGTAAATCTAAACACTTGATCAGAATGTTTTACCTGTCTTGGTTTTACTGAGAGACGACAATTTACATACTAGAGAATATAAACGTATTAAAGAAACTTATTCATATGGTATCCTGACTTCATATTTTGTCTGTTTATTTTACAGAAAATCTTCGGTTTGATTCATTCTGTGACGCTATCCGAGCCCTCTTTGGGCCAGATATCAGAAATCAAGATTTGAAGGCGATTTACAGGAAAATTACCACTAATCCAGACGCCAAAGTCGACTGGAGTGAGGTACTGATACTGTCCTTTTTTTTACTGCATTAGCCGCAAACTTAATTTCCCTTCATTGTACTGTTGAGGCATTACATACACACGTATCAAATGAAACTTGTTTTACTGGTTGGCTGGTATGTGTGATCTAGTCGAGTGTTTAACGAGTACAAAATTAATTTATCATAGACGTTGATTGATGACACGACTTGTCGTTTTAACAAACTATATTTGCCTTGGAATTAAACATGTGTAGTTTCCACATGAACACATACGTCCACTTAAAGTATTTGGAGTCCCCTTTGTCAAATATCCATGAGATATCGTTTAAAAGTGACCTCAGGGTCACAAATGTGGGTGAATAATCATTACAAATACAATAGAGGGTTTATATTGTATTCTACGATTGATGGAGATTCAGATATTTCGTGCAATTAAATAGTTTTTGTCTTCGTTGCATTATAAACGCAATACGAGGTTTTGGCCATAGTTAGTCTGACCCCAGGATCGAACGTCTGTCACTCGGCGGTATTATTATGATGATCCCCAGTGTATGTTTGCACTGTTAATGCTATATACGTGTAATCTGTACATTCATTTATCATCTTATCTTGTCCACGGTATCGTACTTGATTACGTGTTACTTATCCGTGATTAAGTTCAGCATCCAGGAGTAACAATGAATATTTCACTACCTTACATACAAGAATCTATTCATTTTTGATGGGTTGAAAACCTTTTAGCGTGTGTTATTGATTACATGGCTGTATCTGCGATACTACTTACACTAGGCAACTTAGACACGTGTGAATGATGTATGCTTCATTAAAAATAAATAATATTTAGGAGGTAATTCTAACTAAATACAACATACTCACATTCCATGAGTTACAAAATGAAAAGTACAATTGAAAGACATTAGCGGATATTAAACGTTATTGTGTATGGACTTTGCCTTTATTTGTCAACTTCGAAGAGTTGTTGTGTTACGGTATGTCTAACTGGTTTTCAATCACAGTGGTTACCTTGGTGCATTGATAGGCTATCGTTATTTGCTCTTAAATCGACACCTCTGTTGGGGATCGGTTGGAGGATACGAAGACAAAGAAACATTGTAAACTGAACTTTTAACTCTCAGAAACACTGCCTAGTATCGCTAAACAACAGCGTAACCATGAGGAAACCTGACTGGAATTCTTAAATGAACTCTGACATCGATTGAGCTATTGTGACATATGCATCCGTGCTTCCTTTTGTTTTGTAATCCCATTCATTAGGGGGCTTAGTACATATAGAAGTGTTTGGACAACATCGGTAAAAGTTGACCGTGGCCACTGCTGACAAGTACAAATTATTGACTCCTCAACGGATACCAGAAACTCCTAATACACCACAGAAGACAAGGTCATAGTATCTAGTATTAGGATTACAATCACGAATACAAACAGATTCGGTACGAATAGCTAATCTCAACATGTACCATTCGGAAGGAAATGCTGGGCGTTATAATTTATTCATGAACAGGAATGAATGCGAAAGTTGTTTATATACAATCATCATAGTGATTAGAAGATGTTACCGTGGTAAATCATAGTGATTAGAAGATGTTACAATGGTAAATCATATTGAAAGGAGGAATATAGATGTGAATTTAAAATAAAAACATATCAATGCATTACAGTTTATGTCAAATAGTACTAATGAGATAGGAAAACAACTACTCGTACCAAAACCTAACTGATAAGACAACGAAATCGTTTAGCTATCAAAAGTGAAACTACAAGGTGGGGGGGGGGTGGTGGTTAGGAGGTAAATCAATCAATATTTTGAGTCGCTAGCCGTTGTTGAAATTAGAGTAAAAGGCTGGGCGTGGGGTTCAGTTGTTCACAGTATTCTATGATTATCACACAAATATACTGAGTCCGAGCAATGTGACCTGGAAATTAGTTTGTATACACTATACATTTTATTTTTTTAAATTATCCATCTTGTTTCATTGACACATGATGATTGAACATGGAAAGGGTCAAAATCAATTAAATTTCAGTTAAGTCTGCCTGACTATGTTATTGATGACGTCAGTTGAGAGTGAGGACTTAATTGAAAACCATGGAGATCGGCTTTAACACACATCATTCAATCACTCGTAGTGTAGGGAACTGTATTCACGTTAAATCATTACTGACAATGTATCCGTTATTACAACGTAATATCCCCGGCAATGTCGTATTGAATCACATTTAATTACAAACCAATATAAAAGCACTTAATGTATCTCCCTGGTTTCTGTTTTCTATTATTATCTAGCCATGTCTAAGCTTTGTAGACTGTATACAGCAACTCTAACGTAGTTGATGTGTGTTGTCATGGAACAAAGTGTTGATACATTACTCACTCAATGCATACAGTTTTAACCGGGTCTTCGTAAACGTGAGGATCAAATAATTTTTAGGTCTTTTTTACGCCGTTTGAGTGAAATATGATTGACGCTATTTTAAACAATAACATTCTTGAGGAAAATTGTTGTCATGAAAAAAAGGTTTCATAAATATAACTGTCCCGATTTATGCCGTATAGCCTTATTTTTTAATATAAGCTAAGTGTTTTTTTAAATCATTAATGGAAATGAAGAATGAGCGAGGAAGGCATAATTCACATTTAATGTATATTAAATGCAAACAATTACCTTAATAACGTTATTTTTATAGGACATCGTAGGAAAGGTTAACCATTCACAGATCTACCAAGTAGCTACTAAGATAACACAACAACAACTAACGATATTGAGTCTCCCAAAGTGAATACATACCATGCACTATAGGGTTTGCTATGAAACACCTGTTACAATGATCTAATAATCGAACATTCAATTTTTCTCCGCATAAAACACGATATAAAAGGCGGTCACCATTTGAAGTTATAAAAAGAAATTCAATGGCCTTAACAAAAACTCAACTACATGGCTTTCTTGGACAAAGCGCTAGCTAACATAAAGCTTCAGCCGAATACATGAAACTCTGCAGGGAAGTCGGTGTGATGATTACTCAACATTGTAAAGACATCGTTTACTATACATCAACTCGTTTTAGCAATATATAATTGTCGCCAGGATAAGATTGTATGCAATACAATGTTGAATAGCCATTGATGCTATGTCTCTCTTTTATGTCAATCTTTTTACAGTTATTTGGTTATTTTCAATCGGACAATGAAGACCAAGAACAAATTGTCAATGAAGAAGTTAGCGTATTCACCGTGTCAAAGAAACATAGAATAGGAGAAGCTGCGGGTAAGTTTGATAGTATTGCAATGTATTGAGTCGTTGAATTAAACAATATATGTATACTGATCCAAGAGCAGAACCCCATTTCGTCTTGTGGTGAGAGCCTCTATATAGTTTTTCCTTGAATACCAAATATATCTCTGTCTCTGGACATCTGCGACTTGCTATAGCCCTAAAAAGTCCTCAATCATAATGAAACTAACATCTTGTATTTAAGGATGGCACGTACAATATAATTTGAATGTGTGGATCTGTGCATGGAGCTGTTTGTGCCTAGTATTTGTTTTTAGTATGACTCATCAAAATAATAATGTACAGGTGTTGCACACACACTACCTAGGTACTGTGCGTCTCTATATTAGTTGGTCGACATGGCATGTTAGACTTTCTGGAGTCTAGCAAGTTTATTTCCAAATAATTCAAATATCTGTATACAAGTACGTTCTGTCATATACATGGATACATAGACTCGACTTGTAACACGTTCAATCACTACACTATCTAATATTATAAAACTCGCCAAATACGATGGTGAAGGGAGAGTTTCCACTTATTATAGCAATCGATGGGTCTATAAGTGTCATCTAAGGTCAGTTACCTGTATTGATGTACATATCTTGAAATCACCCTGTTAAAAACATAGGATTTAGATCAACACATCACTTAACCTCGATTTCCCGTGATGTCGTGAAACTCATGGTTACTAACGGCAACATCAAACACTGACAACAATGTTAATATCATAAAACAAATTAATGCCACGGTGTATAGCTTGCAGTAGAAAATAATCATTTTATTTGAATTTTCACAAAGTAGATTGTTGATTAGTTGAAACTAAATTAGTGGCGGTACGTTTGTTTTTATATTATTCAAGGAAACTTACAGAGTATGTATTAAATGAATATAGCATAGGACCTTGATAATATTGAGATAAAAAAATATTTCTAAATCATCACAACAGCCTCCTTCAGTCATATTAATTTCTTACATTCATTGCGACTAACAAAGCATTATGATAGTCATGCAATTAATATAATGTGATCACTTCAAGGAAATTTACTACTCATGATTTTAAAATAGAAGAAGTGGTGGAATGCTATTATTGTTGTGTAGTGAGAATAAATCACTGCTACAGATGCATTTTAGAGTTCATGGTCTACTATTCAACACAACAACACATAGGAACCATTTTGTCTCAATACCCCTGAATACTGGTTGTTACACTGACTAGCTTACAGTCAATACTCGTGTCGACTTGAAACCAGGCATATAATTGAGCACACTTAAATGGCCACGATCCTTTGTTACAGAATAGGTTCCAATCTTAGTTCTATTCTCCATACGAAACCATATAGAGAAACACAAACAAACAAATCTTTAATTGTATCACTAACATACAGACTAGACGATGAAAAGAAACACTGGAACGATTAGAAAGGATGCTCAAATTTCTGTACGCCGGGATATGGATACGATCGGTTGAAAGTACTGAATGCATAGGAACGTACAGCAACTCACATACATATCTAGACTGCAGGCAAAGCTTAAGAAATCAAAATTAACTTTAACTCTATATACAATGTAGTTTGGGCAATGAATCACATCAATCGGTTTAATTTCTTTTCAACATTCTAATTCAATTTCCACGTGTACACAAATGATGTATTATAGGAGCCGTCTGAAATCGTATACTATTGTATTGCTAACTATTGTCAATTGCTCAACTAAATAAAAGTTGTGCTCGTGAAAGTAATACCTTGCCCTCCGTCCATAAAAATGCTATGGCAACACAGGGTATACGTGTATTGAATCCTATAACGCCCTGTCTCAGCAAAGATATTGAATGGTCATTAAATGTATGGTTGTATGTATAAGTATGATGTATTGAAGTCTTTGGACCTAAGAGGTAAAATAAATCCGCCACTAGATTATATATGATGCCCCTATTTTATCCACAAAGTGCGAAAGTCACCCTTAGCTTTTAAATCTTTGCATTGTCACTGGATTGTTAGACTTCCATTATTACTCGGTGCATTCTATGTGTTGAATCTCGTCTGAGGTTGAATGAAATGTATATTGCAATGTGTGAGTGTGTGTCATGCGCCCAACTATAGAGAACGTGGGTATGTACAGCTATAGGCCTAATATTAAACAATGGTATCCCGGGAGAATTCTTATTGAAGTTGAAGATAACATGGTTCTGATGGGTATTGTAAAGAGTATAAATAAAGGTGATAAATACATTTTGATTTATTTTCAGGTGATAAGAAGCGACGAGATACCATACAACGAATTGTATATAATCCTGCATCAGACATTTACCTAACGGCCTCACAGAAAGGAGTACTATGTGTATGGACGGCCAAGGTAAGTATTTTAAACTCACCAATTGCCATAATTTCCCGCCAAAATTGTTTTGGAACAAAACTTTTTAAAAGTATACTTGGCTTATTTCCCCCTCATTTTCGACCGGGACAATATGAATTACCTATATCAATGAAACAATGTCTGGTTATCATATGTTAGGTTTTACAAAATAAGAAAAATGAATGTTAACTTGAATTTGCCTGTAACACGCGGCTGACACCTGGGCCTGATATATTAAAAATGCAGTAGTAGAAGTGAGGTTATGCACGTTATATGTACACTATTAATTATCTGATAATTAACTTGATCATTAAATAAATACACAATTAGTTGTTTATTATATTAGGGGAAAAAACTACACTCCACCGTGAGAGCTTCATGGGCTGTTCAAATTTACAAAATGCTAATTCAGTGTAGTTCAAATTGACACACACTGATTCAATATGTGAAAGTACACCTGAAAGTTCAGAAGACAGCTTTACATTTAGTTACATAAGATCTGTACAAATAGAAAAAGTGTTTCCCCATTAAAATGAAAACTTTTTTCTCGGTTATTGTCAATGTAATGAACCATCTTCACCCATCTTTCCGCATCGGACCATCAATAAAAATTGCTCTTTCGTAAAACATGAAGGTCAAGTGAAATGTTGTTGATATTCAGGTAGCCTACATATACATTTGTAATCACATATGTACTTTTACTGTAATAGCATTTTCCTTCACATTTCAGAACATGCGTTTGCAATCGTGCTGTGACGTCAATGTAAGTAGACAAACCTTTATCAGTAGAACATGTACAAGTAGTGTATTTTGTAATGGCTGAGACACTTAAAGAATTATTACCATTCATGTTAGCATCGTCAAATGGTTGCTGTTACATGATGTAACATTGTATGCTATTACAAAATCGATAGCCCTAGAGAATGGTAATATCATTCAGCTGGTCATCAAAACTACACAATGATGAATGTGCATATACAGTCACTATGTTTAGAACTTGGTCGTTTACTGTCCTACAATAAACTTTCAGTGCGAAAATCTTATCGTACAAATCACCATTCCCTTTTATCACTGCAATATACATGGTCACAATACATTTTTCTTTAAGTTACGTCAACCATTTCAGTCAATATATAGCGATGGAAAGATTACTCAGTTCCAATTAAAGCATGTACGATGGAAAGGAGTTTCCCTTCCATTGTCTATAACTAAAGAGTTTATTCAGCTTATAACAAATACTACTTGTATTTACTGCAATGTGTATAACTTCGTAACATTGTGTAAGTTGAGTGAAATTGTTATATGTTACAGCAACAACGTGTACATTCTGGTTTCGCGAAGCTGATATGTTTAACCTTTGCACAATTCTATAAGTTGATTTTTAACTGTATTTTTTTTGCATATGTTATAATTACAGGAGTCAGCATGGGTGACAGGAATAGATTATTTACCCAGTATAAGAAAAGTAGCTGCCATAACAGAGAGAAGTATAGCAATATGGGACAACAGATCAAAGGGAAAGGCTCCTGTAAGTTTGCTTGGCATAGTTTAGATTGTGTTGAGTACTTCTTGTTGTTGTTGTTGTTGTTGTTGTTGTTGTTGTTGTTGTTGTTGTTGTTGTAATACAAGGTATTGAACACTGTATATGTCAGTACATTGAAATAGCTTTATACGTATTTGTATATCCATTCTCATCATTGCATCGTGTATTGTTGTAGAGTCATCATGTATAAGCACTACTTATACCACGTTATCACATAAGATGCTTATTCAACATACTAGTAGTTTTTAATGTACCTAACGTCTGTGTTCGATTTTCTTTTCACAGAGTAATTTCGTCATCAAACCATTGGAGCACTCACCACAGTGTATGACGTATGTACCATATAGTAATAATATGCATGAAGATTGTTTACTTATCGGGGATGACGAAGGCTACATCAATCTCGTTACCATAGCAGCCAAAGATCTCAATACTAAGAATGCCAAGATAGACAAGAAAAACCCACTGAATCTGTGCCTAGATCCTGCCACGCTTAGCTAGTAAGTACTTGTATTGATGGTATTGTAATAATTAAGAAATAGAACCTTGTGAAGATCGATTCCAGAGATTATTAGAAATCTGTGGTTGTTCCACGCTGTAAAAGTCAACATTACTTCATTAATTTACACCTTGATGATGTTCATTAAGTGATGCTTTACGCAAATCTGATATGCAATTCCCTTTCGTATATAGAATGCTAAATGAATGACTAGTCTAAGATTGCATTTAAGTTGATAACTTCAATATTATTACAAATCTCAATCTGTCACTCTCAGCTCTGTCATTCCAAATGATAGAAACATATAGCCAATCCATATGTTAAGATATAAAGTTAGATGAAACATTACTCTAGCATTCATTTACTATGACTTTCTTTTCACAGTCCTATTCATAGAAGAAAGCTACATGATGACTGGGTCATAATGGTAAGTTTGTAAATATCTCCTGTATAATAACATTTCGATGAAAACGTTAAAAAATCCAATCTTTCGTTGCAAATCTAATATTGGTAGTATGAATGGAAATATATCATACACAACGAATATGAATGGTGTTTCTGATGAATATATATTACTCTATGTGATAATATAGTTAGCATATTCATTTTTAGTAACACCATTCGTGTATCCATACGGTATATCTAATTTATGAATATACTATAAATATGGAGGCACTCATACAAGGAAGATTACAGTGTCATATATAACAATAAACGATAAAATTGCTTGCAAACATTAAGTTTTGACATCGACTAGCTGCATAATATACTGGCAGACTATGGCATCGTTCGATAACAGCACATGGCATAGACTAAAATGATATGTTTAATTTTGGCCTTGATTGCGCGCCATAGATGTGTTTCGGAAGTACACTTTCATAGTTTTTACCTCGACATCTTTACAAATGTAACACTTTTATGCTGCCTTTGGGGTGAGTTTACATTCAACTATTTTCACTTCTTTTTCAGGTTAAATATTTTCCTGAACTCAGGTGCTTTGCCTCATGTTCACCCGGTAGTACCAATTCTTTTGTTCTCGAAGACGTGGAGAGAATTACAGATAATCAGTAAGTTACTTACCCTATATAGAACTATGACATGTAAAATAGTGAGTCGTGTACAAGCTGATGGTAAACTTGCTACAAAATATTGAATAATTAGTTACATAGATATTTAACTTTAATGTGTGAATAACAACATATTACAAAACATTTATTAAAAAACAACAATCCCAAAACCAATCCAGATTAAAATAAAAACACAATGTAGTACTGTATGTCTGTGAATGGAATGTATTGTCCTCACAGCCAACACAACGTACATGTATTTAGTAGGTAATACCTCTTTAATGACATCACTAACCGCGACGCTTGGCTTTTTGAGGGATAATTTATGTTCGAATGATGTACTCCATAAAATGAGAGTGCGGATGTACAAACTGACATGAAGAAAACACAGACAGTTTGCAAGACATGCATTATCATGCCAAGTCACGTGTATGACGTCAATGTACAATATATATTGTAATACTGTGTCTCTGGAAGATTTATCGAATTTACTAATTTGATGATACATGTTCTATAATTAGATTATATTCATGGAGAGTAAATGGACCTTGTAAAGGAAGATTTAGTAGTTGGCAGGAGTTCACTGACCCACGACCATATCGATTGTTAAACCTATCATATATTACCCGACGTAGAACAAGAATCAAATGTATAATACAACATAATAACACTCGTGCGACAAGCACTAGATTCCTGTTGTCACTAGCAACTAGTAAACGGACAGTATGTGAAGGTAATCTGAATAACGCCGTCCATTACTCTTACATTAATCTTTGCAGGCCAATTAGACAAACAGTTAGCATATCAAAAGGAGTCAATTGCTTTGATTACTGCGCCAAGGCCAATATCATAGCCACTGGTTGCGGGGATAAGGTCATCCGAATCTGGCATCCACATATCTTTACGAGACCAACAGGGAAAATGATAGGTCATTTGTTCACCATTATCGACATTGCGATCAACGAAAAAGATCAGCATGTTATCAGTCTTTCTACTGCAAGGGTAAGTAAATCATAATTCTCGGCTAATTAAAATCTCACACAACCCACACTAGTAGTCATGCTTTGGTGAGAAACTATCTTGTGGTCACCAAACTGTCTAAGAACCCTTTGTTTCACTATATTTTCAGTACAAAGGCGTAAGTGATGGATAGTGAGATTCACGAAAGCAATTTCACTTTCCAGTCATTTTGGCACTTTTGTCCCACGTGATGCACGTAGTCTGTTGTAGAACGTTGCAAATGTAATGTATTAGAAGAACTGTAACAATAATTCTTATTGTTTTAATAAAAAACTTTGGGAGCTCCATTCGAAAATTGTATAATCTATTTGTATGTGCAAGAACAACAACAACTAAGAAAATAAGTTATTCCCGAAAGACTTAAAAATTAACATTACCGCATCATGTTGTTTGGGCAACAGACGTTGCAAGAAATCATAACTTATATCACCTTACACCTCTTTTCTTTTACACTACATCAACACATCATATGATATCGAATGTCTAGCTAGCGCCACCATGCGACATCCATACCTTTGTATAGATATTTTTTATGTCTGACATGCTAAGATCTGCTAACGCTGTTCCTATCTATTCATATTCCAGGTATTCAGGATATGGGACATACATACATTGACAAGTCTCCAAGTATTTACCGACAATGAAGAACGACCTGGAGAAAAGAGGATACATTGTATGATTTTCGATGACAAACATGAAAGATTGGTCACAGGTAATACTAGTACTTAATAACTAGCAATACTAGACACAAAAACAGTTAGTAAAAGTGTATTACATGAAATGTGTCATTTAACGATTTTCTTGGCAACATCATGATGAAAATTCCAAATGACAATAGTAACCCACAAACACATATGTGGTTACATGCAATATAGAAATTCACTCAACACTTTTACTGCTTTGATATTTTGACGACGTCGAAAATAAGTGAAGTTACAAATCTGTTCCTTTCCTGCAGAGACATCTCATCCACGACGTAGTTTTCATTGTTATAAGATGTGTTGTGAATTAATCATTTAGAATAACGTCGTTTCTATTTTGTTCGGCTTCATAGGTTCCAGTGTGTTAGACGCCTGGCCGTTAACGCGAGCCGTTCAAGACACTATGCAAGTACCACACACCCACGATAGGCCGATAACACAGACATTATTCAATAGAGAACTGAATCAAGTTGTTTCTGTGTGTTCAGAATCAATCATAAAGGTATGTATGAAACATGGTTTGCCCTACGAAATCTGTGAATTATACCATTGGTTCTTCACAATTTAAAACCAAAAAACGTAACTAACATACACGTGGTTTGATTATCATAATATTAGTAACATGAAATTAATAAATATTCCTAAACTAGTGTCTGTATGTATTTGAGGTATGTTGGCACTCTACTATATACTCAGTAGCCTTTTAATCGTCAACATGACTTTTGTATTTGTAGGTGTGGGAAATGGAAGCTGGTCGACAAGTGTATCAAATAGCTGAAGCACATGGTCCGAATATTGAGGTGACGTCTATTGCTCTCGATAAGACAGGATATAGACTGGCCTCAGGTGCTTTTGATGGTAAGCATATATATATATTAGTTTATTATTTGATCAATGTCGTGGGATTCAATCTTAGTTACCAAATCGTAAGATTTATCGATGGGAAAGAACTCATGAGGGTAAATACTAGTATATGATAGTACAATCTGACAAAAAGAACCAAACGGTGTTTTTATGAAATTATGAAAATTCGAAATGACATACATATAGAAATAATTCGTTACTAACCATATATAGTATACGTTGATATGTGACTCAGTCGCCCCCGATTTTATTTATGTCTGCGACATTGTGTAATATCTTTCTATATGACTCCCAATACGATTCGTGTGTTCTTTGTAGGATCTATTAAAGTGTGGGACTTTGGTAGTGGTCAAGAAATCCGTAACTGGACCGTACCACACGATCCGGAAGAAGATCTAAGCGTTACAGGCTTACAGTACTGCATTATAAAGGACAAGAGATGCCTTATTACCATTGGCTGGAACAACAAACTCAGGATGTTAGAGGTAAACGATTCTCAAAAAAAAATTGTCCTTCCTACTCCATTCGGGACAACATTTTTTACAATGTAACTTAATAGTCTAAACGCTTTCTTTAATTGGTTGAAACTGCTCGATGTGATGCGGCGTCCTAAAGCATTCTATTTATACCAGAGAGATGGTCATAACTTAAGTATATGTTGTTGTTTTGTTCATCTCTAGGACCAACATGATGGTGATTTGTTGTTTATGATGGACTTTAGTGATATCTACTACTGGCCTCAGGAAATACCGAGTACACCTCAGTCACCAAATATCTTCAGTCGAGTTTCACCCCTTCCTGGAATAGGACAGGGCTCAGCACAAATTACAAACATATTTAGTAAGGTATGTTATCAAAAATGGTAATCACACATGCAAAAAACAAACAAACAAACAAACAAACAAACTGTTAACCAATTCAGCTGCTATTCCACAATACCACACCTTTATTCTTTTGTATTTTGTTTCATTATTGAAAAAAAAAATGACAATGAACAATGAAAATGAGAATTTTATTTTCTTATTTTCAGGAAAATATTCTGTTCACTCATGAAATAAGTTGCATGGATATACTCCATTCAGGTGGTGTACTAGCCACTGGCACATCAAACGGAAACACGATATTATGGGATATAGAAGAATGCGCAGTCAATAAAGTGTAAGTTTTTCAATTCCACCTCTTCACATGTTTTGGTAAAGAGTTTTTGCTCGGAACAGCTGTATTTTGAACTGTTTTACCTATTTTTAATCCGATGCTCCGTGTATATACACAGTTTACGTTCAGTAAATTTCTTTTAGTCACTTCAATGTACAAATTTGTGCAATTGTTTCTTAGAAACCGAATCCCTTTAATCTGAAAAATCATCCCTTATCAGTTTCATGTGAGAATCAAATACAAATATATTTGAGATTTATCCAGAAGTCTTTATCTTTATCTGGATGAAAATTAACAAGTCCATGAAACATAACGATTTATGATAACATTGTGTTTGTCTAGGTTGAAGCTGCCTGATCATGCCATTGCAAGTAATAATAGCAGCAGGGAAAGTGATACCAGAGAAGGAAATAAAAGAAAACCAGCGAATGCCAAGAGAGTAAATGCCTTAAGATTTCTCGTCCACAAAACGAGACGCCCCGACCCAGCCTATATCAAGTAAGTTGAAATTATATAATTAGTTATATGTTACTCAGAATTGGTAGAATTACTTGGTGTAACAAGGATATTTATCTTGAGTGCGTGGAACATAATAGACATGGTGATTTGATGCTGCAGTACTACTAGTACATGTAGTAGACTGTACCCAACATCGTATCATTCTGCCCTCATCGGTCAGTTCTTTTTTCTTTTCTTTTTTGTGAGTACTGACTGATGGAGCGACACGCGACACGTTGTAGATTAAAGCTGCAGCAATCATAATCATGATGATGGCAATAATACTAATGGCATTACTGTATTATTTGTAGGAAACTGACTGGTCACGTATCAGGTGCCAATTCACCAGATGACAACTCAGGCAAAGAGAAAGAAACAGAAGAGGTGAGAATTTGAAAATACAGATGATATGTATATAATTTATATAACGTATATTGTATAGGTTGTATATCGGATAATTTCGTGGCCTATGATAAAACGTCAAGTATGATATTTGAACGTTTAGATGTTTCCTTATTTAATTTGATGTTTATCAATGCAGCTTCCTAGCAAATGTTGACATTTTAACTAATACTAAGGCATTCTGGTACTGAGCTTTGTAACATTTGCATATTTTCTCTTTAATTTTTGATACACAGACTAAGGAATTGCCAGACAGTACAGATACAAGTGGGAGAGAAAGCATAAACAGTCAACATGAGTCCATTAAAGGAGGTATGAAATCGACTTCTTCTGTCTTACAACACCACAGATCACTACAGAAAGGCGATCTGATATAGCGCTCAACATTTGTTGTACGGAAATCTTTACTTCGTAACGACTTCGTAAAACTCATTGGACGCTTTAGGCAATGACCCGTCTTCGTTACTAACTCGAATTACCCAACTGATGTCAAGTCATTTGATTAAAACAAGTTATATGTATACATAACACGATTCTCCTGCCTTGACGATTAATAATTGCAGTGTGCAATAGTCAGTTCTAAAAATAGTATCCGTTTATCAATAAAACACTGGAATTAAATATCTTTATCAACATGTAGATCTGAACAATGAAGATGGTGACAATGTTGATGGGATGCCCAAGGATGACGATGCAAGTGAACAAGGTGAACCAAAAGATGAGGAGGAGGAGGAAGATTTTGAAAATATTGATCCAGAAGCAACGATGATAGTATCTGTGTATGATCCAGTATTAGTAACCTGTCATACTGATTCGTATATACGATTTTGGACGATGGAGGTGAGTTCTCAACTTCAGGTCTTGAAACACACATTCTTATTGTCCTGTATACCGATATTACACCACGGTCCATTTCGTCATAATGGCCGATTCGTTTCACTTGAAATTGTTGTACCACCTGTTGATTGAAATATTAGTTGAGGTGTAGAACTGAATATCAAAGAGCCTACACTGTCAATCCAAAATTCGTTAAATCTGTTTGAACTATGAGCTTAACTCAAGATGTAGTTTATATTAAATTTATATTAAAGCTAATTAACTTCCACTCTCTCTATCTCTCTCCCCAACTCACTCACCTCTCTGTCCGTCCGTCCTTCTGTCTGTCTGTCTGTCTGTCTGTCTGTCTGTCTGTCTGTCTGTCTGTCTGTCTGTCTGTCTGTCTGTCTGTATGTTTCTCACGCTTTCACATTTTATCATTCCCCAGGGCGATATGATAAGACAAGTGGCAGCCATGACAAGACGACAGGGATCACCAGTAACAGCAGTGTGTGCTGATGAAGATTGCCATGTTATGATCACAGGCGACCACAGTAAGTAATGACGTCATGATTATCAGTGCTTGTAAAGTTAGAACCACGGTATATGCTACGTCACACCTGTTTGATGTTATACATTGAGATTGAGAGACTCAATGCGGTCAACTTACCGTATTCAGGCTAATGCTGTCACTTAGCAAGACATGAACCATTTGTCCCTCTGTTTTCTGTCGAACTGTGTATGAAATAAAGGAATTTTTTTTAGCTAGGAATGGCTCTGTTATCATAGTGGATAACACATTCGATTACTATTTTTTCTACACAGAGGGTTACTTGACCATGTGGGACGTTGGCCACTTCTTGGAAGATCCACAATCAGAGGAAAAGGTATTTATGCAAACATTTATTATTCATACAGAGTGTATACGATGCAGTTCATTATGTTCATTGCTGTATTATGGCGATGTATTCCGACGAAATGATTCACACATCTAGTTTTACTTGAATGTATAAATGATGAAACTTTATTTGTTACAAATTGTGCAATCATTATTATATTTATAGTCTGATAAAATGCATAGTCAGGGTTATGTAAGAAATTGTCATGGCACGTGAGAACTTGATATTCATGTTTGATCAACGAATTCTTCATTGAAGTTTGATAACTTAAAAAATTAAATCTACGCTGTTAGAAGACTTTCTCGAGTTGTCTCACTCACAGTTTGGTGAAATTCACCCCGTAGGAGTCTAAGCTAACATTGTATGTGGCATGGTTTAACATGACAAACGTTAGTAACTTTTGAGTAGAAGTAACTAAATTTAAACATAACATAGCATAACAGACTGGGTTAATGCACAATTCTGACATTTTTGCCCTTTTTTTTAAAATTTACTATACTTCCTTTCTTAAACAGGGCACCTTGAAGCAGTTGCTAAGCTGGCGAGCTCATTTGACAAAAGTAGTTGCGTTGACTTACATTGACCGCATGAGGGCTATTATGTCAGCATCTACCGACGGCTCTGTAAGGTATGGAAAAACTTAGAGATGTCAGTTGACTATCACAATGAGACATGTGAAGTATACACGTTATCCTTTATCAAATTTAATTAACTTAACTCTGACTTAATGAATACGAAGAAGTAATGACAGATGAAAATATAATAAATGTCATTGAACTTTATCATTGGTCAGCAGCCAGATTCAGCATGTAACGTTGAAGTTTCTTCTTTGTTTGGTTAAATAGGATGTGGTTTGGTGGTGAACATTCTCGTGGACATTTCATGGGTTTCTTTGGTCAGCATAGACCATGGAACTTTCCGAACACAGAGAGGGCGATTACACCTGTGTTGCCGTATGACATCAGCGAAAGACCGATGAAACCACCAAGAAGCAAAAGTGCTACACAGAAAGCCAAACGGGTACAGCATTATGAGTACCCGCTTAGATTCAACGAAGAAAGGTGAGGCTGTCGTTTACATTTCCAACATTAATCACTTTCTTACACGTTCATCGACGAAGTGAGAATAGTATGTAAACATTCGTACTCGAAGAGTATCAAAACGAGCTAAATCGTCCGATTATAAGTTTGCACCATAAGTTACCTCTCAAAGCCATATAGCATAGTCAATTCAACAACCATTTCAATATTGTGATAGAAATAACTGTTTCACAACACGTCGTTTTATCAGATTTGGAAAATTAAAACTGGCTTTGAAGACTTGGGAGAATCTTTCCTTATAGGCTACAAAAATGGACATATCATATTCCCTTACTATACACCAGCTCTGCTATACACTTGACCCCATCGGATAAATCGAATTATACAAATCACGTCTAATCTCCATGATTTCCATTTTTACCTTGTAGGTGGAAACCTTTTAGAAGGTCGGCATACCTTCAGAAACCTCCGAAACCTAAACTAAGTGTAATGGAGCCTGAAGACAAGAAGTTCTTTAATGCTCTGAGGAAACCTCAATTTTACAACGATCATTTAGAATATGTCAAAGCAGCTGACGCTGAAACTGGTGCTGTCTTTAGGTCATTGCCTGTCTACAGGGTAAGTATTACATTCTGACAGATGGTTTGATTCATTCTGCCTCATTTTGATAAAGAATACTGTTTTAAACACTTTCGATGATCTTCAGAACTTGATTCACATATTATATTTTTTTAATGTATTGTGTTTGTACCAGTTTTCCGTCTTGACCATACTTTTCACTGTCACTGGTAAACTTGTGAAATATTTTCTGTATGCCCGATTTTTCCCTAGACTTCTAAACACGTACCTTTTCATGACAAACTTTCAGATTCATACGCCTCAAAGAATGAATACACCTGCCATTGATTTTGGTCTGTCTCCTTCGCAAGAAAACCAAGCATATTTGTTTGCTGCCCCAGGTAAACTAAATAGAGCATCACCGACCAAAGATCTAGGAAGGGTAAGTCGCTCAATAGCTTGTTTGATGAACTTTTTGAACATTTACCTGCAAAATTTGGATATCCAAACACACGTTTCAGCGACTATACATGAAGAATTTGGTGACGTCATACCGTTACTTTTACCAATATAATGTAACAACTTTAAGAATGTAACTTAAAATTCTGCTTTTCAATACATGCCAAACTTAGTTGTTGTAGATGCTTGAATGTAAATCGGTGCCAAAACAAATAATGTCGGATAGTGCCTAAAGAAACAGACAAATTAACAAATACGTTATATTTCTCTTTTAAAATGACGAACTTCTAGCGCCGGACACTTTATCGTGTAAAGGTATTGGTAAAATCAATTCCATCTCTTTGCATGTAGTTGCAATGCGTAGTTAAACAGAAAGATGACAATATGCAGATTGCCTGTAGCTACTAACGCTGTATTGCATGGTGGAGGGCAAGCATTGCACATGTTATCAGGGCTATATTAGCTATGGACAAATCAAGGCTATTATCGCCGACAATATTAAACAAGCTATTGGGAAAACAAAGATACAAGTGAATTTCACTCGAATAGAATTATTCGAAATAAGAAAGCAAACAGGAAATCACTATTGGAAACACGGTGACACAGGTGAAATTGATCAAGGAAAACGTTAACTCCATTTGTCTGAAGGTTGATACGGTCATATTAAAGTTGTAATACGTTAATAGTTCATATTCTGATTTTGAATATGGATTCGACTACTCACCCCTTGCGATATAGAACACTTAATTAATTATATATCTGAATGTTTCTCCGATGGGAAAAAGTGCCGATTAAACATGTTTCACATCACATCCCACCCCAAATTCTTTAGAACAAAATCTTCAAAACTAAAATTGTACCTTTACTTGAACTGTTCATGTATTAAAAGTTTACAGTTCACAATCCATTAGATGTCGACTGTATACGTTTAATCTGACCTTACCATCCTTTATGACACACGTGTTTAAAAAAATGCAGCACTTCTAAATTGGCAAGAGTAATACCCAAGTTGATTGTATTTCGGTATAGAATCTGGTATGGGTTTAAAGTTTATCATTATGATGTTGTACAGGGTAAGGGTATTAGAGTACCATATACAGTGAGTATATATAACCCAGGCTAACACCAACCCAACAAGTACAGTACACATGCACAAGTACCATTTGTCAGCCTCAAGACTTAGTAAAGAAGCACACATCATAAAAAGTTGACAACAACAATTCTGTTGGCTGATTTCTTTTTATGAGAGGCACTGATTCACCTTATTTAATATTATATATTAAGTTATATTGTACTAAATGTCAGTGAATGGAGAATGTGTTTTTTGTGTGAATAAATGACAGTCGTGTATTCATACAAAGTAGAATTACGTGACAAGTTGCCAAAGTGTGTGCATGTTCCTCTTTTCCCTTTTATTTGTGAATATATGAGTTTGTGCTCCCCAACTTTTGTTTTGCATGTTGAAAAAAAGCATGCATTGAATGCGAAAATGATGTTCCTGCATGTGGAATACGCGGACAAGGTAATATTGGATGACGCAGAGGTCACTTCGTGTATTCATGAAGAACGTAATACTAAACAGACAAATTGAACAGCAGTTGTTGCATGGTCGAGTATAGCTGATCCAGCTCCTAGTCTAAGAATATATATAGCAGTTAAGAACTATAGAAAAAATACCAGTTCTGATATGTAGGCCTACCTCATACATGTTTCGTCAGAAGTGTATAAGAAATGTCTATACCACCCCTGCCTGCCTTTGGTTTTTCACGTGGCACTTTGCAAGCATACTTTAATACAATATATTTTATTCATTTTGCAGCCGCAGCAACAACCAAATAGAACCAAGAAAGTGTCTAAAGCAGTACCAACTACAGGTACTAGTGGCACGAGTGCTTCACTGTCTTCTTTGCCATCACCAAGGAAACGATGACGATCCCGATTACAGCCCCGTATGGTAATCTCGTGATGATCTCGATTACAGATGGTAATCTCGTGAGATTTGGGCCATATGCGTTGCAGTCAACTCATTTTTTATGTATATAGTTTTCGTTCTTGATATCACTTGTCTTTGGGTGTCAAGTTGCTGCACTTTTAAAAAGGCGTTTGACATGATATAAGTATGAGAGATACCTGTCTTAGATCAGTGTATCCTAACCAATTATCAGCATTTGCCGTTATATCACCTGTATTTCAAAGCGTTTACCTATGGCGATAGTTCAGGCACATGCATGGTACCGTGATAGTATTCAACCATAAATAAAATTATGTTATTATGATAAGATTCAGTCGTGGTGACTGATTCAGACGTCTCAAATCCGTCCATTCTTAGTAAGCAGACACATTTCCAAGGCAGATAGGTTTCATGTATTCATAATATTTTGATAAAGAAATGGTCACCTTGCAACGACGGTGACTGTATTATAACACATAGCCAATGTAAAAGGTGCCTTGAGAAATGGGTTTAAGTGAGTTATTTGTATATTTTGTAAAATTTATATTAATGATCATTTGTATATACAAAGATGAATATGAATTATCTGTATATAACTCCGGTCCATAGTTCATTACATGTACTTGACAAACGAATTGTTTTGCCAGCCCCATGCACGGGCTAGTTTTGTGACTTTTGGTGCTGTATATTATCTTAACAATAATTCATCACATTTATATAACGCATATTTTGAGATATGGAGATTTTCTAAAAAATGGTTGGATTATTTTGTAATATAAGCAAATGTAAGTAAATTCATTTGTTTGAATAAATGAAGATGAAATTGATTAAAATGTCGATTTATTTTTTTTGTTCAACTAGTTCAAGTTGCTAATAATGTTGAACGATTGAATGAGTCAGAATGCTGTTTTCCAACTGTTTCACAGAACAGTATCATTGAGAGAAAGCATATGTGTGGAGATTTCTATTTAGTTCAGTTTACTGTCATTCTGGGCAAACACCAACACGTCCAAAAACTACAAACTGCCACCTGACCGGTCATATATGTACTGCACTGATATTCCTTCGTATAGTTAAGAGGAATTGTTTAAATTGGCGAATTTCAGTTTCGCACTGACTTAGTTGACTTTCTTTTTTTTCTGGCAAATGTCTTTGAGAATGTGTCTCATTCTTTCTCCTTTCTTTGTTCTCTTTTGAGGGGTGGGCGCTTTCTATATATGCTTATGTATGGTGTTCTGAGAGACAGAAAGTGCAATGACATTGTATGTGTGCCCGTAGGAAATGTTGAACTTTTCATGCACCTTATCTAGTTACATATATATCATGTGCATGAGAAGTTCGGCGTTTGTTCCTGGTTTATTGTTTTTGATATGGGAAAGAGAGTTATTGTTTCGGCAATGTGTAAAATGTGCACTGGCTGAAATGAAAATTTTTAAAACAACGTAATTCTTTTCCACTTTTTTTCTCATTCGGTCTTCAGTGTGATGTGACCAATTATTAATGTAACGACAGACTGCAAAATTTTGCGTCTACTCAACTGAGTACTTGGCTGTGCTTCTTGATATTTCGTTTTGTAATTTATATCAACTTCATAATTCTTTGAAATTTTGAAATAGTATTCTTTACAAGCAGTCGGAATTAACAACATTTGCGATTAAATACCGATAACATTTTCTACGATTGCGGCAAAAAAAGGGTAATGGTTTACGACAACGCAAAGAGGGCTAATGGGTTTCGACGGTGCGCCTATCTCTGTACACTGTACGACAAAGTAATTTTAAAAAAGTAAAAAAAAAAAACATTCATAAATCCGAACAGTTTCATCGTAAATGCTGTCAGTTTTATTCAATAATTTATATATCAAAATTGTATCGAAAAGTCTTCAATTAAAATACACGGGTACATTCTCTTTTTTTCCATCACTTTGCTTTCCTAACTTTAAAGGAAAACGTAGGTTGACATGGTGCTGATCTGGCCATATATTGTTATTCACAGAAGAACAGTGAGTTAAACGAAGCAATTGAAATGACATAGAGTGTTATGTCGTGTTACATTTCGTGGTACTTGCCGGTACATTTAACCACCTGTTAGCCAACACTTCTTCTGCAGTTATTCTTTCTTTCGGCTGTATTCTCAACATTGCTTTAAGAAGTTCTTTACATTCTGGTGACAGCCTTCTCAAGAGGGGAAATACAATTCCGTCTTGCTGTCGACGCATTATTTTACTTACATTTGTCGTGTCATCGCCAAATGGCATCTCACCACATGTTAAAATATACGTGACAACTCCTAATGCCCAGATATCACTTGGCATCGGATGATAAGGTTGTGACTTGAGTATTTCAGGTGATGCGTACGCCGCTGATCCACAATATGTTTTACTGAGGTCATCGGGTTCAACAAACCGCGCAAACCCAAAGTCTGTTATTTTCACAGTCATGTCATAATCAAGTAGAAGGTTTTCACATTTCAAATCACGATGGGTAATGCCTTGCTTGTGAAGGTACTCTAAGCCTGCTGTTGTTTCTCGAATCCATTGTTTAGCAAGCCTTTCAGGTAGGGCTGAACCCACCATTCTGATGTAGGACAGTACATCACCATTCTCAGCAAATTCCTGCAAGATGTACACTTTCTCGTTGAAAGAAAAGTGTCCGTATGTAGTAATAATATTTTCGTGTTCAAGGTCGGTTAAGATATCCAGTTCTCTTGGAAGGAAATTTTTAAGAAAATCTTTCGGAGCTTTGTTGCGATCGATTACTTTAACAGCAACTTTAGCCATGGTTTTCGTTTCGATAGCAAACTTTACTTTAGAGTATGAACCATATCCCACGTTCTCTCCCATCATTAGGCCATGACTTCTCAAAACTTCACGGTCGCCCATGGTTTCAACGCTGACTTTTTGTGTTGATGATTGGCTTGTACTTTCCATATGTTTGGTAAGTCAAAAAAAATAACTGGGTAAACTCCGATAGTGAGCTTATAGTTGGGTAGGCTGTAAGTACGGATGACTTGCAAACTTTCTTTGGCAACTCGACTGTGATTATATACCTTTGGTTTTTTTCTAATTCTACGTACGAATATTAGAACTTTTCTTGGGTACGTCATCTTCACACATGTTCGAACGGCACACAGGTGTCTCGCCTTTTCACGAGTTTCACCTAACGCGCGATGATAGCCGACAGTGTGGCTGATCACGTGATATTTCATTCCATATTTTCACTATGTCGTCATGACCATTATTGTTTAAATTCACAATGTACGGAAAACAAAACTAGGCCAAGAAGTGTGAACGGAAACTGTTACAATGACGACAAATAATTTCAAATTCCGTAAATTTTCAAAGTGACTATTAAGACCTACGGCGTCCGGTATGGCGGATGCAGAAGACACCGAACTGAAAAAGCGAGGGTACGTACTAGGTCAGCTTTTAGGGGAAGGTTCGTATGCGAAAGTGAAAAGTGCTTTCAGTGAGAAGCAGAAACAACGAGTCGCAATGAAAATCATAAATCGCAAAAAGGCACCGCGTGACTTTCAGAAGAAGTTTCTGCCGAGGGAACTGGAAATAATACGAATAGTCAAACATAAAAACATTGTGCAAGTTTTCGAAATATTGGAACTGTGTGGAAACATCTATATATCTATGGAAATTGCTGGTCATGGCGATCTCTTAGACTACATCAAATTACGAGGTGCCATGAAAGAAGATCTTGCACGCCAAATGTTTAGAGAAATTATTGATGCGATCAAATACTGTCATGAAAAACATATCATCCACCGAGATTTGAAATGCGAGAATATTCTTCTCGACGGCCAGAACCATATCAAAGTAACTGATTTTGGCTTTGCCCGGCAAATAACTCAAGGAGAGCTTAGCAAGACGTTCTGTGGAAGTGCAGCGTACGCGGCACCAGAAATCCTACAAGGAATTCCATACAATGGTCCCAGCTATGATATGTGGAGTATAGGAGTCATACTTTATATTATGGTATGTGGCTCTATGCCCTATGACGACACAAACGTCAAGAAGATGGTCAAAGATCAAACGGAGAAAAGACTTGGTTTTTCAAGAGCAAAGAAACTTTCTCCGGAATGCAAAGATTTGATATGTCACATGTTGAAGGCCAAGGTTGATCAACGTGCGACAATTCCAGAGGTAAAGGAAAGTGCTTGGGTGTTGAAAGAACCGAGCAGTGACAAGAGTAAGTCCGAGGACAAGGTCAAGGATGAAGGAAAAACATCGACAGAAAAGGAAATAGACACCTGAAGACAAATTGAGAAGCTCTGCTACCCTAAAGCACTTGTCACATATTACTATTACATAGTACTTTGGAAATCCGACTCCATTTTGTATAAGTTGTCTAGCGGATACTAAATGGTGGTTTGGAATATATTTCATCTATCACAAGATTAAATTACTAATTTTCCTCTAAATAAGTGGTCTAATCAAATCCTTTTTTAGATTTGTGAAACAACAACTTGAATGAAAACAGGAATATAAAAGGATCAAATTTTTCGAAGCTTTAGCACGGCCTTATGAACACATCAGTATTGGCGTCACTAGCTACAAAATCGATTTAGCATAATCATTATTTTGAATCTTATATATAAATGTTCACGTACTTGTCACACGAAGAGAACCATGGGGGAAAATGTACAACCATGGAAAACGTTTTCTGTATTGTAGTTTTAATTCTCTGGGCAATGATAATCTCTTTAGAGATAATTATGATTGAAAACTATCGTGGTTATAAATTTTCAGCAATAGCTATATCCCAATACACCATGATGTGGCAACGTTTCTTATATTTGCTTCTAAAACATGATTCCTACCTATTTTTTCACCGAATGGATCTCATCAGTGAAGATATGGCAATTGCATCTCTATATTTTGTGAGGGACGACACAAGTAAGATTTGCTTTGAATAGAAAAATTAACTAGATACTTTTGTCTGTGCAAGATTAACTTTATCACAAGTAACTACTTTGACTGCAAATTTCACACATCCCAGGGATTCCCTGTCCTCAGATTGACCATCATCGGCCAGGTTCTCATTTTGCATAAACTACCTGTAGGTGGAACATGATGCTAAATTGCAGTAATTCTGGGTTGGGTTGGAGTAGGTGGGCTTGTGTCTTGATTGAACTTTGTATATGCAAAGGGTGAAAACAAGTAGGCCTAGTCTTTTGTTACAGAGTGAAGTAGACTGACAGATCAGCCAGCATTGTGGGCATGCTCTAATCTCCTTTTCTATCAGGGCAAGCTGATAAGCCCAGACCAATGAAGTCATTATAGTCTAAGTGGCAAGTAGGTGAAGTCTACATGAGTTTCTCCAGGTATTTTACAAGGTCCCCGCCAACATTTTGTTACAAGGACTTAGGTATAGAAATGTATGTATTAAGTTTATACCAGATTTCTGTTCTCATTTACTCAGGTTCCAAACCTTAGCTAACACACAGACTTGGCTATCTGGCTTGAAGATGTCTTTTGCCAAGTCTCTGTGCTAAACCTTAGCAAACACACCGAAGCTAAAAAAAAAAAGTAACATAGACAGAAGAATTGAGGAAATGTTTGAAAAAGAAGAGATAAACACAATTGAGACAACAAACTCAAAATTGGTTTACTTAAAGAAGTCAATGTATTGAAAGTGTGATAAACTGACATCAAGTGAATGGAATTAAAATTACAGTTTTGGAATAACAATGTTCTTTGTAACTAAAGCTGTACACAGATTAAAGTTAGCACATATTGATGTAGTCCTGCTTGCAGACAAGAATATGCAACTCAATTCTGACAATGTCCCTAAACACAAAAGAAAGAAGAAAAGAGACATTGTCAGAACTGAGTCCTGACTGACTTACGTCACCTTAAGCAGGATGTATATTGATGTCACCAAAAAACATGCTTTAAAAGACACGATACATTCAATTGTACAATTAAAACCTCATGGCCATCAATGGCAGAGACAAAGTTTATGTTGATGATGTCTTTCCTTGGTTTATTTTTGAAGTAGAGTCACTCAGCATCTTAATAGATTTAACCAAGCATTGTTGAACAACTGGATAGATTCTTGTACATCCTTCTATGCAAGATTGCATGCCTTCTTGTGCCACATCTTTATCAAGATCCCCACATTGAATGACAGCGGATAATTGATTTAAGGAAGGTAAAAGTCCAACGCATATGCTTCCATTGTTTGAACCCTCATCTTTGCTGTCATATTCCTCTTGAAATATCGGGTCTAGGATGGTCGTTTTGCCTGCCTGTCTTACTGAACACCCCACAACAACATCATACATGTCGATTCCAGCATCTGCCAAAGCCAACGAGGCACAGGTAATAGCTGTACTCAAAGCACCTCCATCGTTCTGCAACACTGTTACAAATATGTCTATTTGGGCTCTTGGGTATTTATCGAGACAGACAGCGGGTTCCATTGCTTGTTGGATTGTCAAAGATGCATCCTTGTCGTGTGCGCTTTGGATGTGTTGTTGACGTTTGTCACAAGAAAATGGTGCAAATTTAAATTCACATTTAAGAATACCCTTTAGTTTAAAATCCTCTCTCCGGATAACCTGTCTTGGTCCATATACAGCGCAGATCACTTTGGTGTTATTTGTTTCTATGTACGCTGATCCCTTTGCATTGCTAACAACGTCAGCTCTTGCAAAGATTGGTCTCAAGTCAGCTGATTTACGACCATCTGGTCGGAGTTTGTCTTCACTCAAGACAGGACTCGATTTAGAAAGTTCCACAAAGTTTGTCACCGGGAATGAATCCTTTGGCCCCTGAATACGTCTGGAATCTTGTGGCATTTTTGGGTTTCAGTAAATCAGTAACAAGCTATTTCATCTCAGTGTTTTTATACCGCTCGTACAGCACACTTCAGCATTCTACACGTGCGAACGTGCTATGGGTGGAGAAAAGGAATATTAAACAATCAATCAACTGTCGTCTCGTTCAAAGGTAACGTTAGAATTACATTTTATTTATTCTTTTAAAAACAATATCAACCAACTTTTATGGTATTTGATATATATTCAAGTATATAATAAGTATATAATTTATTTTTGAAAACAAGTTATGTAATTATTAGATGCTTTAAATGTGTTAAAAATATTAGCGGTTGTAAGAGGATAACATTGACAAAGGTCACAGATTATTTTTCCGCTGACGCCATCTTGCACGCCAAACGAATCGAAGAAAAATTGTAGCCTTATGTTTTATGTTATTCCTTAATTAACTCGCTAGGTCTTTCGTTTTTGGAACTGTTTTGAACTGAGTAGTCAAGGAAAGGTAAGGTCATATTATTATAGGTGGTATATCAAGCTTAGGACCATTTTATTTCACTTCAGTTCGCTTTCCGGCTTCCTATGCGTGGCTAGGCTGGGACAAATACGCCAGCATGCTTTAGTTGTATGATTTTGTTCCGCTCAAAAGGTGTAACTTTCATGAAAATTGTACTATTTGAAAATATTTCCCGCTAAAATATAAACTTTGTATATAAATGTAAATCTAGTGTTTTAGCTAAGTTCAAGTGTGTGTTTTCAGAAATGCATGCATTTCATACAACTCTGTTTAAATTTTACGAGGTGTGTAGGGCTTCCTCCCAAATGAACAACTGAAACCGAAAGTCACAAAGTTTAATAGTTACGAAAAAAAATACGGAAAGAATTTACTTAAAATCTTGCCTCTTTAATATAAAGTCGATCCAAACTTATAACTCTGGATGCATAAAATTTAAACGACACATACAACATGTATTTATGTGCATTGTGAAGAGTATCTATTTTCACCCTGCATGAAAATAAACAGTTGTTTGGAGTGTCAGCACCCACATTATCAACATCCCAGCAGACAGTGTGTTTTTACCAATGTACACACTTCTCTATATGTATCCAGGGGTGAACAAATCATTTTGTGAACTGGTGGTCCCCATACCAGTGCCTTAAAAAATCCAGTGGTCCTGCTGAAAGAATTAGTGGTCCCAGGTCCCGCTAATGTGAAACATTAATTTAGATCTTGCCTATGAATCTGTATATTCAGACGACTTTTTAACATAGTTATTAACAGTAAGGTACTGGTCTGAAAGACCAGACAAGGTAACATTTGTGTGGTTTGCCCCAAAATTTGCTAGTCCTGGACCCAGGACCAGTGGATTTGTTCACCCCTGGATCATAAAGAATAATTACTTGTGACAAAAGTGAAAACATAGCCAACAAAAACAGGTGAATGATAGCAATATTTAATAATAGGCAAATGGTGGTTTACCCCTAGCTGCAATGATTGTAGTGTTTGTTGTGATTTAGAGGTTTTTTTCTTGTTTTTGTGCTCTTTTGTGTGTTAAGATGTTTAACAGGAAGCAAATGCTACAATTCCTGCAACGTTAATGCAAATAGACGGAAGCAATTCAGATCTGAATTGCAAAATTGGGTGGATTTTTCTGCTAAATTAAGCCTTACCTGCCAAAAAATCAGACATTTTTTAACTCCAACATAATTACAGAGCCTTCAAGAACCAAGAAATGATCAGAGGTACCCCAATCCCTGTCAAAATCATGCAAAAGTAGCAATGCATGCAGCATTTTGAAATGGATAGTACGCTGACATCTTGCTCACATTTTCAGCGTGATCTCGTCTATTTGAGTTTGCCCAGCAGGAATTGTAGAGTTTGTTTCCAGTTAAACATCAGAACGAAAAACAGCACAAAACAGAAGAAAAAAACCTCAAAATCACAACAAATGCTACAATTATTGCAGCTAGTTTACCCCATGTGTGACTGTTCAAAACACATGGCAATCATGAAAATAGGCCAACTGGAGACATTTTAAGAGGTTGTCCCTATTTATGCAGTGGGTAGAGTGTCTATGATTTATGTAGTCTAGTTCGGAATCTTATACACACATTGATATGTAATCAGTTTGAGAGAAAAGAATGCTTGATACCAAAGTGTCCTAAAACATATGTCTGATAGCAAGGAACTGAATGTCACGCTGCACTTGTCTTATCAAATACCTCGAAAACATTGCCCTTTCCAAAATACTCAACCAAAAGTGAACAGAATTTGTCAATAAATATTGAATTCACAGTACCCTGGACTTTCAAATCATAACTAAAACGTAAAAACCATGCACAGTTCTTTCTGTGATGTTAGAGTTTGACATTACAATCACTTTACGAGGACAAAAGTTTTTTTAAGGACAAGGTAAAAAATTGCTATTATGGCTACACAATGTAACAATATCCATGCTTATTGTTCAATGTGTGATACTTGAAGGCTTTTGACCCAAACGGGGGAAATATCTTCTTTTTTCTGCTATGATGTCCAGGAGCATCATTTTGGAGGACTTTGAAATTTGACATGAACACAAGATGGGTTTGATATTGAAATTTGAAATGAATGAAGTTGATGCTAAATTATTGAAATACATCTGTTTTAAATATAGGTAAGACATACTTAAAATATTAGTTAGTATGTCTTAGCTATATTCAAAACAGATTACATCATTTCAATATATTTAAGCCAATGCCTGCTGACACAGGCCACATGGTAATGTCACAACCAAATATTTTCTTTTTCCTCCAGAATAAACCTACATACAGCATACTCAGTAGTTGACAGAGCAGTGTTGACTGTTCAACAGTGAGTTCTATATTGTAAAGGAGATACCACATTGGTGAAATCAAGATGTCATTTCAGCCATCGTTGAATAGACCTCCTTTCACTATGCCACCACTGCCACCAGGTATACCACCACCAGCATTTACTGCCTTTCCTCCAATGCCACCAGGTATGTATGTAATTTGTCTTTAATTTTTAGATGTGACTCTAATCTTAGTATAGTACTAGCATTAGGATGTATGAGGTATTTATCTAAAATATGAGAATATTAAGAGCAATGATTTCTGTACTGTGCCAGTGGCATCACTACATTTTGGGTGAGAGCATAGTGTGACTGTCAAATTTATTAAGTAAGTTTGAAAGCCTAATGAAATGTGTCTAGACATGTAATTTGTTAACCAATTAATATTATACTCCTCAATTGAATAGATGTGACCTTAAATCAAAATGCAAGTTGACAGTTTTCATGCATGCTATTCTATATATTTTCTTTGTAGGAACCCAAATGATGGGAAGTACGATGGGAATGCCAATGTCAATGCTGCCCCAGACAACTGTGGTAAGATCAATTTGTGTCATTTACTTATCTATATAGTGCATCCCTTTTGGATGAAGGACTTGATTATTACGGTATGTTAGGAACAGTGCTGCAGCACAGATAGTGAAGTTAAACACATACATGTCAAGAATTAGAAAAAAATATGAAAAATAATTCTAGTACAAAAAAACAAACATGTAAACAAGGGAGAGAAAACAGTATATGACATGTTACTGATAATGGTATGAAAATCTAATGTAATGTCACCTGTATGGTAATACAGTAATTATATCAGTCACGTAGATAATTAGGGCTATATATTGTGAAATTTGAAACTTGTGTTCCTAGATAAGTTTTGCAAAATACTACATTTTGCAAGTGTGGCTTCATATTTCTAATTAGGTAGTGTGTTCAGGAAAAGTATTTATGGATTGATATATTGTTGACTCTTCAATTCATTGAATGCCATTGATATTGAACTTTCTCATCTCACAGGCAACAGCAGCAGCATCATCAACAAGTAGTTTGGGAAGACCGTCACTTATGGATAGAAAGGTTAGTTTATCTTACATGATCAACAAAATGCTGAATATTCTAGCAGTAGTTTTCTGAGACAATGTTCCACACAAAAAAAACACACATTAAATGTATAATTCATCTCTTTGTGTGTGGATTTAAACCCAGTGATATATGAAGTGTAAAATTAAAGAGTCAAGTCATGAGTAGACATCCCTTCTATAGGGATAATGACTGTTATTTTTTCATCGCTTCCCAAAATAAACTTTGTAGTTGTCGTAAATATAGGCACGGGGCAAGAAATGAAACAGTTTAAATAATGGTTATGTCATAAGTGAAAAAAATGTAAATTTGAAGGCAAAGTTGCAGGAGTTGTCATGGTAACCTCCATTATACATGGATAAGATATGAGATGAATGGTATTCAATAAATATGGCTTGCATTACATTTTTGTGTAAAAAAAGAATGCTCCACATTCTGATTTATAAGTCGCCATAAATGATGTAAAAGATGAACTGGGAATGATTTAGCACTTGAGCATGGTGAAATTTAAAACCCATACATGCTGTATACTTCCTCAAGTCACTGCAAAGAAATTCTATTGTTTATTGTAAATATATTGGACAAATTTGTACTGTTGCAAAGTACAGATGAAATTAATTGTTTCTTGCTAAAGAGCTAGAATTGTGATTTATTTTGTATGAGATGGCCAATTTATGTAACGGAGGTGTTTAGAAAAAACCCAGCTATTGATTGGTGATTTCTATTCTCAATATGTGTTTACAATATCTCTCTACTACTACACTTGATAATGTTCAAGAAGCATAGTTGTGAAATTGTCAGTGGTGTTTACTAAATAAAATTGAGCTGGTTTGTTTGTCTTGGCAATATGTCAGATTGTGTGATACATCACACTAAATTGTAAAGTGTTTATTATTAGGTAGCCATAAATAAAAATATAGATAAATGAATAAAACATGGTATGCTTGTACAATGGTTCAACTGTTACTGATCAGCTTTAAGAGGTTATTTGAAAGATCTGAAATACAATCATGGTTGTTGTCCATATGGCGTACCAATCCTGCTTGTTAGCGCCCACAAATTACATGTATATAGGTCAAACATATCATAATATCAAGTGAACTTTGCACTAAATAAATAATAGAGTTGATGAGCAGTAACAATTGTTAGTAGCCTGTATAATGTGCTGGCTTCACATTGTCTTTTCTCTTTGCAAACTGTGTAATTGCCTGTGTACATTTTTCATAATAATTATGTGTATATGTACTAAAAGCCTTATTAAGAAGGTGTATGGCAGTCGGCTTTTTTATATATATTTTTTGTCATTATTTTTCTACTGAAGGCATAGTGTGTAATTTAGTATATCACTTGTTGAGCTTTATGGCTAGTAACATGAGACAATATTGTAATGAATATTTGTCTAGACATTTCAAAGCTAGAATAAGGGAAACAACAATTTGTGTACCGAAACAAATAGGGAAGTGGAAGCATAATAATTTTTTTTTTAAATGCATAAGTATATAATTTTTGAAAACATTTAAGTAGGACATCATTTATGACATTTCAAAAGACTAACTTTGTCCATATCAATCAATCAAGCAATCAAATCTCTATAGCCGATTTCCAGAGCAATGTTTTGTTCAGTAGTGCTGAAGGGCTAAAGCACACCATATGCTTTGGTGAACAAATAAGTCTTCAGTTTTGTTTTGAAACAATCCAGGCTGGAGGCTTGGTGAATGTCAAGTGGCAAAGAGTTCCATAGTTTGGGGGTGACATATGAGAATGAGCGACCTCCATTGGTGATTTGTCTGTAATTTGTTGTTGCAAGCAGATTCTTGTTTGTAGAACGACTCGGTGTGTATGGCTGGAGACAATCACAAATGTACTCTGGAGTTAAGCCAGGAAAAGCAACTGTAAATCAATTTTGTAATCAATTCTGAAACGAACTGGTAACTAATGCAGGCTGATGAGAACTAGAGAAATGTGTTCAAACTTCTTGGTACGAGAGATGATCCTTGCCACTGTATTTTGAGCACGTTGTAATATGTTTATTGTGTGTCAGGAAGTCTGTATAATAATGCATTACTGAAGTCAAGCTTGGCTGATAGGATTGCATGGATTAAAGTACAACAAACGTAATCAGTGATGTATTGCCTTATAGATGCAATGTGATGAAGATGTGTGTAGATTGATTTGCAGGTGTTCTTGACATGGTAGTTAATCATGTGGATATTATCGAAGAATACTCCCATATGATAGCATTTATTATGTATCCTGACAACATTACTGGTATTTGGTAGTTGTTTGATAGTTAGTGGTCATTATATTGTAATAAGATTGCTCATATTTGAAAGTCTTTCAATGCTAGCCAGCATTTCTTGTAAAAGTGAACTATGTACCCTTTACTTTCTTAAAGAATGAGCCACCACTGTTAGATACAAGGCGACGTCCATTTGGTAGAAAGGTCAGTTTTTAATGTCTATCACTAAGCTTATCTTAAATAGGCCTTCAATAAAGTTAATGGAGGACCTAGTGTACACCAACTTTAAAGATTCACAATGACAGTTTTTTTTTTGCTGTAATGCTGTACTTTGTACCCAGGTAGATGTCCCTGTTGTTTCACATTTGTTAAACCAGGGTATGCAAGTGCTATTCCGAAATTTTAATATTCTCTTATCATTCATTCATGCTTTTTAAGTGTAGCTCATGTATGATGTGTTAGCTGTGTTTGGCATCAGTGCCTGCAAAAACAGCTGTATATAGAGTAACATAGAGGTATATAAAGAAATGTATCATTGGAATTAAACATGTTTGTTTGTTTATTTAACAGCCTGACATGTCCAGAGGTATGTCTTCAAGTTCCGTAGCCAGTACATACAAGAAATCAGATGGAAGAGAAAACTCAGACAGGGTTAGTGACAACTTTAATTTCATCTACACTACATTGTTGTCAGCTCTCAGCTTAGTAAAGATGTTCAAAATGGAAGAATCATATATAGGGTTACTGGGTAGTATGTTTAAATTTTTCAATATTTGAGCTATGGTATTTTATAACATAATAGCTCAAATAGTGATACACAGTTTCTTTCCTTCCATGTTTCAAACAAATCACTTACAGTATTCTTCTTCATCTGACAGATCTTACACTGTTACAGAATTTATCTGTGTGCATTTAATAATAGTGCTTCCACCATGAATGTACATAGTGTAAAACTCTATATGATTAAGATTGCTATCAATACTATACTTGTAGCATAAAATAATCAGTTACACAGATTTATCCATGTATCAGGAAACATGAATTAATTCAAACCATTGCTGTCCTCAGAGGATGACAACATAGATTTAAGTTGTATAGTTGATGATTTATATTTAATTTTGCCATTCACATTATTCTTTTCCAGGGGGAATCTAATAAAGACAAAACAACTGTATTTGTTGGCAATATATCAGAGAGAGCATCAGATGTTATGATCAGACAACTATTATCAGTAAGTACAGTATTGATATACTAATAGTCCTAGTGTATACATTAGTTTTGTGATGTAAAAGACGTTACAATGCTAGCCAACATGAAATCTTGACATTGATGTATTTCATCTTGCCAGGCTTTACTTTTTGACTCTTCTTTTCAAAATGATATGAACATTTGTATGCTCTAAATAGACCAACATATTAAACTTGCATTTGAGTGTATTTTTCCAGCATTCTTTCAAACTGTATGGGTTTGATGTATGTCTGAAACGCACATCTAGTTATGATGGTTGAATGGTTAGAGTGGTTGGCTTCAGATCTGCAGGTTGCAGGTTCAAGCTTCACCATGGTTATTTGTTTCTGATTAGCTAAAGTCCTTGAGCAAGATTTGAACCATTATTGTGCCCCAGTCAACCTAGCTGCTTAATTGGGGTCCTGATAGGATAACGGTTGCATTGTGAATACTTTGATCCTATGCACTAATGGAGGCTGCAATAGATTGTATGCTTCTCAGCAAGTTGAGGTAGTGTAAAGGGTTGTTGCACCAATATGGGTTCGTGCCAGGAATAATAATTGTAGAGTGCTTTGAGCAGTGTGCTAAAGCTCTGTATAAAATCTTAACTTTATCATCAAGTTGTACCAAGATAAAGAATTGCTAAGTAGGAGATTCTAATTTGCAGTGGTTTAGTCATGATAAAAGTATATCAGTTGTCCATGTGAAACTTTGTAAACACTTTGAAACTATTAACATTGTAAAACATTTTCGTTTTTATAGAAATGTGGTCTGATGACAAGCTGGAAGAGAGTTCAGGGTGCCTCAGGCAAGTTACAAGCATTTGGATTTTGTGAATATGCAGACCCTGAAGCCAGTCTACGAGCAATAAGACTTTTACATGAAAGACCAATTGGTGAAAAGAATCTTGTGGTAGGTAATTACTCATCCTTTAAAAGAAGAGCATGATATTTAGTCATCTATTTGTCCTTGAAAAGATAAATAATATATGAATGGATTTGTATTTATGGAGAAATCTGTGTTATGTGATGTCAGATGTTATGTATAATTTGAGATGACAAGGTGCGGCTCTGAGCTTCAGATTACTTGTACAATGATATTCAGATGTTTCCGTGTTGCTTTAGGAATGATGTTGTCATGGTAGAAATCATGTATAGATCACTCTAAATTCCTGATGTCTCAAAAACAATGTCTGATTGAAGTCACCATTTTACTTTCAGGTCAAAGTAGATGCAAAAACAAGGGAAAGGTTAGATGACTATTTGGCCAAGAAAAAGGGACATGATGATTCCAAGGTATGTGTATATCTGCATTCATACATTGTTCAAAAGAATGTCTGGATATATAGACTAAGACACCTCCATCTCAAAACATGATAAAGTAAAACATAATGATATGAGTGTTACAATTCCAGATTTTGAATAGAAGTCTCACTCCAATTTATTGTTTTGAAAATTTGAACAACTCTTAAGTGAACATCTGTGTACTAACTCATCGATCTATTTCACCCTTTTGAAATTAATTCAACATAAGTAGTACACCAGAAGTGTTGGTAGTAGATATCAAATAAGTACATTTGTACTTTATAAAAAGTAGGATCAGTGGTTGGTGTTATCACTTTACTGTATATATGATATGATTCTTTTACCAGGACGACGTGGACCAGGACAATGCAAAGAAGGATAGAATATTAAAACTACAACTAGAAAACATTTTAAAAGAACATTCTGCAGAACTCAATAGATCTTTTCCTGATGGTAAGTTTGTTTTTTCTATGCACTGCATGTATTGCAGGTAAAGAGCAGTAGTTGTGGTTTCTGTGAGTGTACTTTTGTTACTCTATCATCATACCAACAATTACTTCTGTCATCTGCTTACTTCATAGCCTGGACATGTATTGGGTTAGACCTAAATTGTTGAGTTTTTGAGAGAGGTTTTATGATGTCATGATCATTTGAGTGTTGTGAAATTGTTCTATTGTATTTCTTCTGAAGTTGGTTGATATGTATATTTCACTGAGATTTAATACTAGTGATAGAACATGTATGTGGATGCAAATATTTCATTTACCACTTTGATGTGTGTCACTACCCGTAGTTATTTCATTAATTACAGAAGATGGAGAAGGAGGAAGACGAGGAAAGAAAAAACTTGAGAAGGAAAAGAAAGAAGATGTAAGATAATTTTGCGTACTTAAATTTTGAATATCAAGTTAACATAACACCAGCATATGCAGTTTATTACAAACACAACTATAGCATTTTCAGTCCATATTCAGGGTAACCTGTATATTGGATTACAGCGTACAGGGTCGGTTTGGCTGACTCATAAACTCCAAATGGCTGTGACTCTCCACAATTTCTTGTTATTTTTGCACATATCAAGCCTTTGAAACAGTGCAGTCAGTCTTATCAGCTGAATTATCTCCCTACTAAATGTTAATTGTACTGTGTACACCGGCTTGATGTCTGTGTATAAACAGTCGCAAAAGAGGCACTTTACTGATTTGTCAACAATGCTTGTAAATCTGATTGAAACGTGCTTCACTGAGTACAATGACACAAGAAGGGTCAAAAAGAAGAACAGGGAATTGGGACAAAAAGTGACCTTTTCCAACCTTACAGGAATGGTAAATTTGAACAATTCAAAATGTTAAGAATATCAAAAGGAATGATTTAGAACTGTAAATGAAGATAAATTACCACTGATAACCAGCATTTTGTTTAAGGTTTGGTAAACCGTAATAATAAAGAGAGGGAATCTGGTAAAACTTGCATCGATTTCTATCATTTGTGTCAGAGTTTTGCGGGGAAATTCAAACCTGGTAAAAGATCTAGGAAAATGAGATGGGTTTTATTGCCATGTCACCCAAAGAGGAAAAATATATGACAAGTCTCAGTTATTGGGACTTAACTTTTGTGTAGTGTCTAATGGAATATGATGAAAATGTAGACTAACCAGACAAAGATTCTGTGATTTTTGTTATACAGGAAAAGATTGATGACATGGAAATGGACGAAGACAAGAAAAATCTAATATCAAGAGAAATTAGAGTGTTTCGAGATAGTCACAAGGTATGCTATTATTGTTGTCAACTATGTCTTCAAGAACACATGTTATCTTTAACCCTTGCAGCTTACTTTTTACTGCCCCCCACAACCGTACTGTTAACACAGAAATTGTCCAACCATAGAAATAATTTCCTATGAAAAATATCATATATGTCCACTACTCGGCTGATTTGGATTCATGCCAGAAGCAAATATTTAGATTGTCTCCATCTTTTGACTGTGAAAGCAAATTTTGACAATTTTTCAAGCTTATAAGATGGTCTCTCTCTGCATCGTTCTCGCGTTCAGTTAAATCAGATTATTGGTTGATATTAGAACTATAAGTTAATCTGGTAGTCTATTTTATACTGGTTTTGACACTCCTGCACTTCGGTGTTGCTAAAAGTGACTCTGAGTATAAAGTGTGATCAAATATCGTTTTATACAAAAATCCAAAATGAAACATTTTGCAAAAAAAAAAAAAAAGCATGCCTGTGTGCACATTATCAAAGCAACTCAAAAATGAAATACTAAATAGATGAAATTGGATTGCCCTTGAAATCTGCTTGATTGCCCCGAATTTAATGGGCCACTATCCCCAACTATGTAACACAATAGATATGTCGGTGAGAAAACCAAGCGCCAGCACCAAAGCTGCATTGCTGTGCACACATGTTTAAAGTGGAAATTGTTAAAGGTGGTGAGTACACATTTTGCTTGTCACTTCTTTATATTTTTAGTAGAGTATCAAAGAAGCAGATATAATCAAGGTTAGTGACAATTTTATTCATTATTGCTATTGCTCTTTTGCACTTAATATTCTTTCTGCTTTCGTTTATCTTGCTCTGTCTATTTTTGTCAAGTGTTGGTAGTTTGGAAAGAGATAGACACAACTATTTGTCTTAGCTTTGAGTGTTTTGCCTGATGGTGTCAGCAAAGGGAATCTGATATAATCCATATAGAGCTCTGATAAAATATACTCAAAACATCTCTGCTTGCTCCTATGATAAAATTGCTGGATCTCAATAATTGTAAATGGTAATAAATTGTATTGGAAGTGTGTCTCAAGATTGAGCTGTAAAACTGACGTCAAAAGACTATATATATACATATATATATCATCTTGTTCGTGTATGCTTGATGCAACTTCATGTGTAAATAGAGAGTGGGTGAGGTGTGCAATGAATGTTGGCCCGGTGAAATCTTAGATGTAGTCTGGGTTATCGTCTCTTACAAGGTATGTAGACTCTAGGTTCTCATTGAGTATGGTACAAATTCCAGAGGAAGAAGAATAAGGTCAGTAATGAATATGTTTCTTTAATTGAAAGTCACTGAATATTTTGAAGAGTCTTTGAACATTAGAAGTCCATGCAGTATGTGCAAGGCAGAATCACTGCACTGATGTTGGTATTCACAACTTGGTTACTGATTGGTTCAACTCTGTGCTGCTATACACGTGAAATGTACATCTGTACAAATGTATTCTCCTGTCTCTCTGATGTATGGAAGGATTGACGTTCGTTAGAAACAATTTCATACAACCTATATCAATAACGAAGAACGGCCAAACTGCAGACTGATTCACACTGTGACGTTCAGAGTAAAACTGCAAGATGTAACTACATCCAGACAAGAAATCCACTTTTAATGTTGCAGCTTCATCTCCCTCTTAAAAATGATGGGGAACAAGGAACTTAAATAGCCAATGACAAATGGTTGTACCATAGAAAAAAATGATTGTGAAGAAAATTGTTGGGAAGGCATATTCTTGAGGTAAAAATATGATACAGAAAAGTTAGCAGTTCATTTGTACCTGGTGTGATGTCATGTAGGTTTTCAATTTAACATTAGTTAGTACTTTCCTTTTGGTAACAAATTGAAATCCCAAACCAAACTTCCAGCATATGCCTTGAAAACTTTGACCGATCACGAAGTAATTAGGACCTGGGTAATGAGACTGAGTGTGGCTACTTTGAAATATATAGAATTAATCATACAGGAAGTAAGCAATGTGATTATACACAGGTCTTTCCAATAAAAGTCGGAGCAGTTTGCACAGGTAAAGACAGTGTATTCAGTGGAAATGTTTTACTTTTACATGATGTATGTCAAATGACTATATACTGACATGTTTTCCATGTGATAACTAACCACTTATATTGCAGGACTTGACAATTCTATTTTTCTATGAAATGTCTTCTCTATAATGAAAACATTGATTTCTTATGTATTGTTTGGTGCTAATGCAACTGACTATGCTGTTTTGTACAGTGTCACCACAACAAATGTGGCACATGCACCTCTCTCTGCACCTTCTATCTTAAACTCAATCCAAATTCTCTTCAAAAGCGGCATTAGCCATTATAAGCATTGGAAAACAGAACATCAAGTCATCATCTGTGACTGTCAGCGTGTACCAAGACGTGAGAAGCTGTGTGACAACTACTGGATCCCTGACAAGTACCAAGTTAATTTCAGACTTTCATCTTAGATATGTGTTTAAGCTTTGTTACTCAATTGGTTTTCTAGAGGGTCAACAAAGTTGTAGTTTTGCAGCCAAAGTATTACCTGTGACTTGGCAATGCATGTTTTCATGTGAACTCTTCTTGACAATGTGCAGTTGACTGGTGACACAACAAAATGAAAGAAATTTTGATGTAATGACAGTTGTACCCCGGGAATGATTGATATGTACATGCCTTCTTTATTGCTATATATGCAACTTTTAGCTGTACCAGTTTTATAATAGGACCAGGGGTAGACTACTACGGATTTGCAAAGCACAGGACTTTAGGTCGAAGTGCCACTGATTACAATTTGGAGCAAGCAATTAAAATGAAAGTCACAATGTGAAATCTAAAAATACAAATGAAATACAAAATAGTGATATCCCCGGACTGGTAACTTACGGTATTTTACATGTTCATTACAACAGTGTGTATTTGTACATGCTCCCCGAAATGAAAATTTTGATTCTGAATTTTGTTAAAGTGCATTTGTAAAGACCAACTTGAAAACAATGAATGTTGATTATTTTAAAAAATGATTACTTTTGGCGTGCAACGCTTCTAGAAAGTAACATTCAATCCTAATAAATTTGTGAACTGATCAAAGTAAAGATTTCAAACCCAGAGTAGTCGACTCTTGGTTCAACAAGTTTGAGTGCTTTATTGGCAATTTATATGATGTTATTGCCGTATTCTAATGTCTCGTCTCTATTTTGCTGTATCTTTGCTACACAGGGAGAGGAAGATAAAGAAAAGGAAAAAGAGAAAGAACGAGAAAGGGAACGTGATAGAAGAGACAGGGAAAGAAAGGAAAGGGAAAGAATGTTGGAAAAGAGCCGAGACAGAGAGAGAGAAAAGAAGAGGGATAGAGAAAAAGATTCAGAAAGGTGAGATGGATGGCTGTTGTCTTCAGTACTCATTTATAATCATTGTATTAAGAACACCAGTTGTACAATGTTGAAGAGAAGTTGGAAGGAAAGTGCAGCTAATGATTATGAAAAAAAGTGTATCAAAGAATTTACTTGTGTAGAAAAAGTTCTTATTCAGCTGAGTGGAGTAGATCAACTCCTGGCATGGAGGTGAATTAGCAAACAAAAAAGAATTTTTTTGGCCAAAATTCAGTCCTCCTCAATAAAGTAAAGTAAAACATACTGACAAAGGAAATATCACATTGAATGTTGTAGTACTTGTTAGAAAGGGATGTTCAAAATTTCAAATCTTGTCCACAGACGAGAACGAGATCGTGAACGGGAGAGAGAAGAGAGAGAACGAGAACGAGAGGAAGAGGAGGAAATGTATGAGAGGAGGAAACTGGAAAGAAAACTACGGGAAAAAGAAGCAGCATATCGAGAGGTATGTGTTCCTACACTGAAGGGGATGATATAACAACCTGCAGTTACATACATACACATACACACACATGCACGCACACACACACGCACACACACACAAATATGTATTCAGTGATTGTTCATGATGAAATAGGGACATAGATGTGGAAACTATGGAATTGCCTGTGACTTTGGTTTGTGTAGGTGATCAAGATATATGTCATGAAATCAAGTACTTGATGCAATCTCAAACTAACAAGAGATTACATTACTGACTACCATTACCCCTAAATGTGAGTGTATGAAATTGGACAAAATATGTCATGTTATTGTTCATCAGTGAACCAGTTATAGAGAGTTTGTATTTGACTAGCAGGCAAAATGATATATTAAATAATATTTGTATATTTTTTTCTAGCTGCTGAAGAGCTGGGAGAGCAGAGAGAGGAAAAAGCGTCGAGAATATGAAAAAGAAAGAGATAAAGATGAAGAAAGGAAAGAGGAACAAGAGAGAGAAGGAAAACGTCTCAAGGAATTTCTAGAAGACTATGATGATGAGAAAGATGATCCTAAATTTTACAAGTGAGTGAAATGTGAAATCGATATTTCAAATTGGTTGCTTGTTCTGGCTACTGCATATGTTGACGCATTCTTTCAAAGTGAAATGAAAGTTTACCCTCATAAGGACTTACACATACTCTGTTCACAAACAAAAAAATTAAAATGTTTCATATTTTCGAACCTGGTGCACGTAGGTCAATTGATTGAACAACATATATGTGACTACAACAGGTACTATGCCATGGATATAAAATTTTATTTATACTGGATACTTCTTTAGGCATATAAATACTTGGTCTCCCAAGAAGTCCAATGAGGGCCATCCCTCATGGGTTCTGTGTTAGTGCAGGAGGAAACCGAAGTACCCGGGGAAAACCTGTGTTGTACAGTAGAGGAAAATTTAACAAAAATTTTTGTACTGCTCATGTATTTTTGATGGAAGGCATAATGTTGCATGTGTGCTACTCTCTATACTTAGTGGAATTCACATTATGTTTTGTGCTCATCTTTTCAGGGGAACAGCTTTCCAGAGACGGTTGAGAGATAGAGAAAAGGAAATCGATGATGATAACAGAGATAGAAAGAAGGAAAAAGAAGAATTGGAAGAAATACGCAGGAAACTTATGGAAGAAGGCCACCCAGATCCGGAGGCTGAAATACAAAAGGTTAGATTCAATGTGAAGTAGTGGCAAAATGAGAACCATCATGCTTTAGATGTAAAACATTAGTTGTACTATTGATAAAGTGATAGTTTGCTGCGAGAGATCTTGTAACCTTGACAATGAGATATATGGTCTGTATTGTTTGTCAGATCATCCATCCGACAGTATCATTATCATATATATATTATTGTTCATGTCTTGTTTGTGTTTCTGTTACAGCTTGAAAGAGAACGTGAAAGTCATAAGCAGCCTCAAATCAAGAAAGAGCCAACTCCAAAACGAGAGATTGTAGAACCCAAGCCAAAATTAGAGCCTACTTTGAAACCGACTTATACACCGATTCAAGTAAGTATTTACATGATATCAAATATTTATAACATATTTGGTGTCTCACACTTCTAGAACACTATATTTACTTTATATGAAGAGCTCTATGTTTTTGGTTGTTACCGTATAACCTCTGCTATATCATGTGTATTACAAGTGAAAACTGATGAGTATATCAGCTTGTGTGTGTGTGTGTGTGTGTGTGTGTGTGTGTGTGTGTGTGTGTGTGTGTGTGTGATCATGTTGTGTACCAATGAATCAACCAGAACTTCTGCAAAGGTTTTAACATTGTAGTAACATGGGAAAATATGGTGTACTTTACTTTGTTTTCTGTATATTTAATCATGTTATAGGTTGTAGTCAATTATAGAATGCTTTCAGAACTGTAGATATCAACTGTAGCTCCTGTAGATTTCCACTGCATATACGTGATACAGGCTTGGAGACTAGAATTGGTCAGTTTTGAATGTCTGCATTTATGTTTGATAATGAAATATAAGTTAATATCTTTTCACAAAAAGTAGTAACTAATTAAATTACTAAATTGAAAAATGATTTCAAAGGGGATAGTAATAGTGTAGAGAATTGAGTTTGACACATCTAATCACATTGTGTGTTGTAGGTAAGTGCTACACCTCCTACACCTGCATCAAGTTTAGAACCTGAAGACGATGAAGGTGGTATCCCAGAAGGACCTGAATTTAAACCCAAACTGGGTTTCTCGGGATTAAAATTAGGTAAGTAAGACCAGGCTACATGATGAACTACATTGGTTTCGAAATCATTTCTTTCAGTTATGTCAACTTGCATAACCTCCCATAAAAGGAAATTAAGTGTGAAACCCATGGTTACATTAATTGATAATTTGAACTCCCTAGCATATTCATGGTGAAAGGTTGTCTGATAATGAGATGTTTGTCATCTGTGATACTTCTGAATATTTTGAACTATACGTATTAGGTTCTGTGATTGAGATACAAGAATGTGTGTGCATTTGAGTGACATTGTGCTTTATCTTCTTATTCTGTGATGTAGGAGCTAACAACAGTCCCCAACAAGGCAGCAACAAGAGAAAAATGACACTAAGTGAAGTATTTAATGCAAATGAAGAAGATGGTCGTGATGATGCCTCCAAAAAGAGGAAACTGATTCCACTAGATTACACAGAGGAAGAAATGAAAGCTGTCAGACCGTCACAGTCTGTTGTCACTGCTGCTGAGGAAAAGAGAAAACATATCAAGAGTCTTATAGAAAAAATACCTACAGCTAAAGAGGAGTTGTTTGCTTATGAACTCAACTGGTCTATGGTAGATGAGGTGAGGTCATTCATTTCAAAGTTTAAGCAAATCAAAAGATCTCCGTTGAAAATTTGAAGATCTGCAATGAAACTCTGAACTGTAGGATTTCTTCATTTAACAGTGCGAGTGTGTACATTCTCTTAACACCTGCATATTCATCAAAAGTGAACCTTTTCAGCACATTATTTTTCCATCTTCTCAAAAAGTTAGACGTTAATAGCAAAAGACTTGATTTTAAGTAATGAGATTGTTACATTGAGGTGTATGACATCCTGTGATGGTGGTCCAGACTGAAGAGTTTACATCTCTAATTTATTTGTCTGACTTTTATCATTGATAGAATTTAATGGAAAGAAGAGTAAAACCATGGATTAATAAGAAGATTGTAGAATATATAGGTGAAGAAGAACCAACATTGGTAGATTTCATATGTCAAAAAGTTATGGCAAGGAGTTCACCTCAAGATATCTTAAATGATGTTACTATGGTAAGTTATAACTTGATTTCTCAATTCATCAACCAGGCTGACTTGAATAATCAGAGATTGGTGTACAAATTGTATGAATGTTTGATCACCTCTCTCCATCCATCTGTACCAATATGTTGGGTTCAATTCTCGATGATTGATTTCAGTCCCATGCAGTGTTCTCTGTTTTGCTAAACAGAACTGCGGTAACAGAGATTGGGATGTCTATTTAACCTTGCATAGATTTCTTTTCTATATAAATGTACCATTACTTTGGTAGTTATATGGAAGCACGACTCAATTTTGTTTGATGACATGATGGAGTAATTCATATTGTTGTGTGGTTGCCATAGTAACATGTAAATGTATGACAAAAACACTACTGTAATAAAAGTGTTCTTCCTGCCAATATCATGAAATCTGGTTTGTGTTGCATTCATTTAATCAGTACAGTACGTTACCATTCAAATCTTACAATTTTATATCTCACAGGTACTGGATGAAGAAGCTGAAGTATTTGTTGTAAAGATGTGGCGGTTACTTATATATGAAACAGAAGCCAAAAAGATTGGTTTAGTCAAATAGACATTACAGTACTTCTGCTTGTAATTGCTGCAAATAACCACTATGTGGTGATAATCATAAAGTCATCTCCTGTGCCACCAATCCTGAAGTTTGTCTCCTAAAAAAAACTGTTGATACTAAAATCTGTCTTTGGACAGTCACTCTGATCTGATCCACTCAGGAAGTCCTGTAGTTGTTACCATATTTGGTGTATTCATATAGATTTACATACAGTGATAGATGCAGTTTAGTGTCAGAGGTCAGGGGTCACAGCTGTCAGGTCATCTATGCATTGATACATATACATCCTGTCAACTTGAGTTTCATAATAGTTTTGATGGGGAATGTTTTAAGCTGGTCTTTGTGCTGTTTTACTATGTCCCATATGCTTCATGGAAATCATAACATTATATAGTATTTACTACAGGAAGTTAACATCAAAATGATGCCTCATAATAAGTGTAATTTTGAACAGCAAGAAATGATATAGTGAAATGTAATCGCTATTTCTAAATTAACAATAAATGCATTCCTTGGTTTTCTTTTTTTTATTGTAAAAAGTGTGTTTTTTGTGATCATGTTATGCAAGCTAGTGGTGATTGAATGAGTCGAGTGCAATGGAATTTTGGTTAACACAACGCATACATCATCAGTGACTCCTTTTACTCTCTGCTAGTTGAGATGAGATTAAAGTAGAGAAAAACTGCACAGCTATGGTGACCATTCAAGTTTAACTCCCAATTATTTTGTGCTATATTTTTTTTCATTTATCCCTGTTGAAATATACACCACATCTGTACATGAATTGGTTCAATCATTCTGAGGAGCTGAATGACCTCTCCATAATATGTTGATGCTTAAAAATACAGTGGCCAACCACTTGATGTATGTGTGTCAACACAAGTATAAAAGATGTATAGCCCATTCACTTAGAAATAGTAACTTTGTGAGTGTAGGTAGGACTTGATCACTAGGCAACCATGTGTACATCAGCTAGTACAACAACATCAGTAAATAACAATTATGACAAAAACTAATTCCAGTTATAATTACCAGGCCTTGAATGTTGTCATTATAAAATGAGTATTGATATCACAATAGGCAACCCATAGAATATGTTTTCTGTAATATAGCTATGTGTGTGTAAAAAATACCATAGACCATTGAAGTATTAGCATATGTACTTTATAATAACATAGCAATATTTTCATCTTTTCTGTATGTCAAGCAAGACAATGACACCACAATATTAAAAGAAAGCTGTGGTAGTTTATGAGGACATCTAATTTTCGTCATTTTTTCGTGTGTGCACAAACAAGGAAAAGTAAGTTCTTGTATTATGAGTGTCATGCAGAACAATAACAATCTAAGAATAGTGCAAGATCTATGTGTTATGACTTGTAGAGCTATTTCATAAGACTACATGACAACCATCAGAGTTCTACCCTATCTGACATTTAAAGGGCCATGTTTCAATACCAGGTCATTGCATTTAGTGTTATCTTGATAAGGATTACTTACGATCATTCTTTTGTTCTGAACTAACTTTTCCTATCAAACAATTAACTGGTTTTCACAACCTAGATTTTAATCCGATTCGAAGTGGGGCTTTATGCCCACTAAATATTGAGTTTATTGTATCAAGAAACTGTTAACATGATATAATACAATGTACGCTTTCATCATCGACGTATCCTACCACCGGGGGCGTCGTTACATACTAGATTTCACCTCAAAGTTCCCATGTGAACCTTTCAACTTTACAAAGTTGCAAACCCATATTGCAAATTCATATAATTTGGAGGTTTATGTGTGGTGCCTTTGTGTGGGTGTAGATATGTAGGAGCACCATAGAACATGATAGAGACCTCACTATGTGTTTGTGTTTACCTTAGAAGTCAATTACCAGTATATAAATCGTAGTATGTAAATATGTCCCTGACATCGCTCATGTAGCAAACTGAACACACAGACACAAATCAATGTGAATAATATGCAATATTTCACCTTTCACCCCATCCCGTATTTCTCTCACTTCACACAGACACATATCAATATCATATGCAATGTTTCACCTTTGACCCCACCCCATTTCTCTCACTTCAATTCACTTTATAATCACAAGCTTGACACTATAACACATGTGTTTATTAAAAGATACTGCACACTACTCTGTAATTACACTGATAAATAATCCTTTGATCACAAGAAAACAGACTGTTGTCACATATCGTTAAATTATGGGATACTATAAATAGGTAAAAGTTTTATGAGAAATTGTCCGAGTAGGAAACGTGGCTTCAATTAGAGTAACCGGACTGACATGTCATCTGAAAGCAATATATGGCAATAGTTCATACTATTCCCTGCACCTGTCTGTATCATTAACAACTTACAGAACAAATTTTGAAATGTTATTTATAACAATTTTTTCAAACTCGTCATAAGACGGTAGACAATCTCTGGCCTACTTTTAAAGAATGTTCCTGGACAATAGTATCAAAAACTGGTTTCCTGGCATAAAAACTAGAAAGTCTTTGTCGAACCTTGGTGGTTGATGGTCTGTTAGAGAAAATTTTTAACAAGGACACCCTCTTCATTTGATTTCTGAATGTATCTGAAAAGTTGATGTAGACGTACGGGCTGATGGCATGTCCCAGAAACATAAACCATAGGACAAGGAGATAAATAAATAGAATGTTATCCCTGTATAAACTGACCCCAAAAGCAGACATAAGGCATACAGCAAGGATTGGTAGCCATGATATAACCAATACCAGAAGTACGAGTATCATCATCTTCGCTAGACGTTTTCTTAGGATGATATGGTCTACGGTCATGTAATGTCGATTTCTACGCAATAATATCACCACTCGTAAATATGCTGCTATGGCAATCATTAATGGCACAATAAGAAATGCAATAATAAGGAATAAGAAATAGGCAGATGGGACGGAATTTATCGTGTCTATCTCTGTCAGGCAAAACGACCTTGTGAAATTCAGTCCTGGGTAATCTGTGTATCCCTTCAACTGTAACACTGACACCGCGGGTGAGGATTGCATGGCAAGTGGAATCACCGATACACCACAGATCAGCCACGTAAACACTGTCAATACAATACCCATCTTGAAACCACATGAAGCACGGAAAAACATCGGGTGGCAAACTGCAATGTAACGTTCTATACTGACGATTAATGTCGTGAGTAGAGAGCATGAACCCGCCAACAGAATAATATAACTCGCCGCCTGACACACTCGAGTATTCAGTATATTTTCAATTCCAGATGAAAAAATGAGAGACGATAACTTGAGAGGGGCATCAAATAATAATATAGCAAAGTTACAGACCGCCAGGTTTGCAAGGAAGATATTAGAACTTCCTCTAGAAACTCCACGATTGCAACACGCTGCGAAGAGTAGAACGAAATTCCCCAAAGATCCAATAAGAATAGTGAGAATGTATATTGAAATCATCAGATATCGAACCCAAGGATATGCAATAAGGTCTTGTAGTACGATTTCACCTGATAGCGTATCGTTGACCGTGATAGTGGTACCTCGAAGATTGACTATCATTGTGTGATGAGTAGCTAAGAAATACTCAAGGATTCGGTCAATATTGCTTTTTTAAACATTAAAACATGTGACATTCCTGTCTTGGTTCTCACGAAACTTGACGATGAAGAAGTACTGTCTGGTAAATTATAAGCACAATATGACGATTTACCTTGATTCGTCTTTATTTGACACAATTAGAGACTCGATTTCACGAAATCCGCAGAGTTTAGTTGGAATGAACCATCTTGTCAACTTCGAGATTAAATGTCGGCACTTGACAACGTGACAATCTTCACGGACTTCTAAACATGGTAGACACGACACATTGCTATCGTTGAATCTTCAGGTGTGGTAGTTGAATGTGGCAGTGTCAAAAGAAACATTTCACTGATGATGACTTTGAACTATTCCAAGATGTATTACTTGTAAAGTCGACCGCGCACTTATCTCACGAATTACCTACAGTACGATCCCTGGTTGTCAAAACGAGTTATACCCATATTGGAGACTGGCATAATTCCGTCTGTACTCAAAACACCTCGAACGTGTTGATATTAATGAGACTTGGTTCATGACAGGTGAGGGACAACTGACTGAGTAAGTTTTGGAGGGAATGGAAATCACCGGGACACGTGTGTTGATATCATTCGTAAAACGCAAGACATATGCATTGACATTTGCGAATATTTACATGTGTACTGTTAGTTTACACATAGATGTTGACGAGAGACAACGTCTGTATGTTCAAGAAGAATACATTGAAAATATCTACGCTAACGACGGTCCCATACTCGACCCCCTTTAGAAGACCACAGTAAATGACAGTTCCCTAGACTAACACCGTAACACCGCCCATCGGATATTAAACAAGTTGTCAGTGATTAATGATTACTCTATATACTGGTAATATGTGTACCAACTCTCATTTAGTCCTTAGTTACTCATATGGAGAGGCTTCGGTTGAAAGCTATCTGTCAATCATGACGTTTTTGTCTAACTAAATTAATTCATGGGTGTGTACCATACTCATGTTTGTCACATCCAGACATGTGTCTAAGATATTTATTGTCATGTACTATACATTTGATTGGTTAAGCTAAACTCCTACATTTGTAGCCATTTTCAGCAGCTCATTCCACTACATGTACCAACAATTCACAGAGTTAAGGTGTAATAGTATTGTTATATTTAGTTTCAGTAGAAATGTACAAGATGGCATGGATAAACCAACCATCATTCTGATTATCTCGCATTCACAAAATTTCAAACCAATGAGACATACATGAATATTATATGTGTTTATGTGATAACTTTTTAATTAATGTACTACATCCAACCCATCACCAAATACAGAGAATCGACTTTGACATTGACATTGACATTGACAGTTGATTGTTGACCAACAATGTACAATGCGATCGATGTTTTGAGATAACCCTGAAACAAAAACAGAAAACAGAATTTCAAACAATGTTCTATTAAAATAACCTACGTGTTTTAATTAGAATGGGTGGTTGATCAATTTGGGTAAAGAAATCGCCACTGATAAAATTGAGTCTCCAGTAGAGTTTATCAAATATAAATTATAATATACATTAGTTGCTCATTTCATATTTATGTTCTTAATTTTTCTCAGTATTTTATTAGTTTTCCTCAGTATTTTGTCTTTGTTAACAGCGGTATACTTTTCAAATCAGCTTACCCTTAGATATCGACGTCGACTTTCTCGGCCTTTGACATTGACCACCGTGCTTCAAAGCCAGCGTAAGTAACGATTTCATCGGAATAAAACTTGATGAGTAATTTATTCCCCTTTGAAGTCACCGAAAAGGGCTTGTGTTTACCACAATACCTGGAATATTACGGTAACGATAGGCAATATACACGTCACTTTACACAAACGTAAAATTCATAATTCAGAAACGACATCATCTCGTTTAATCTGTGAATTTAGAGGAAACCTGCAAACATTCGGAACAAGTCGTCAACTAAATTTATTCCTTTCATGTAAGCTTACCAATCTTTTGTATAAAAGTGGTGTAAATGATAAGTACTTACAGGACACCCCGGGTGTGTAGATTATCGCTACGTGTTAACACATAGTTATATGATGTAAATGATAAGTACTTACAGGACACCCCCGGGATGTAGATTATCGCCACGTGTTAAAACATAGTCATATGATGTAAGTGATAAGTACTTACAGGACACCCCGGAATGTAGATTATCGCTATGTGTTAACACATAGTCATATGGTGTAAATGATAAGTACTTACAGGACACCCCCGGAATGTAGATTATCGCTATGTGTTAACACATAGTTATATGATGTAAATGATAAGTACTTACAGGACACCTCCGGAATGTACATTATCACTACGAATCAACACATAATCATATCTACAACTGTAGTGGTATTCCACTTCGAGGAACGTAAAGTTAACAGTGATGGTCTGCCCTTCGGGAGCCTGTTTGAAGAGATTTAAACAGATGTACGGTGACAACAGGTTTGTCATGCCGAAGCCTGTTAACAGGACACACCACACCCAGAGACAGAGACAGACACAGAGACAGACACAGAGACAGACACAGAGACAGAGACAGACACAGACACAGACACAGACACAGACACAGACACAGACACAGACGCAGACGCAGACACAGACAGACACCCCCCCCCCCACACACACAAATAATATCCTGGTATCTTTTGTTTACTTTCGTATACAAGGTCAATTTTACAAGATCGGCATATTTTTGGCAATTTTAAAATTATATTAAGTACAAAGCCATACTTACTTCAATAAGCCATATACAAACTCTATTGATGTCATAACGTGAAGGGTAATTCGGCGTGGTTATTGTTCCATTTGCATCTGTCAATCGACCCACGCATCCTACAAACAAGAAATTCAAATTAAATCGTGTACATAAATTCACTAACACTACGTATTTTAATGCCCAAATGTTTGATTATCAATAAACCAAATTAACAGCACACTGAAATAGTTAAATATAAACCATTGAGAGCTGTGCTGTTTAAAAATCGGTTTTTAAATTATGGTTATTTTGAGCACCCAAGTGTGATTTATCATGAAATTGTATGTACATTACAACAATAACGACTGGTGTTTTATTGAATACGTACCTCCTGTAGTTCGGGTGTATGTTTCACACGTATCTCCACTGTAATTGTCCTTGCAAACACATTTACAGTCAGGCCCGACATAACCGTCGTTTTTACACTCTGGGGCATCACCCCCACAGTGGGCTGCACCAGAATTATCAAACAAGGTAGAAATTGTTAGTAATCACGATTCAACAAAACGATATCCCATCCAAAAAAGATATAAACAAGACATTCTAGCGATCCTACGATATTTAGAACTATTATCGTGCAACATTTCCTTTTCCTAGCAAAAAGGTATCTATACAATGCACTTAGAGTTACCAAAGTCAGGAAAATGCTTTCATTTTATCCAATGACAGAGTGTCTACCAGGGAATGTATCAGTTCTACCCCATGGTGTGAGGAAAACGTGATCCTGTTCATTTATCAATAAAACTCACATTTTTTTTATCTACAAAGAAAGAGAAACTAATAAAAAGCATCAGTTCATTCACGCACCCACTCATCCCTTCATCAATCCAGCCAACCAAACCATCCATCGGTTTATTCGTTCGTTTTAAAATTGGTATACACACCGTTGCACTTGTAGATAACGTTAGCGAGTTTAATGTCCGAGAAACTCAACTTATCTCTCTGACCAATGGTTACCATTTCTAATGGATTCAGGGTTGATATGGTGGCCCTTCCATTGGCTGAAAAATACTATAAATAACATAGTATGAGAACCATTCACTAAACCAACATAATAACAGTTTCTTGGTGTAAAAATACATTTAATATTACCTTGACGCATTTATTATGATTTGTGAAGTCTCTGTGTGCATGCGCAATGGCCAACATGTCATCGTGGTCGCATACTATGCATGAATTATACTTGTTATAGATGTACACGATTCAAAGCATTGACTTACGTTAGAGCCGTAGTGCATTAATGATGATGTGTCATATGATACGTCATGAGTGGCAACAAGGTTAGTGGAAAACTTCCTGAAATTGTGTTCTTTGCCTTTTCTGATATTCTCTTCGTGAATTTTGATATACTCATCTCTATCCGGACGGCTTTGTTCGTGGAAAAATGCCAAGGCATGTCCAATTTCATGTACGACAGTCCCAACCTGACATGGATGTAAAGATGTATCAGATCGGCACGTAAACCTAGTAAGATTTGTATATCTAATATGTACGGAAACAAACAAATAAAAAGCACCCAAACTAAAACCAAAAGAAAAGCAATTGCATGAACCCAGTTTATTTCGAACGTCCTCGGACGATAATACATTTAAGACATTGGAGTTAGGTTGACCACTATACAGATGGATGGATGGATGGATGGATGGATGGATGGATGGATGGATGGACGGACAGACTGACGCGTGACGGATGGATAATAGAGCGATAGTAGACATACAACAGACAGATATATAGATAGATAGATATATAGATAGATAGATATATAGATATATAGATAGATAGATAGATAGATAGATAGATAGATAGATAGATAGATAGATAGATAGATAGATAGATAGATAGATATAGACAGACAGACAGACAGACAGACAGACAGACAGACAGACAGACAGACGGACATACAGATAGATAGATAGATAGATAGATAGATAGATAGATAGATAGATAGATAGATAGATAGATAGATAGATAGATAGATAGATAGATAGATAGATAGGTAGATAGATAGATAGATAGATCAGATTAGATAGATAGACACCCACCTTTTCACATCCAAAACCAATCGAAATGTCTTGTTGTTCCGCCCTGAACCCAATCCATGACCAACATCTTTTAGCAAACATAAGGTAAAAGCAAAAATTGTATAAATATTACTAGAGTAGAAACTTTGTAAATGTCTCTTCGTCACCAAATGATAGTGAAATAATCAAGATGAAAGGCTATCAAAATAGTTTCACTGTGCAGCTTTTTATTTCAGAATCGGGGTAATCTATGTCAATATTGGGGAGATTTAGACATTTGTCCCTTGTTGATTTTAGAGTATACAATTTTTGTGACCACAACAATTAGTTAAATCAGGCTACCATATGCTAAAGACTGATATACAGCATTACCCAGACTCCTTTATGAAATTAATTCTTCCTTTGTGACCTAGTTCAGCTGCTAACTCTGTTGTGAATGGTTTGAAAGACAGACACGTGTTACTCTCCCATTGGTTGATGGCACTTTTGATGACATCTTTGTCCCATTCGCCTAAAAAGTAAAACCATTGAACACTCATTTTGAATTCGAAAACATAGTAATTTTATATATAGCTTCTGTGTCACTCTCCCTTTGTGTTGCTTGTCGACGTTGAAGGTTTTTTTAATTCTAAATAAACTTTGTACGACTCATATCACTTTTTGGAATTGAACGATACAGCCTTGGCAGTTTTTTTTCATTGTCTCATGAGAAAAAATGACAGAGCTTTGAAGAAACTATCCACTCACTCAATGTTGGTGAGTACCGCTGGAATAATTAGTTTGAAACACCGTGTAAATAAAGTAAGCTAAAACATACTTGAAGGAGAAATCTCATATGGTACAATTCCTTTCGGCCAACGATACGTCAGTGGAGAGATAGCTTTCCTGGTTTGTTTTCCACGTTCGGTATCCTTGATAGACTCCTCAATGGCAACTCTTTGCTGGGCTGTCAGTTTCATGTCTGATTCATAAGTATCATAAGACTCTTGTTCTTCAGGAGGTTCAGGTCTAGGGCTAATAATTCCAATGACGTCATCATAGTCCTGAAATGTGGAAATGAAGATGGAATTACCAATGTTCTCAGATGACCATTTGATCCATAGATATAAGAAAGTCGCCTATTTAATACCGTAACGGTAACTGGACTAAGACTTTTTTTAATTCATCTAGTATGCTATCACACCTCTGGTACATTTACATTTTGTAAGTGAACCAAATAAAAACGCCAACTTTCCTTTATATTTTAGTTTTATACATAATCATTACTATTCGACGAATGATTCGACCATTTTCCACCCTCGGTAAATATATAACATACATACCTCAGAAAGTCGTACAATAGCCATCTTTAAATCTTCTGTCGGAAAACCAATCACTACGGTGACTGCGATGGTCAAAAGTGCGATACCAGTTCTTGTTGTCATTTCTAACACTTCGGCTTTCTAAGTGATTCAACAAGTCCAAAAAAATTAAGTCCAAATAGTGAAAAAGTGCGTGAAATTTGAGGAAGATAGCGTGACAATAGCGTGAAAATCAGTAATCAAAAACTAAAATTTCGACAACTCGTCACCCCTTACCTATATCTGATGTCTAAAGCTTCGCAATACGACGCTTTTGAAACACTGTTGATTTCGACAACTCCAACGCGCTAGACAGATCTGTACTTCGTGCAGTTGTTGTAAAATGTTGACTTTCACTAATACAGGTTGTATAAATTGGTTGAAATATCTATACGAGGGGTTTGTTTTAGTATACCATTTAAAGTAATTCATAGAATCAAACGGAAACAACACTGCTGGAGACATTGGTCAATTTACGATGGAAATGCTGAAATAAAAAGTCAACAAACTCAAAAAATAAATCATTATTTTCTTCTAGAATTGTTTGCCTAATTAGTATATGTATACGTGGAATGCTTTTTTATCAGTTTCATTTGTAGTAATATCATTATATTATCACTGTTACGTTCAATGATATTCTTGAAGAAAAACATCTACACATCTGACTTATAAATATGTCCATACTTTTATCGCTCGAAAGTGATTTACTACATATTAGCCATTTTCATATTCATATATCATTACATATGTATTTACAAGACATTAACGATTTAATGCTGTAGAAATTCATGCGTGTTATATTGCTGAGCCTGTGTCATATTTACTCTCACTGTATAAGTTCCACAACCTATATACTGTATAATTATATCGGACATCACACTAAAATGCTCTATTCATTGCAGATTTAGAATTTTGTTTGTGTTGTTCCTCTTTTGTGCGTATTTGGTGATTGTGTTTACTGTGAAGCTTCCAAAATGATTATCAAGCCTGCAGAATTAGGTGTAGTATAGTCTTGGTTACCAAGCCTCTCGCTCGGCAATGAAGTGAGCCATCAGCGGTAAGGCTGGGTAACCGAGTAGTATGCACGGACTGTGTAAAGATGTCACACGTAAACAGACGTTGATTGGGTTTGAAACTTTGTAACATGAGTTTCCAGCAAAAAAATTAGTTTCTTTTCATTCTGGTTTATGTAACTCATATAACTGGTGTAATAAAGACAGCTCTTATTTTATCCAAAGCATGCGTCATAAAGGCACGCTTTGCATTTATTACCTACAGTAACTTCACAATAAATAAACTGTCCTATTCAGAGTGAAATGAACGACAGCTAATATGTAAAGGGTCCTATGATGTTTAATCATAAAATTCATAGAAATTAGTGACTCGAATGACATGAAATTTACTATTCATAAATATACGTGAAAAATCAGCCGTGAATAAAAGCCAACCGAAAAACAAAATACAAGTGCTATTTTGTGGAAAATAAACCATAGTCTCTTTCTTTGCAGTTGTATATGACATTCCTAAGTTAGATTGGTCTATGTACATATATGCATTGGTTATGTGATGTCTAATATTAAAGGCAGTTCAGACAAAGCACTCGGTGAGGGCACAAAATGTATGTTTTACGAACAACTGGTATGTCGTATGAAGAAATACATGTTAACTTAATCAATCAATCAATCAATCAATCAATCAATCAATCAATCAATCAATCAATCAATCAATCAATCAATCAATCAATCAATCAATCAATCAATCAATCAATCAATCAATCAATCAATCAATCTATGGAATCGCTGTGAAATTATTATTTTGGACTTAAAAACGATCGTTCTTTATTAAAACTGTGTTGTAGTTATGACACTGCGTTCCATGACCCCCCCCCCCCCCCATTGAAACATCTTTGCGGCGATGAATTCTGGATATCTGCGTTTAATATTCATACGTATTCATCGATAACCTCACTTCGGCAGAGATATCATGCAACGTTTGCTGAATACAACGGTGCAAGAAGAAAATATACTACGAAATTATATGATTCGTAAAAGATAACTTACCTCTGTTGGGAATGATGATGAAACTAATGTTAAAAGGCAGACAGTGATCACAATACTGTCACTAATATCTTCCATTATTCTGCTGAAAGTGTCAAATTGAAAAGTTGTTTTCTTAGAGAGATAGGTTCCACACTGCGTTGGATATTTGGTGCAGTTATCACATTAATGTCTGTTAGAAAACTATTTTGACGACTGAATAAAATAGGTGAAGTCGTAGGTATTAATTATACCTGTCGAACTACAATGTATGGTTAGATTGCTTTCAATGACTAAATATTGTTGACAATGATTCAATCTAGACTACTTGATTCATAGCTATGATCGTTCAATAATTACACATTTGTCTTGTTCATCATTTAACCACATGTACTTTTTTTTGTCTTATGATTAAATTGATTCCCAAACTCCCCCGTGGTTGTTTTAAATAACATTGCTTAGCAGCTGGAGAGATTGATGATATGTACATGCTACCAGTGCACTTGTTGTTTTTACATACTAGTATTCAGAGACGTAAATATGAATGCTGGACCAGGATTTAAAACTGAATTCATTGGCTTTAAAAGTCTGAGAGTACTACGCATATACCATCTGAGAATGGATCAGTTGGTTCGGGCAGATAGTGTTAATAAATAGATGTGAACCACGGCATTTTAAAAGAGAAATGTCCTGAAGTAGTTGTAATGATCATGGCGGAAATTGTCAAGTTTATGAGAGAAAAGTTTGGCTTGCTAGAAATATTTGTATGATAGACAATAGCAATGGCCATGTGAGAACGTCTGTGGTGTTTATGTGTGTGTGTGTGTGTGGGGGGGGGGGGGTTAACCTGAAAGGGGTTACTTAATTTCTTTGAATATATGAAGATTCATTTGTAATAAAGAGGACCTCTATACCCCACCTAACACAGACACTCAGACTATGGATTAATGGACTTGGATTGATATAGTTAGCTGAGTGATTTTTTCAAAAAAGTAACGAAAAACTAACTTTATGAATTTCACAATTTTAATATTAGATGATATAATAAACATGCTCATTGCTGAGCTACAAGTTGAGAAAATCCCGAATAAATTTCCCCAGTTGTATATGAGTTTCGATTGATTTCACAATGTTAAATAAAAATGTGACATACAGAGAATACTTGTATGAAGCATGATGAATGAATGAATCAAGTTCGTCAAGTCAGAGTAGTTATAGTGACATACTGGCACAGGCACGTGGAGGTGCAGCTTAGCCAGTCAAGCCGATGACAACAGTCGCCGTCGGTACGTCAGTTGTTGACGTATTATTCTTAAGTTGTAAACGGTAGTACTTCGAGAAATGCTATGACGTTGCTATGACGATACCGTGTTAGGAAGTTGACGACACCGGTACTTTGGTGGGAAAAGTCTTTATCGGGGCCTTCTTTCCGCTGAGATTTGTAGGTTCTCTGGCATGCCATCGCCAAACCGAACGAGAAGCCTTTCTTTCTATCTCCCCTTCTTTAATTGCTTTGACGGACTCTTGAATGGCTGTTTGTTGTTCGGCTGTCAATTTCATGTCAGATTCAAATGTACCTTCAGATTGTTTTTCTTCTGGGGGCTCACGTCTGGTTAAAACATCCAAACTTACTCGTTTCGCATCCTTGTAATGAACACAGAAGGAAATGAACAGTGCATGCGTAAACATGGACAGAGTTTTCCATATAAAATAAAATGTTACACATCTATGATCTATCCACACAAATTTCCAGAGAACCACTCAAACTAAATAAAACAAACGATGGGAATGATTTTCTTTCAATCGTTGAATTTAGAGGCATTGTCGAAACAGTGTTTTATCACAGACATAATGTTATTTTTGACATTACAATGTTGGTTACATAAGGGCATTGCCAACTTTATATGTAAATATGTATATAAAAGTACAAAAGAGTTTCCAAGATGCCAGTATTCATATCAAATGTGGAAGTCAACTTACCTTGGTCGGGAATGAGCAGACGACTGCCAAAAGACAGGCCAACATAACGATGCTTACATTCATGGTTTGCGTTATTACAGTAACATAGGATGAATACAGTCTAGTATGCTGGCAGTTTTCTACAAGATAGTAATTTATACTTGCTGTGTATGGAGGTTTAGAATTTTTGAATGCAAACGACGTATGTTTAATGTTTGATGAGATAATGACGTATGTAATTCATCTAACAACAATGTAACAAGTATCATTCGCGAACGTCGCAGATACCTTACAATACGTTCATTAAGTTTGTCTTCATCAAATGAGTAGATTGTCACATTAAATAAATGACAGACACTTTATAATTAAACAGTAATTTATGACGACGTGATATCAATTTGTCTTTTACACTTTATTTTTAAAGACATCTCTACATTTTTCACATATCAATGGGAATAATGAATACAATGAAAGCATGGAATCAATTATATCAGCTGATTGATAATCAATTATTAATCTTACACGTCATGAAGTTGGTAGTTGGCAACTACAGTTTCGATTACATGTAATGTCGTATAGATACATGTACCTGGGGATCCGGATGATCACAGCTGTCGTTGGTTATGAGAAGAACAGCAGTAAAGCAAAGGTCACCTGAAAGCGTAGACACCAAAGGCTAGTATTGATGTACTCCAAATATGTAAAATTTAGATAAGAAAAGAAAATGGTCCTCTCTATGCAACATGCAAGCTAAAATTATCTGCATCCAATCTGTTTGAGTACAAAGGTATTAATATGTCTACAAGTTCCAGTGAAATCATTAGACCTTCTAGTCAGTGGAATTGTAACAAAGGTTGCAGAATAATTTCAGTAGTAGTGACTGAATATACAGGTAATTATAGATTTTACCATTGTACGTGTTCTCTTTGTACACTATACCCATACTATCTAACACGATACCTAATTGAATGAGGAGACGATTACAGTCCTAGTGTGTTACCTCAGGAGATTGGATTATATCGTGATTATCAAATATGTACATGTATAGGCCTGGACAGTTGGGTGTTCATTCATTCATTCGTTTGCTCGCTCACTCACTCACTCACTCACTCACTCACTCACTCACTCACTCACTCACTCACTCACTCACTCACTCACTCACTCACTCACTCACTCACTCACTCACTCACTCACTCACTCACTCAATCACTCACTCACTCACTCAATCACTCACTCACTTTATTCTGCGCTATTAAGGTTGAAGTGACGAGCATGCAAGATGTCATTGACAACGATCGACATATTGCTATCAGTCAAATTGACGCTAATTGAATTGTCTGGTTGATTTTGAAGAAAAGACATGGATAATAAGAAAAAAACCCGACATTTCCTATACATGCATGTACGTCAATCTGGCGAGATAAGATTGTCTACATATATCTGTAACAACGAAGAAAATATTATTGACTCTAAATGTAAAACAATAAATTCAGCAATATTCAACAGAAGAAAATGACTAATATTAATCTGAAATTGTACTTCGACGGAAAAAGTTGTATGTAGAAAACTGCAACGACCAACAATGACTAGATAATGGTCTTAGGATGCAGGTTAATTCGAAATATAAAACAGCGATGATGAATATTGTACATTTTAATTTAGTGCTTTCCTAAAACAACCCCAACCCTATTACAGACTTTTAATGACACCACCCTTTACAGTTTCTCAAATCAATGGGAAGCTCACAATCCTCACTGCTGCTATGCAAAATAACAGCCTACCAGGTACCCATTACCATGGTTACAGACTCTATCATATATTATTAATGAAGTACCTATTCCTATGAAACATTCGTATTCATTATCGTTATACAACTTCATCTCTAGTTGCCACGTTTCCGTTTAATTTGGAAAACAAACTGATATATATTTACTACACAACTAATGAACGACTGTTATTCTTATGCATCTTACTTTCGGAGCGATGCTGTTCATCTAAATCAAGACGGTACAGGTATATCACACCTACAGGCCTCCTATAGTTTCAACGAAGATCCATAAAGCTAGCAGCTTTGGAGACAATGCCATCGGAATGGTTGTATTCTTATCGTCATCCATACTCAGTTTGTTTCCAAGATGATAAGTTATATAGATTCCTATTTCTATCATTTGTGTCGTAGATGGCGATGTTCAGCAAGTTGTACATATCAATCGGAACAATATCCAATCTAATTTGTTACATTAGTATGTATCATAACTGTCCTCTAAAAGACATCCCATGGTTAGAGATTGATTACTCTTGGCCATTATCAAGATTTTATCGACGTGAAGCCAATCCATCTTGTGCAGCTTATTGTTAAAGATAGTTTTGAATATTCCAGATGATGATCTAAATTACCAATACAATTAAAACACTATCATATTGTTAATGGTAATTTAGTTATTAAGCCTAATGAAGTTGCATTTGGTGACTACAAATTAAGATGTTATATAATGTCATTTTGTGTAAGAACCTTTGACGATAGCTGATGTTGTTGGTGATAAGAAGGGTGAACGTACAGGAATGGAAACAATGTATGGCAGGCCTAATGTGTACGTCCCTTTTAGGAAGTGGAATTGTGACGATTCTAATAGGCATGTTATCCAGTCGGTATCTGATTACATGGCCATTGATGTAAGTCTTATAGCTAATCTGTTTAAAATTCATAATTATGTCGGCCCTTTGTCGAGTGGAGTAGTCACCCACCAACATGACATGACATCGTCATTGGTGTCACTGTAAGTAGCACGTGTAAAGTTGTTGTACCTCATTTTACAGTGGTTTTTTGTTGTTATGTAATTTCACAAGATACATTTCGCTACTCCATGAAATCCAAAGTCTTTGGCTACTAACCACCCTCCTTGAAATGGAAAGGTGATGTCATTCCAGTCGTACAGTGTAAGAAGTCTACTTTATCTCAGGTATATATTATAGGGGATTGGAATCTTACATGATAGTCAGACATGAACAGTTGTATGGATCAACCAACTTTTCAACCGTTTGACAACCAACCAACCAACCAACCAACCAACCGTCCGTCCGTCCGTCCATCCATCCATCCATCCACCCATCCACCCACCCACCCACCCATCCATCCAATCAAAAAAGTCATCCAACCAACCAACCAACCAACCAACCAACCAACCAGTCAATTAACAAACAAGCCAAACGGTCAACTATAGTTATGCCATTCTTTATTCTTAGATTTTAAGATTGTTGTAACAATAAGATATAACAACAATTTGATTGAGAATCTTGACAGATGTACATTAAATGTGACATGTTTAAAATAATGGATCAAATGGCGACAAACTGTGTATCATAGCGTGGTCTTACGGTACGATGTATTCAACAAGAGAACACGTTTGGTCGACTAGGGGTGAAACTACACACAATAGAAAACATGTAGAACATTCATTATAACAAGGAACTGGTGGATAACTCGTTGAAGAGAAAAAAATTGTCCATTTAAATGAGCACAAACTGTGCTTATACGTTAGTTTGGGGGATATTTTGGTTGCATATCAAAAAATACCTGCATTACAATTCTACATAGTTATTGAAGCATACTTAACAATCACTTACTAGTGGTAGAACTCAAACTGTTGTATTCTGGCATAATAATTCGGTGACATTAGTTAGTATGCATCTATTAAAATATCGAGAAAACTCCTTTTATGTCATCAACTGTGCTAACGAAGCCAGAAGACGATTTTATCGTCGATGTATCGACATTAGAAGCAAACTAGTTATATCAAGGGAGTTTTATACAAGTATTTTCGTTCGAGTAAAATAACGTAGAAACTCAGCTTGTGCCGTCTGTATTTGATTTTGAAACAAAAGTGAATGGCCATGGCCTTTTTAATATGGAAATGTCCAAACTGGCATAGCTTTATTTTGATTAGAACATCAGTGCGATGAAATAACGTTGTTTACCATATAGCTGTAACGAAGAAGAAATTTGATAGTCAATATGCAATAGAGCCATGACAAAACTCATACATGAGACAGGCATTTATAACTCTGTAAGTAAATGATTTCCAGACAATTTACAAACCTGCTTAACTGAACTCCAATACAACCAACCAACCAACCACCCATCCAATCAACCAACCAACCAACCAACCAACCAACCAACCAACCAACCAACCAACTAACCAACCAGTCTAGTAGCTTTAACGTACCCTTTTGCAAACATAACATAAAGTTAACTTTAATCGTCTTACCATTGGTTCAGTGTACTCAGTTGCTTGTTGACTTGTCCGTCCATGAAGCACTGAACCCTTGTTTTGTGACACTATGGTCAGAATGGAATTCGACGTACATCCTATTGCCTGATGACGTCAGCACCGGAGCAGATGTTCCACAATATCTGGATTTGGCAAGAGGAAAAGGGGCGTATAAATCAACAAGTGATTATTGGATGAAGGAAAGAGTAAAATGAAGCGAAACAGAATTAATCAAACAATGTAAACACATGCTAGGAGCAATGAAGGATAGCCTAAGATCATACCAATTAGTAGTACAAAGATTGCTAGAATACCTTTTATACCAGCATCACTTTTATACTTTGTTGAATCTTAGACCGTTATTCGTTGAAATGGACTTTGTTTAACAAACATGTGTCATTGCTATTTTTAATGCAATGTGATTTGCGGTGGTTTATCTTTTCGTAGGGAATAATATTGAACTCACCTTTCTCCAGACTCTGGAAGATTTTCATCCGATCGGACACTTACATAATCCCAAGAACAATGTGAATTTGCTTCAATGTCGAAGGAGTCGAATGTGAGAGTGATGACTTCTCCCTGTGGTACCTACAGAGTGACAAACCAGATGCAACTTTTAAAAGCCTTAGGATATTGAGCCATGACTGTGTGCAATTGCAAAGACAACTTGGGCACTGAAAACACAGAACATGGACGTTTGTTATCAGCTATGAATCCCTCTGAGTAGGACTAGGTGGTGTTTCGATGGTCTGTGCCATGCCTGTGTGAAGCCTAGACTATCAAGAAGCGATCCACGACAGTAGTTTATAATACATTATATCCTTGTCAGCTAACAATAGAATGTATGTTACCTCAATAATCCATACACAGTCCAAGTCGCTATCATAATTTGAATGGAAATTAGGTGATGTAAATGTTCCTTGACTACCAGTCAATTTTTCACCACACTCTGAAAAAACACAAGAATAGTAGACGTTTGGGGAAAGTACGTTAGCATAATACAGTTATCACACAAAATAAAATAAATCGTGTGTAGATTCGGTGTGATGTTGGTTTATTGAGACTTACCAGCTATCCATCCCTGAGACATCATCCACAAAGCTCTGAAGCCAGCTTTGGTAATACTGTAGTCAGAATGAAATTCCACATACATTGTGTTACCCGATGAAGTAATCGGGTCAGGCACTGTAGAACCACAGAACCTAGATGGTAAGCAAGGAGTAGATATTGTGTTAATTTATTTACTGCACGAAGCAAGAAGATAGTCTGGCGTCATCAATCGGTGTATCGAAGTGGCTATATGGATAAGAAATGGATATTTATTGATCTTTAATTGGTAAAATAATTCGAGTATTTTTCAAAGAGAAGACAATGTGAAACATAACAGCACATACCGTTCTCATGTTTGTAACTCTTTAGATAAAATAATCAAAAAGCTACAAAAATGTTAGAAAAGTTGGAGCATGTCTCGTCGTGGTGTCACGTGACTTTGTACGATACAATCCAGTGTAGCTGTACCACTCGTAGAAACACAAATAATCACAAGTAATTATCCTCGATGATGTTTAGTATATGTGGAAGCAATATGTGCATGATCAGGCCGGTCTTGGCATAGCGATTACTTGTTTAGCTGAATAGTAGTGTAGAACTCGGGGCATTTAACTCACCTCAAATAAATCAACTTTTATAATACCGCGTTTTATTCGCTCTATGTGTATCAAAATCAAAGATCTCAAGTTACACAAGTGAAAGTTAAAGTCGTTCTAAAGTTATTTTCATGTTGACATATTAAACATCTCATTGGTTATTTTAGTACTAATTGGTCACTCTTTGTCATAAAAGCTTAGTATTTGGGTGTTTGAGGCACACTATAGTTATCGAAATATTCACGAAACATACAAGTTACAACTAAGTTTACACCTACTTCTGTCCATTACCGGGGCCTGTTTGTACAAGTACCCAATCCCAAGCACATGTTTCTTGTTCCTCCACGTCCATAGAATCAAATGTGAGAGTGATTACATATCCTTCTGGAGCCTTCAATCAAAACAGAAAGGTTCATATTCTTTTTATTCGATTTAGCAATTAAAGTACACTGGAGAGGAGTCATTCTACAAATAATCATTTCATCTTTGCTTCATTTGAACACTGTCTATTCTTTACGATTTCGATTGCGTTTATAGTTGTGTTGCATTACAACTCTTTCCCTACGAAGATTTATTAAGTTGGTTACCTCAATTATCCAAGTGCAGTCTACGTAGTTGTCATAATTAGAGGGGTAGTTGGGTGACTGTATTATTCCATTTTCAGACGTCTGTGTTTCACCACATTCTGCGGCAACAGAAACAAACACACATGAATACAATGTACAATAGAGCCTGTAATGTAAACACGCAAAGGTTGATTTCTATTCTTCCCATCAGTGAAATATTTTAAAACTGTTCTCACATAATCTTTACATTGTTAGAACTTGACCGTTACAGTTAGAAGTTATTAGCAAACTTCGCGTTGATGTCTATCAATCTACAGACGAATATTAAGAACAGATATTCGACTGGTACGGTGGTGAGACCATTATTTAAATTTAACGTTCAAGTTTTGATTGCGTTGGAATGCATGTATGTGTACGTTTGTGGAAATAGAATGCTCAGTAGGAGAAAAGTAATTCTAAAGTGAAAGACATAGACATATACACAATACACATGGCAAATTGAAAATAATTTTATGAAAAATATAAACCACGTTGAGGCAGAGAGGTATTCACTCTGTCGAAGCAACTATTAGTTGCATTTTTGTTGGTGGAGTGTATTGCAAATGACTGTGCAGTTCCAAAAGCGCTGTTCCTAGTTACGGTATAAAATTAAACATTCCATGCATGCTTGGTTAAAAATGCACAACTTAGTGAATGAAGATAAATGAGTTTGATGAAACCATTCAGATTAAGACAGTACTTACCTGCCAACACTGGTCCATCTGTTGGTACAGGTCCAGACGAGGATTCGGATTCGCTTTCGGAAGATTCAGATTCGCTTTCGGAAGATTCAGATTCGCTTTCGGAAGATTCACTCTCTCCTCCAGACATGGTCCAAGATGCACTGAAACCCTGGGCAACAACCCCCGCATCAGAGTGGAAGTGTACCACGATTTCGTTACTCGCTGATATGTGTACAGGAGGGCTGTTACTACCACAGTACCTAGTATAGGTAGAATCGTAGAACAAACAGACAAGCTGATACATGTATTATGTTTAACTTTGACTAGTGGTCCAATATGACTGATTTATGAGCAAATTTTGAAGATGAGAAGATACGCGAATGATGAAAACAACACCGATCATCAGGAGTCACGATTATACTTTGCCAAAAGGGCGGAAAAAAGAGCACATTATGAAAAATTGAAATAAGAACTTACTTGTTTCCACCGGAAGTAATTGATTCCGCACGTATGTGGACAAAGTCATAGTTGCAAGTGCTATGTGCTTCCAGGTTGAATGCATTAAACGTGAGTGTGATGGTTTCTCCCTCTGGAGCCTACAGATATCAGAGAAGTGAGTGTTTTTTTACATTGGGAAACTTTATTTTTGTGAAATAAGATTCGAAATTGTTTTTTGTTGATTTCATGTAAATTTAAAAAGTGGCTGGATATACATTGTACCACTATGAAAACAAATTATCAAAATACTTCACTTGACGTTGACTTCGCCTCTGTAAACGTTTGCTGTAACAGTTACTTTGGTCAAGAAAATTCAACCCTATTCTCTGATAAAGTCAAGAAAATACAATAAAATACACTTTTAAAAAGGGTCCCAAATGATTAATCCAATACGGTCAACAAAAACTGTTTTAACTCCAAGAGATAATAAAAGGTTGTCGATTTCTTTGAAAACTAATAAGTGAACTCTCGAATTCCTTTCTGAAGTTTCAAAAGGACCAGAAATACCCTTTCCTATGGCAAAATTTGGAGATGTTTGAACACCTTTGATTCGGAGACAAATTGATTCCCGAAACGCAATCGGATTCAGACAGTTGAAATTGTCATGTGTTCGAAGCCATGTTTTTACTACTACGGCGACACATTGTTGTTTTCTACGGTATGTAGTTTTACCTGGATGTGCCATATACAGTCTAGTTTTACCTGGATGTGCCATATACAGTCTAGTTTTACCTGGATGTGCCATATACAGTCTAGTTTTACCTGGATGTGCCATATACAGTCTAGTTTTACCTGGATGTGCCATATACAGTCTAGTTTTACCTGGATGTGCCATGTACAGTCTAGTTTTACCTGGATGTGCCATGTACAGTCTAGTTTTACCTGGATGTGCCATGTACAGTCTAGTTTTACCTGGATGTGCCATGTACAGTCTAGTTTTACCTGGATGTGCCATGTACAGTCTAGTTTTACCTGGATGTGCCATGTACAGTCTAGTTTTACCTGGATGTGCCATGTACAGTCTAGTTTTACCTGGATGTGCCATATGCAGTCTAGTTTTACCTGGATGTGCCATGTACAGTCTAGTTTTACCTGGATGTGCCATATACAGTCTAGTTTTACCTGGATGTGCCATGTACAGTCTAGTTTTACCTGGATGTGCCATGTACAGTCTAGTTTTACCTGGATGTGCCATGTACAGTCTAGTTTTACCTGGATGTGCCATGTACAGTCTAGTTTTACCTGGATGTGCCATGTACAGTCTAGTTTTACCTGGATGTGCCATGTACAGTCTAGTTTTACCTGGATGTGCCATGTACAGTCTAGTTTTACCTGGATGTGCCATGTACAGTCTAGTTTTACCTGGATGTGCCATATACAGTCTAGTTTTACCTGGATGTGCCATGTACAGTCTAGTTTTACCTGGATGTGCCATGTACAGTCTAGTTTTACCTGGATGTGCCATGTACAGTCTAGTTTTACCTGGATGTGCCATGTACAGTCTAGTTTTACCTGGATGTGCCATGTACAGTCTAGTTTTACCTGGATGTGCCATATACAGTCTAGTTTTACCTGGATGTGCCATGTACAGTCTAGTTTTACCTGGATGTGCCATGTACAGTCTAGTTTTACCTGGATGTGCCATATACAGTCTAGTTTTACCTGGATGTGCCATATACAGTCTAGTTTTACCTGGATGTGCCATATGCAGTCTAGTTTTACCTGGATGTGGCATATACAGTCTAGTTTTACCTGGATGTGCCATATACAAGTCTAGTTTTACCTGGATGTGCCATATACAGTCTTCGTTATCTTCATAATCGGAGGGAAAGTTTGGTGAGGTGAAGGTTCCAGTATTTTCTGTTAATGTGCCACCACATTCTGAGAATAATTGATAATAATAACGTCGTTAAAATGTGCCATACCACATAAATTCACATGATTGGTGACTTGCTTTGGTTGGATGTGATGGATATTCCTTGAAAGGCGATGTTGTTTTACTGTTATGATTAACAAAATAGATCTTCGAATATTTATGTATTTTTCATTCGACGATGAACTTTTCCTGTATATCTGATTAAATTTAGCATAATATATGTTGCACAAATACACATCACGCTTCTGAATTAATAATACAGTCTGGTTAAAATATTAGTAATTTGGTAAAATTTTATAAACGTGCTGTATTGCATGATAACACACATAAATACCAGTGAGGAAAATGATGTCTTAAATACTTGGTATCAATACAAATTGACCCAGGACAATTGTCTTATGTACATAGTATAAAATGGGTTAGGGGAGGGGACGGGGTTCGTAAATCGGTATAGGCATACAAAGTGTACTTTGTGATGACTTCTCTGTATACTCTATATGATATAGTGTAAGATGTTCCGTGGCGTGGTTGAGGTCAGTAGCAACAAATAAAAGTATTGCCATTACACATTGAGTGTGATACTTTTTGTTTCGTGGTCAAATCACTCCCACTGAATTGTATTCTATTGTTTTATAGTACATAAACACGATATGACGCTTTAATTCGATTTTGATAGTGAGAAGTTTGATTCCTAGTAATCAACATTCACATTCTATTCCATGCGATCTCTTTCGGTATGTTTTAGGTTTTTTGGTATGTTCGAGTATAGAGTGTGAACTTGCAATTCCAGGGACGATTGCCCAAGGGACAGTTACCATGGGGGGGGGGGGGGAGGGGTGACTCTCAACCACCACCCCCATATTGATGTACTATGTAGTACAGTGTTTCTGTGTGTGTGTTTTTACCTTTAATAAGAATTCCATCTCATTGAAACGGAAATATGAAACAAAGCTATATACTATACTAACCGTCTGTAATTACATCTATGTTCTCACACATATTTCCACTTGTACCATCCATACACACACAGCTACAGTCAGGTCCTATGTAGCCGTCGTTTTGACAGGTCCCAGTAGTACCACAATGATCTATTGATCAAGTAGTAATGTTAAGTATCAATATTGAATGAAAAATATTTTGACAAAGATAACTATGGAAGAAAGATACTTCCAGATAATTGTTATAGAATTTGACCTTTTTCAACAAGACCACGACATTGTTTGTATTTCAATGTTCGACTCTATCGAGCAGGAAACCTATCATGATAAATGATGATAATTACTGTCATTAATGGCATTATGATAACAATTGTTTAGCTGAATAGTTGAAAAATACTCTTTTAAAAAAACTGAACCAATTCCCTGAAAACAGCCATACTTACCATTACATCCATATATGATATTAGCAAGTTTTACATCAAAGAAACTGAGTGAATCACGTTGTCCGATGTTTGCCATTTCCAAAGGGTCAAGTGTTTCGATTGTCGGTTGTCCATTGCTAGAGAAGTACTGAAAACAAAACACACAAAGTTCAGGTTAATACATAAAAAATAATCAATTTGTTTGGTATGAATGCTAATTTTAAAAAGGACAAAGAAAACAAACTCATTTTGATAATTAGTGTTTAGATGGCGTATCTGAAAGGCCAGCGTTTCAATCCCAGGTTCTCGTATAGTGTTATCGCATTAGTAAAACCATTACATAGGCTCGTTTCTTCGTTCGTTCAGACACAACCTTTCCACCAGTTTTACCAGTCAACTTTCTTTCTTTATCCAAATTTTGATCTTTTAACAAGATATTAAAACACGTGATACAATAACCATAATAATTACTCACGTGACTTCCATAGTGCATAAGTGATCTGGTGTCGTATGGAACATCATGTGTGTTGATATCATTCGTACTGTATTTGTTGAAATTACTTTCTAAACCAGATTGTATATTTTCATAGTTGATTCTAACGTAGTCGTCTCTATCAGGACGACTTTGTTCGTGGAAAAAACCCAATGCATGTCCAATCTCGTGTGCGACGGTTCCAAGCTGGATTTGATAATAAGAAAGACTGACTGGTGACGTCATATGTATAGTAATGAGTAAGTAGTGTTCATATTAGTGCATCCAGATAGTGTTACTGTCAATACTTAGGTATTGCAGTCATTTTTGTCCAGATTTAGATTAGAAATGGACATATCGGGGTTCATTGATGTCTCATTTTATGGTCGTTTTTCTCCGATATCAGTAATTTTATAACTTTTACAACTAACTGGGATAGCGATTGTCAGCACACAATACATAGAAATTATTATACTTTCAAACATAATTTATTTGTTCCTATTCAGTGGAACGGTCACGGTGCTTCTAGAGAACTAACATTTCCATAATAACGACGAACACATGACTTTTATTCTCACAAGGCAGATCGTATACATGTATTTTTTAGCTAAAGCAACGAAATATAGTACCTCAGTGTCTGAGAGGGAACGTCTGTTAATCGGTGTTGTAAAGAGACTAGAAGTTTTACGACGATGGCCACTTTATGCTAGTCATGTATGTATTAGACCAGTATGTTATCGAAAGAAATACTTGACATGGGAATTGTTAATGATTTGCCTATCAAATTCACTTCGACAAGAAAACGACATTCTGTGTACAAAAACAAACATACAAAAAAAGATCTAGATATACTTACGTATTCGCAACCACTTCCGATAGAAATATCTTGTTTTCCGTCTCCTATTTTTCCTACATATGACCAACAACTGTAAAATGACAAGATTTCATGTCAAATGGGTGTTTTTTTTAACGAAGCTGGGAGAGTCAGTCAGTGTCTCTACTACCGGGTTACGTACCTGTAGACATCGTTAATAAATCGATAAATACATATTAGTCACCACTGGATGATCTTTAGTATATTAATTTACTTACCCACTGTCTTTAATGAAGTTTACATAGGCACTGTGACCCAGCGTGTTGCTCTGAGATGGTGAATATGACTGGAATCGAATGCAGGTTTGAGACTCCCAGTGATCTATGGCGGCTTGAATAACAGCGGTATCGCCAGCACCTGTGAAGATAACACGGCAACAAAAGGTTCGTTTTGTAAATGCGATTATTGTGGACGTGGATTGATACGTGGGGGCGGCATGCACACATTACTTTAGGACTTTAACTAGCCTAACAGCCTAGCTGTGTTGATCCTTTTTGGGAGCCATGCACTTCATTTGGGTTTTTAAAAATCTATCTAAAAATTATCACAAGTAGACAAATGTAATATTCACATGGATGAATTAGAATAAAATATATTCAAACTTGTAAGTTTGTACATATCAAATATCAAATAATAAAACAACTTCAAGACAAAAATATCATTTTTAACCACCCCCTCACCCCTAAACAAAATCCCGAGAAATCAACAACAGTACTGCGAAAATGACATGGAAATCTTTGAATATGAAAAAAGACGTCACCATAGAAACACACACACATACATCAGATATCAACAAAGCAACTTACAGGCAGTTTCAGAGATGAAGTCGAAAATATCAGTTCTGAAACCATGACAAAGTACCCACAATTCACGAAAAACTACAAAACCCATCTTTCCATGTAAAATCTCAATAGACTTAAGCCTACACATCAAATATCTATGCAGACTAATAAACTGTTTCAGATATTAGATTGCAATTGTCGGTAGGACAGGCGACACAGATAATGATTACAACGGGACACCACTTCGTTTCAAACAACTTGATCGAGGTGTCGTTGAAAGCCAAGCTAAAGAGATGTGGTAAATAGATGTGAAATTATTTTTGTTTCCTTACTTGATGATGATATTTCATACGGGATAATCTTCTGCGGCCACCTGTAACTCAAATAATTTAAAGCCTTTCTCTTCATCCTCCCTTCTTTAGTTGCTTTGATGGACTCTTGAATAGCTGTTTGTTGTTCGGCTGTCAATTTCATATCCGATTCAAATGTACCTTCAGATTGGTTTTCTTCTGGGGGCTCAGTTCTGGTTAAAATATCCAACATACTTAATCGTTTCGAATCCTTCTAATGAACGCAAAACAAAATAGACAATAGACTCAGCGGAATGGATTTACACATAGACCCTGGAGGGTCTATGATTTGCACCAATAGGAAAGTGATACATAAATGATAACCGCAAGTCTCTCACTGAGCAATATAAGATTGAATACGTTTTAATGTTTTAGCGTAACGTCATTCTGCAGAGTCTATCATAGTCTTCAACAGACAAAGTATTTTTCTATACAGATGCATATTAAAATAAAGTTATGAAAAATGAATTGATATAAATGATAAGACCATATACTGAAATTATGACATTTGACGTTAATCAAATTGTCTTGTAATAAGGAATACAATTGAAAAATTTGAACACATTGCCAAGGAAATTGAAATATTGTAACAGGCTGTATGAGGTAATGTTTGTTGGGCTTGGTTTCATACACCTGTGCAACACTCTGCTCAAAGACGATTTCACAGGAGTCAACACATGACTACATGGGGGCCCCGGGAATCAATTCTTTGAAAAGATCTAACGGATGATATCTTACATCTCTCACGTTCCCCCTTTTCGTGTTTTCCAATTTTTTTTGAAGTAATGAGAAAAAATAAGCTTACCCATGTCAGAATATTGTGATGTGTGTGTAGCTATATCTCTCCAATACTGGTTTGAATTTCTAAATTTTAAGGTTTTCATCTGACTACGTTAAGTGCCGAGATGGCAGAGTTTCCGAAATGCCAGTATTCATATCAAATGCTATTACATGATGTAGAAGTCAACTTACCTTGGTCGGGAACGAACAGGCGACTGCCAAGAGGCAGGCCAACATAACGATGCTTGCATTCATTATTTACTGTTAGTATTCGATGAACACTGGATGATGATAGTCCAGTTTGTTCGCATTTTATAGAAACTTGCCAGGAAACACATACTGTGTCTGGAGCTTTCGAATTGCATTTGTTCACTGTTCTCAAAATGACCAATTTTCAGCGTAAATGATGATTACTCCAAAAACAATGCAGTAATTATCATTTATCAAAGATGGTCACTTCTTACAATAAAGTTGATTAAAGTTACTATTCATTAATAAAAAGAATAAATAGAAGAATGGTCGCATAAAATGAATAACAAGCTCTGTAATTAGACAGTAATTTATGTCACTGTTCGATAATTTACTTCACAGGGTTCCTTCACATTGTTAAACGTTTTCCCGTTAATAGTAGATGCCACAGGATGTAATAAGGTATCATACGACAGTTACTTGTGAGCTAGTATTCTATTCCAGGATGATCAGAATGCAAAAATGATGACGGTATTTTTTGAATATTCGTGAATACCTAACAATGTCATCATTTTGTATGATGATCATCCTACGATAGAATATTATCATCCTGAAATAGAATATTAGCTCACAAGTGACTGTATTATACATACAATGAAGAACATTTTTTATGTAGTGCGCATGCATTAAATTTATTCAGGTTTTCAGTAAAAATATCTTATAGGAATTTTTTGCTTTGATTACCCATACTTTTCTGCTTCCAGGATGATAACTTATAATTTTATCTTCTGAGCCGATAGATGGCGCTGTGTCACTCAATTTCTACTCGTTCGATTTTAGTCTACGTCCATTCCTATATCCGATCCACTTTGTTCCATTACTATATGTCATAAAGTAAAATCACTAACTTAAATTACTATGATATTAGTCATACAAGATCATTTGCTATTTCAAAATACCATCGTCGTAAACCACACAGCCTCTTTTACGGCACCATCCAAGACTAGATATTTCACAGTGTCGTGGAAGAAATGTTAGATCTGGTTTGCTAGAATGCAAAATACTTAATTATGTCAGAGTGTTATGATCACAGGTTGAGCTGGACTGGGTCTCTAATTCTGACTATTCACATCATTCCATACATTAGCATATATCATTATCATCAAAATACATTCCATGACTAGGGACTTTTTAAAAATATATTATACATAGAAAAGGCTGTTTTGGAAATAAATCTACGCCGAATGGAGCTTTATTTACGCAACCCACTTTACCTTTTTTGTGATTTAAAAATGCAAACTGACACCAACGTGATATGATTACGTTTGGGTCACGTGTTAAAATACTGGATTATGTCAGAGGGTACGAGTTGTTAGGTCAACGTCTAATTTTCAAATGAGTATATCCCTTGATATCATTAAGTAGTAAACACCAGCAGAAGGATAAAGACATCTACTTCTTGTGATATGTTAATGACAAGTATGATCATTATAAAAGGATACAAGATCCCTAGTGGGTTGGAGATGTAAAGCTTGTAATGGAACAAATAATTCAGGGTCACAAAAGATACAGACACACTGGGTTGTACGGTGCAGGAAAGGGAAAGAGGGAGGGGGGTTGTGGTTGCATTGGTTGCAGAGAGAGGAGAGAGAGAGAGAGAGAGAGAGAGAGAGAGAGAGAGAGAGAGAGAGAGAGAGAAACAGACAGATAGATAGAAACAGAGACAGACAGACAGACAGACAGACAGACAGACGGACGGACGGACGGACGGAGACATATACAGAGACATGGAGAGAGACAGAGACACGTGCATATTTCACAGCCAGACATACATGTACATACATACATACATACATACATACATACATACATACATACATACATACATACATACATACATACATACATACATACATACACACACACACACACACACATACATACATACATACATACATACATACATACATACATACATACATACATACATACATACATACATACATACATACATACATACATACATACAAACACGAGAGATTCGTTTCAGAATTTTCTTTTAAATTCACACACATTATGTAGTAGATGTATACTGCACTTCGGTGTGTTCTATTCAGGGCAAGTAATTCATCAATAGACGCCATTTTGGTGACAAACGTCATGGGGGTGATTGATTATTTTGCCATCACTTTTAGTTATTGAGTGTCGATTAATATCCGTCATGTCACCCTAAGAACATAGAGTATCCTCGTCGTAGATTTCGTTGAGCAGACTATGGAAAAAAAATCTCTTTATCAAGATCACGTTTCATATAGATCGATAATTAACAAGCAAAAGTAGTGTTACAACAGTAATGTACATGTCGTCCAACACCAATTCACCTATCGGTTGTCGTTCATGTCTATAGAACTAATGTCAATTGTACGTGTCTTCAAGTGGAAAACTTTACTCTGAATGCAAGTATTCCAGGTGTAACTAGTGATTTGGTTTCTATTGTGTGTATGTGTATGTGTATGTGTATGTGTGTGTGTGTGTGTGTGTGTTTGTGTGTGTGTGTGTGTGTGTGTGTGTGTGTGTGTGTGTGTGTGTGAATTATCATAGTACTCGTGAAATTGGTTGTATTTGGATTATTAAAATCGTTAGAATCACGTTTCCACTGTAATCATATTTTTAGACTTCCTTTTCATAAGCCTAGTACAGAGATTTGCATAAACTTGTATGGAGGGGTTAATTTAACTCGTAGAGGTGGTCTGCAAGATACTGTCAAATAATGAAACGTCTGTAAATTTTAAGCTGTGATCAACGCAGACAAAATTATTTTTTATCACTGTATGTAGACTGCATGTCTACATCTCACCGTTGGTTGAACCATCTAGTAGTCACAGCAATTAGATTTCGGTGTTTTCTTCTATACTTTTACGATAATATTTATACTGGATAATTCCATCATAAAATAGTTTTTCCACTCGAGTAGATGAACATTACAGAATAAGACATTAAGTTTTACTGTACACTTGCATGTTGTTTTGTGTGAAATATCGGATGTAACAGCACACAGAATGATAAACTATACATTTCCGATTTAGTGTGAGATATTCTCGTTTTCATGGCTCGTCCAGTTGTCGGTTTCTATAAACACAACGCTTGAGCGAACAAATTGCCAGCTTCAGCATTAAAGATTAAAGTAGAGATGGCGAATACAATAATGGACACAAAGTGATTTAGAGAGCTTAATCATTCTCTAGATCCCTCTCCTGTAGACGGCCAAGGCTCTATTGGTGGGCGTCTTGTCAGTAGTTTACATGGGAAATTAAAAGGAGAACGGCGTATTACACATTCCGGTGTGAATCACTTTCGATTAGATTGATGTAAAGAAAGTCCGTGGACGGGTCAGTAAGAGCTCTTGTAAACGAAAATAACCTGATCGATCAACATAGAACAGTTTTCCTCGCTTGTAAAACATGGATTTTCACATTTCCGTCGCCTTGATTTTGGCGGTATGTTTAATTGAAGAAACGACAGCGTTCCCTCATGAATTGGTAAGTATATTGATATTTCAATATACGTGTCTTCATTTGTATCGTTTCGATATTCCAGTGCGTCCTATACTTTTACCAGGTGATCCATAGCTGGGTGTATGTAGGTAGGCGATATGTTTTCTTTGCGTATAAATTCTCCTATGATATAGTTGTCCCTGTCGACAAATTAGCTTCAAGTTTAATTTAGCATGATGAAATTATTCTTCTAGATGACAAACGGTCGCAACCACCATAATGACTACCGCCTTGTATAGTAGGAGTACTGGGTGTTCTCAAGTTCATTCTATGTTATTACTCAGTCTTAATTCAAAATCATGGCTTTTCTTTGATAAAGCAAGGTTAATGAATCGACATAGTTTTATCATTTTAACCAGTTTAAAGGAACGCAACTCAAGTCAAGTCAGAAATACTTTTTTTTCCATTCATGTAAGGTCCAAAGGACGCTAAATGGATTTAAAAAACGACCAGCTACAATCACACCTAAACTTGATCCGACGTCTGTCGAAGCAGCAGACACACCGGGCACTGTTGAAGGTGACATGATGATGAATCTACTGCAAAAAGATATCTATGAACGTCATCTCGTCGACCCGAATGGAATACTTGATAACGAGATTAAGGAGAAACGCAAGGCTATCAATGTTAATCGGTATAATATCTGGCCAAGTGCAATTATTCCTTATTATTTTGATACACTGCGTAAGTATATTTCAAATCAAAGTCACAAAGTTGGAGTACGAAGCACTTTAAACATTGGTAATGTAAACTCAGTATTCGAACCGTGAAACCCATTATTCACTCTTTATATATAGAAATATGTGTGGGGTTTGTATAGACGGAAGGTATAACGTATGGTCATGCATACTCTCCTGTGCACGTAATCCTAGGGGATTACTATTATATATCGACACAACTTGATGTGAAGACGCCATTTTGCTCGTCCAACCTTGTTAACGCCGTTGCCTTGGAAACACTGATGGATGCATTTGACTATGATTGAAGCAACTGAATCACTTTTTTGTAATACAGCATAGTTTTGACTATTTTTAACTCATTTGATGTAAGATTAAGATTGTGGTTTTTCTTCCGCGTTTATTTATGCATATTTTGTATTTAAAGATCCTGTATCAAATGATGGTTGGGTGTTATTGGATATATATAATTTACCAGGGACCTAAGGGGCCTTGTCATTACAAGTCGCTAGACGAATATTGACAACACCCTTACGTCACGAGTATTTTCCGGTTGAAGAAAGAAAAATATCGAGGAAAAGTATAATTATACCTCCTCAAGAATAATTCACAAATTGCGAAAAATAAGAGCGATTTGGATCATTTTGACTCATTTCGAGTACCACAGAACCAGTGACGTGAACACGGGTTGCCATGACGTAGAACAACCAGGATATATAATCTATATTTTCTGATAAAAAAAATAATAACTTGGCTTGTGCATGGTATAATAACAATTACATAACACTTTGCAAATAAGTCATTACATTATTTTTTCTAATTATCACCATTTTTCAAATTTGTATTCTCTTTATTTCCACCACGGCAGTGCCAGAGATGCAGCCAAGAGTTGAATATGCTATGAAGATTTGGGAAGAGAAAACCTGTCTACATTTTGTACCGTATCCTAGCAACGAAACGAACCACTCAGGGAGAGTAGCAATCATTGAAGGAAACGGGTAGGGGAATACTTAAACATACATACAGTACATGTAGTGAACAAATTCAATCGTACATGTGAATTCCGTTTTGACATTTATCAAATTAAACATTTAACTGTATTGCATAAATTCTTGTTGGTCAATTGTGACAGATTATTCAATTAGGAAGTCGCCTGTTAATACAATGACGTCATTCGCATTATTGTCTTTCAAAGTTGTAAAATATTGCCATAGGCTAAAATAGGCAGACATGTAATACTTATACAGTTGTGATTGTATTCCCCTTTACAGTTGCTGGTCTAATATGGCCTTTACGGGAGGTCTTCAGAAAATATCACTCGAGAAGGCCAATTGTAATTCGGTAAGTTTGGTTAATGTTCGAATGACCAATAAATTAAACAACTTTATTATGCTCAGCGTTGGATTCCTTTAAACGAGAACTGCACAGTTACTTCTATGAATATTGTATTCATGTATGTGTCTGTCTATGAGTGTGCATATCGCATCTCTTTGTTCTTTGAATCTATCTATCTATCTATCTACCTTTCCTAAATTTATCGTTCTGGGCTAAGAAATCAACATGTTCCTTTCTCCGCTTTACTTTTCGGACAGCATCGCCGCCCTATCATCTACGTGTGTGTATAAGGGGAAGGGGTCGTTTTGTATGTATGTATGTATGTATGTATGTATGTATGTATGTATGTATGTATGTATGTATGTATGTATGTATGTATGTATGTATGTATGTATGTATGTGTGTATTTGTGTGTCTGTCTGTGTGTGTGTATGTATGTATGTATGTATGTATGTATGTATGTATGTATGTATGTATGTATGTATGTATGTATGTATGTATGTGTGTATTTGTGTGTCTGTGTGTCTGTATGTATGTATGTATGTATGTATGTATGTATGTATGTATGTATGTATGTATGTATGTATGTATGTATGTATGTATGTATGTATGTATGTATGTGTTTGTATGTATGTATGTGTGTGTGTGGGGGGGGGGGTAGGTAGGTAGGTAGGTAGGTAGGTAGGTACGTATGTATGTATGTATGTATGTATGTATGTATGTATGTATGTATGTATGTATGTATGTATGTATGTGTGTGTGTATGTATGTGTGTGTGCGTGCGTGCGTGCGTGCGTGCGTGCGTACGTACGTACGTATGTATGTATGTGTGTATGTATGTATGTATGTATGTATGTATGTATGTATGTATGTATGTATGTATGTTTAACAATTGTATATCGATTTGTTGGTGTCAATGTACCATATACATATCAACTACGGCTTTATATATTATATTGGCATCGACATTTCTTGCTGTTTGTCTACGTCATCAATGAATTTGGGAAACTCAAGAACCGATCTTGTGATTAATGGAAGTACTATATATAAATAAATTGTGGTTAAGTATTCACGACAGCAATACTTCATGGTTTTACACTAATCACGGTTTAATTCGTTTTCGTTATCTTTTAGCTTAGTGTAATTTTACACGAGATTGGACATACCGTTGGTCTGTTCCACGAACAATCTCGTCCTGACAGAGACAGATACATTACCATACATCTTGAGAATGTAAAACAAGGCATGGGACATAACTTTAAGAGAAGAGATTTCAGTGAAACTGACACACTTGATATGCCGTATGACGTCAGTTCCGTTATGCACTATGGCCCAAAAGTAAGTACCTGACATTGCCGTCACTGTCAGCAACTTACTGTGTGCATCTGACAATTGATAACTCGATTAAAAGACTGAACGCATTAAGATATTTCTATTTGTATCTTTATCCAGTGGGCTACACTAATATTATAACTAATACTTTGATGATAATTTGTATCTTTTGTGAGATAAAACAATTTATCTACTAATTAGAGGTGCAAACAATACAAACGTTGTTGTTGTATAAATAAGGACTTATTCTTCTTTTTAAAAAAACAAACAACCCACGTCCACCAACTTTCTTTTGTGAAATATGCTGATTGATTTAAAGATAATCCTTGATTCACAATTCACATTTATGATAACGATTAAAGCAACTGATTAGATAGATAGATAGACTGATTTTTTTCTCTACGCCACTTTCCTGAAAAAACAAACAAATCAAAGTTGTTGAATCATCATTATTATGTTGTGTCTTTATATTAAAGGGATACATGCAGTCAAAATGATGAATATCTTAGAGTAAAGAAATTGAGTCAAAGTTCCATCTTTGAATTTGATTATAATGGCAGATTTAATTTTGTTTCGAGTCCATGGTGTTTTTTAATGTGGATAGCGAGCAAGCTGTTTTCAGAGATTATTCTAACGAACTTTATATACATTTAAAATTGTAATAATAAAGATAAAAAAGTATATATAAAAGTTCTGGATAGTATCCCTTTAATGTCAGATTGAATGCGGTGAACTTTGACCTGTCGATGCTATACAAAGTAGGTAACACTACTATACAGAAAACACTGAGATTTCAAGAAAATTGAACGATGATAAAGTGTGACTTGCAGCCTGTGAATCTACTACCTTTTCAAGGCCACGCTGTATGAGTCAGACAATCTAGTTTTGGATCAAGGCCAACCTTGGGTGAGATAATAGTCTCTGCTGTAAGATCAGTTTATGTCTAATTTGATTTTCACAGTGTTTATTCTTTTTTGTTTCAGGCTTTTAGTAAAGATGGCAGCATCACATTAGAATCAACCGACCCAGAAAAACAACAATCAATGGGAAAACAACAACTTCTGACATTCCTGGATTACAAAATTGTCAATGAAATGTATGGATGCGGCCGTGAGTAATGTGGTATCGTGTTCGATGTATCACTTCTGTTAGTCGTCATGGTAACAACAATAATAGGCTTGAATACTGAAGTAGAAAGAGGATTAACAAGTTGTTACATGTCAAGGAAAAAGAAAATTAGACTTGCGGATTTATTTTGCATAAAATCTTACATCTTAATATATTTTAGATTTCAAAGTCGTTTCAACTCACATGCTGTTAGACCTTACCTGACATGTAGTCAAACTGAAGTTCACGTTTTGTGTTTACAGAATGAATATTTTTTTATGATTTTGATGATGATGTATTTACATAAGAAATGAAAATCCAATCCAGTTTCTTATTCGTTATGGTAGGTGTTCTGACATTTAAAAAAACGCGTTTTGCGAAGTTCGGTAGGAGACTGTCAACGAATTGATGACGTCATGACACAAAAAACAATCCGCAGTGTGATTCCATGTTCTTTATTGATGACAAATTCAGATTATTTGAAAATTAGCCAAAAACGTGAACGGAAATTGACTAATATTATTTTGAATAAAAACAAAGTTCGCATTCTATTATGTTAAAAATTATCTAGAAAAGTGTAGCAACGCAGTGGAGTGTTTGTATGGTGGCTACGTAGGACCAGATTGTCAATGTGTCTGCCCAAGGGGACTTGGTGGTGACAACTGTGAAACTGTCGTCTTATCATCAGGTAATTGTAGTCTGACTTTCTCTTCAATATTACACAATTCTACATAGAACGTCTGTAAGGAAACATCGTCTTAGAGTTCGACTAGTAGACATTTTCTAGATTCCTACTCCTACCGACTTAATGACAGAATACGTAAATCAACGACATTCTTTGCTACTATTGACATCAATGTTCCCGATCAATATATATATGTGTGTGTGTGTGTGTGTGTGTGTGTGTGTGTGCATGTGTGTGCATGTATGTATGTATGTATGTATGTATGTATGTATGTATGTATGTATGTATGTATGTATGTATGTGTGTAATATGTATGTAATATGTATGTATGTATGTATGTATGTATGTATGTATGTATGTATGTATGTATGTATGTATGTATGTATGTATGTATGTATGTATGTATACAGAATTGTCAGAGAGATGTGGCAAAGCTAGAGCGCCCCCTATTGATGCTTTATTTGTATTCAATATTTTTCAGGATGTGGTGGTAAACTGAAAGATGTTTCAGGTCAATTTTCAACTCCAAACTATCCTAACCATTACGAAAACCATTCGCAATGTAGCTGGTTCATTGAAGTGAGTATCATACTATATGTATAATTTTTAAATCAATGTTATAAAAATATTCATAGAATGTAGAAAAACCCAATTAATCAGTCCACCCGTCATTCCATTCAGTGACCACTCCATCTATCTTTGACCATATTTGGACGCTATACTCGTATACGCTGCGTGGTGATCACGTGGGTTTGATTTTATTGGACAGCTTGTAATAAAACCATACATTTACTTTACATGGTTGAGAATAGAAATCACGCTTCACTACATTGATAATGTCAGAGAATCTTTGAGATCAAACCACTAACATGAAATGATTCATTCGTCAGAATACGAGTGAACAAGACAGACTGTTATAGATACGTTAAGTGGTTCACTTTGGTCTTTTTCTGGGGCATTTGAACTGAGCAGTCATGGGAACAGTTAAGAGCATGCCCGGAATGATCAATTACAAATATTTCTGACGTAAACTTACTGGCTGTTTGACACTATCATTTTGTTCACTGATCTTATCAAAGTACATTTACCAAGATAAGATCAGTATACATTTCATTAGCAAGTCATGTAGATATGCATATAATTCAGGTCAGTATAAAGTTACTTCCTTCAATAGGTATTAGACCATTCCGTCGCTGTGATATTAACGAGAACTACTCAAATAAAAGAATAAAAGATTAGCCTATTCGATTAATCGCAAAAATAAGAAGTGATCATTTACTGAACTGGTAGACAGTTAACGATTGTGTCGATGTCGTGCTTGCAGCATGGCGAAATATTTTAGCTACTGAGCATTCGGGTCATGGCAGTTCCCTTTTCTTACAACCGTTCTCACATAACCATTACAATTCATCGAATGAATCCTCGATCATAAAATCCATCATTACATTCCTCAAAGTTTCGCAAAGAATATAGCAAAATAAAATAACGATTTCTTATAGAACACTAATTACAAATTTTTTTTGGTAATCGTCAACTAAAGAAAGGCTGTTTATATAGCGAGGCCATCGGATCGACTTGACAATTATGTCATGAATAACAAAGTCGTTTCGTCCTTAAAGTGCCTGCGATCATTGATCAATGTCTTGTATCATCGAGCGTCTAGCTGTGACCTTATATACGAAGACAGTGTCATTCGTTCTACATCGTGTCTTGCATCCCAGACCAGTGGTGTTTCGTTCAATAAAGACGTGTTTTGTTCAGTCTGAAGTCATGGCATGTGCACGTTGTGTTCTACTTACGGCGACACGGTGTTCTATTCAACAATTGCATTTGAACAATTGCATGGCGTGAGATATTGCATGATTGCTTCGTGTAATGTCTAATGATGGCATGTGACCACAGCTGTATTGTAGTTTTGATTGTTGCGATAAATATAACATAATTGTAAATACCACATAGAATGTTAGACATGGTCATGCCCTGAAGTACTTTTACAAAATGTTGAATGCTGCATTTAAGCCGTGCATGAAAATACATCTGATAAGAGAAAGTTTTTCGATTTGTATGTACCAGGCACCCAAAGGTTATAGAGTTATCGTTACGTTTGAAGACTTTCAACTGGAACCAGCGAAGTCATGTGCATTTGACCGGATACTAGTACGAAATGATGAACCTTTTTACGATGGATACCCAACACGGTGAGAATAAATATGCAATAAACTGAAAACAACTACATGGATTTTAAACTAATATTGAAACTTTCCACGTGTTTCTCATCTAGAACTATTTGTTGCTTCTACAATGGTAAGCTTAGTTTGAACCTAAGGCTGACATTCAGAAGGTCAATTCCCACCATGGCTTGGATTTTCATGCTACAAATTAAAAAAATGTCAAAGTCTGACAAGAAAAGTACGATTACCAGTTTTATTTAGAGTATGTCTTCCAGCTATTGATAAGCTTACATTGTTTTCATGAAGGTCTTGCTATTTGGACTGTTGATCAATTTGTAATCATAAATTTACCAATGTTTGTTTCTTTTTATATATCCTAGCTACTGTGGAGTTACGCTAAAGGGCAAGACGTTGGCATCCCTCCATAACACGTTGTTCATCGAATTCGCGTCAGACTACAGTGTAACAAGACCTGGTTTCAAAGCTTCCTATAGCTTTATTGCAGCATAGAGTATCTGTGAGATACCGGGCAAATCCATCACGTAGTACTATATTAGTATTTGGTATAAATCATTCGACGACTCATTTTGAGATTTAAAAGTAATAATCTTGAGGGGAAACATTCAACAACCCATTTTGGGATTATCGTATTAAAATGACCATATTGTTAGTGTTGCCACAACAGCTTCAACATTTTCTGTTGTTCGTTTCGTTCTTGTGCCGTGTCTGTTCATTCTATTTGGTATTATCTACATAGTCATAGACAAGTGGTGAACTCTGAACTCTTTCTACATCAATTTTGAGATGTTGTCACTTTGCACTTATTTATCAAATTAATTTGTTATCTATTTAAACATATTCGCGGTGATCGAGCATTAATTGTGCCACCAGTAAATGTTATACTGTGACTTGTTCATATTCTGATTCGTTGATACGTTCATTGTAGCGTTTTAGACATCCGTGCATCCTTTCAGAAGAGACCAAATAAAAGTAATTAAATAGTCACACCACAGATTTGAAGTTGTCATGAATCTGAAATTTCCACTTAAAATAGACATACCAAAGGTTTGATGTAATTATTACACGTCTTGCAAGATTTATTTGTACAGGTGTACATGCTGAAGTGATTTCTGAACGATAAGATATTTTCAGTCGCTGTACAATATATCATGTAAATAATTAGTATAATCAAATGCCTCAAAGCGAGACGCAAAGGGAAAGGTTCATCACGATACTTAACCCTAGCTTGGCACCGTGTTATATACAATGAAGATCTTTCGACAACTTTAGTTGTCGCCTTTTTATTCTGTTCCGGTTTAGAGATTTGTATATTCACAACACCATTTCTGTCTGGTCTATGGTCTTCCCGCCTTAAGATGGGTCAATGACCGACGTCACGGTTCTGTTTGTAACCTTGATAAGAATGTTATACACGAGCAGATTTACTAAAACGGCTTAAAATCAAGTATATACAAGTATCCCTTCCGGAAAAAGGCACAGGGAGATTTATTGGTAACTCAAAATAGCATCACCCTGGGCTTTGTTTCCCGTAAATACCAAGGGAAGGAGATCAAATTACTTTTTTTAGTTATCACAATAATTCATGTATTGTTAATAGGGTAGCATCTTGAGGGGTTGCCAATAATGATCAAATGATAAATCATGAGATAATTGATGTATATAACTTATAAGAATCATTTCTGTAACAACTATACCACCCAGTAAGTCCCAGTACACGCACCTCTAAAATGATAACTTTTTCCTTGGGTGTCTTTTACATGTAAAGCACTACAGTAACCATATTACTATAAATGTTCAATTACACACATTTGTCCTATCATAACTCATGGCATTGTGAAACTTGCTTCTTTGCAGGTAATTTAGTGGCAATTAACTATTTGTTATGAACGAGCAACAAGTTGGGACCCGTTTTAACTTGCTTAACTAAAAAAAAGCATGATATGCTCATTTGCGCAAGACTAGACTAAATGAGTACTGGTGGTGGATGTGAGAAGCCTTGTAATGAAATTCACGCCTGTTGTACATTTCTCTACTCACACAGTAACTAACAATTGATTCACTGCATGTTGTCAGCGGCAGTAAGACCAGGACGTTCTGATATTACTGTACATCAGTGACAGTGGTGGGATGTGGCAATATTGGCAGTGGTGGGATGTGGCGATATTGGCAGTGGTGGGATGTGGCGATATTGGCAGTGGTGGGATGTGGCAATAGTGGCAGTGGTGGGATGTGGCAATATTGGCAGTGGTGGGATGTGGCAATATTGACAGTGGTGGGATGTAGCGATATTGGCAGTGGTGGGATGTGGCAATATTGACAGTGGTGGGATGTGGCAATATTGACAGTGGGTGGTGGGATGTGGCAATATTGGCAGTGGTGGGATGTGGCAATATTGACAGTGGTGGGATGTGACAATATTGACAGTGGTGGGATGTGGCAATATTGACAGTGGTGGGATGTGGCAACATTGGCAGTGGTGGGATGTGGCAATATTGGCAGTGGTGGGATGTGGCAACATTGGCAGTGGTGGGATGTGGCAATATTGGCAGTGGTGGGATGTGGCAACATTGGCAGTGGTGGGATGTGGCAATATTGGCAGTGGTGGGATGTGGCAACATTGGCAGTGGTGGGATGTGGCATTATTGGCAGTGGTGGGATGTGGCAATATTGATAGTGGTGGGATGTGGCAACATTGGCAGTGGTGGGATGTGGCAACATTGGCAGTGGTGGGATGTGGCAATATTGACAGTGGTGGGATGTGGCAACATTGGCAGTGGTGGGATGTGGCAACATTGGCAGTGGTGGGATGTGGCAATATTGGCAGTGGTGGGATGTGGCAATATTGGCAGTGGTGGAATGTGGCAATATTGACAGTGGTGGGATGTGACAATAGTGGCAGTGGTGGGATGTGGCAATATTGACAGTGGTGGAATGTAGCGATATTGGCAGTGGTGGGATGTGGCAATATTGACAGTGGTGGGATGTGGCAACATTGGCAGTGGTGGGATGTGGCAATATTGACAGTGGTGGGATGTGGCAACATTGGCAGTGGTGGGATGTGGCAATATTGGCAGTGGTGGGATGTGGCAATATTGACAGTGGTGGGATGTGACAATAGTGGCAGTGGTGGGATGTGGCAATATTGACAGTGGTGGGATGTAGCGATATTGGCAGTGGTGGGATGTGGCAATATTGACAGTGATGGGATGTGGCAATATTGACAGTGGGTGGTGGGATGTGGCAATAGTGGCAGTGGTGGGATGTGGCAATATTGACAGTGGTGGGATGTAGCGATATTGGCAGTGGTGGGATGTGGCAATATTGACAGTGATGGGATGTGGCAATATTGACAGTGGGTGGTGGGATGTGGCAATATTGACAGTGGTGGGATGTGGCAATATTGACAGTGGTGGGATGTGGCAATATTGGCAGTGGTGGGATTCCAAAATCACAAAATAAAGCAAAAATTAGGTAATACAATAAGTCAAAGTAACATGTGACCCTCTCCTAATTCCAATATGGCACTTCCCCGAGAACCGATTTGTAAAAAGTGACCACCATATTACGCCCCCTCGTAATTAATGAAGGCTCCCTGGACGAAAAAAAAGTTATGTTTCCCGCTCATGAGTTTTTTGTATCGAAGGTACCTGTATACATATGAATTGTGATAAACTGATTACAGATGATTTAAGCATCGAAGACAAGTCGAGTCCTCCTTGAAGGAATTTGTGGCTCTGAAAAGAACTGTTTACACATTATGGGACAGGTTCCAGCACCACGTTACCTATTATGGGGCAGGTTCCAGCACCACGTTACCTATTATGGGGCAGGTTCCAGCACCACGTTACCTATTATGGGGCAGGTTCCAGCACCACTTTACCTATTATATTATGGGGCAGGTTCCAGCACCACTTTACCTATTATGGGACAGGTTCCAGCACCACATTACCTATTATGGGGCAGGTTCCAACACCACATTACCTATTATGGGGCAGGTTCCAGCACCACATTACCTATTATGGGGCAGGTTCCAGCACCACATTACCTATTATGGGGCAGGTTCCAGCACCACATTACCTATTATGGGGCAGGTTCCAGCACCACGTTACCTATTATGGGACAGGTTCCAGAACCACATCACCTATTTTGGGGCAGGTTCCAGCACCACGTTACCTATTATGGGACAGGTTCCAGCACCACTTTACCTATTATGGGACAGGTTCCAGTACCACTTTACCTAATGTAATTCATACATTATTGACATCTCTCATACTTTGTTGCATGTTGTTTATCAAGTTTATTTCAAATCTCCTAAATAGTGATATGATTGACCCTATTGGAGGTTTTTGACATGATCAGGTGGCTTCCTGCACTGAGTTGTCAGGTACTGGCTACCTACAGATGACTTTACTGTCGAGCATGTCACAAATATGCTCAAAAGGGGGTTGCAAGCAGTTTTCTTGGTAAGAAAGTCAATCCATGTTAAATCAACTTGTTGAACAATGAATTTCTCTGATGAGTCTTGCACTCTGGAGTCCGAGAGTCTTAATTTTATTTCGTTCACTATATGTGAAGCATTCAAATTTAGGAATTGAAAATGTTGAATAACTTTGTGTACATCAGCCACGTTAGTTTTTCATAACGTCAGTGTGGTTTTGTAATTCATTTACTTAGTTTTCGATTTAGTTCCTTCCAAGAATGTTCTATAATTATTGGAAAATGTAAATGAATTTCGGAGTTGGTCAGGTCATGTGATGTACGAAAACATAGGTCTAACCTTAGTGAGACGGGAACTGAGGCCACATGATTGAGGGACTATAATAGCAATACTCTAGCGACAGGCAATATGTTCCAGTGTGTACACTAAATGATGAAAACAATGAATGAATAATTGATGGCAACATTCGATAAAATTCGATTAGTACTCCACAGAAGTGTATGAGAAATTTCAATTTTTATTAGTTATATTGACCTTGGAGTTTTCATTTGCCATGATTTGTGTATTTAGTGAGGAGAGGAGTATAAAATAAAATAGAAGTATTGATGAACACATTCACAATGATGATTTTTGCATCAACGGGTCCTGTAACATGTATACACTGAACGGTTTAAATGATTTTGACATTTGACCTTGAAGACGAATTCAGGGTAAAAGGTCAGTACTTGTATATCATTAGTAAATACATGCATGGTTATCATAACAAAGTGCTTGGCACGACACTACATGTGTAAGTTTGTTCTACGTAAACACTTGGAAAATGAGTGAACGATTTGAATAAGAATATCGTGATAAGGTTATTTGAATAAAGGTTGTCTCACGACTGGGAAAGTAAAAGTTTACTTCTTGATGGCTGAAATACTACCTTTTTGCTCACCAAGTACCAGACACAACTTTAATGTCAATATGTCTAATAAACTGAAATTTCCAATGCACTACTGTTTATTGAATGTTGCCATCAACACATTCTTTCCTTGTTTTCATCACTTAGTGTTGTAATAGACCTTTTAATCACGTGACCTCAGTCCCAGGCTTCAGTATAGGTTGGAGCTATGTATTTTTCCATACAAAACGATAATGTTACTAGTAGAAAGGTCGCCACACAACTTGGAAATAACATTGATATAGCTGATATACTAGCTGGCTTTTGGATTTGACCTTGAAGAGGAAAGTCGATACGAGAGTAAATATCTTAACAGCAATTTTACCTCAGAAAACGTATTGCAATATATTTGTCTTGAATTCATAATATGAACATTCAAGTATATTACTTCTAAACGTAAAGTGCTCTGAAAGGGAAGTATTTCCATACACATAGGGTGTGTTCATAATATGAACAAACTAAAAACAGTCAGAACCAATTGCCACAGCTCGTCTAAATTTGATCGCATCCACAATCATGATTTAACGTGCACCGTGACTCGAGATTTTTGTTTTACACCCGACGAACTCAACAGTGTATATCACAAAGTGAGAGAACACACATGCTATTTAAAATAAACTGAAAGAAGTCGGTGCAAATAGACCGCGAAACATACTGCACATGTATTCAGGGCAAGAGTTTATATACGTTGCACACTTACCGAAGGATATCTCAGTGTTTGTGAGAGCTTACCTGTTGGCATTGAACGTTGTGATACAAGAGAAATAGTGGTTGGTAGCCTTATTATACGCTATTATACTGGAATAAAAGCGTTCAAAAAGAAAAGCAAACTGAAACATTAGCAAAACCCTTAAATAATGCTTTTTTGACTTACCTCAACTTTTAAAACTCTGTGGTTGGCAATGGTACAAAACAATGTAACTGAAAATGAATTTATATACAAAATGAAAACACTACCCTGTTTTATTCAATTCCTTGTGTGGTGTTGTATTGTGGTTTATAGCGCTTTAGACAAAAAATTTACAGCACACCTGCACTGTGAGTGTATTGAATTCAGACAGACGTTCCGGTACATATGTTTGGAGGGAAGAAAACAAACCCCACCTCAAGTAAAAGTGGAAACATGATAGTGGTTTACACGATTGACTTGTACTTTAAAGTAACTTGTTGAAAGGTGAAAATGATGAACAATGACATTTGAATACTGTGTAGCTTCATTGTAACAAATGGGCTTGTTTATAACTGAGTTGTAGTCAGTTCAGTCATTTCGCAAAGAGGAGGCTTATATGCAGTTGGTAAGTCTTGACGGACTTTTAGAGATGTTGGTCTTTTACAAAGAAGAATCGCCATGGTAATAAGTTGAACGTATATCGGCAAAGATCACGGCATAATTGATTACTGACGTCAAGTCATTACCAGCGTATGAATGGAAAAATTATGGATGAACGTGGAACACATTTAAGGTTAAACACACGCAAGTCATACTACAAGACATTCAACCGTTGCGTGATTCCTCCGTCGCTACCACCGATATTAGAAGAGAATGAAGAATCGGAGAGAATTGGCTGGTTTGAAGACATTGGTGAGAAGACAACACCAGACACAATAAGCACGAAAAAGAAACACTTCAAACGTCAGTTGACAACATCTTCAAATCTAAAGTATTTTAGCAACCACGACCCACGTCGAAAGGGAAGGCAAAGATTTCTACATGTTCACACCGACAGGCACAACAGCTGCTGCGTTCCAAATCGGAAAATCGGTGTAAAAGAACCTCGTAGACGTAAAGATCAACTTCCGAAGGTTGACGAGGTCGTTGTGAAGAATTATTCCATTGGCGAGGATGTAATCTCATTATTTTACAGTGAAAAAGCGAATTCTGTTGATCCTCTAGTGCATACAATTTTATCCAAGACAAGCTCTCAGAATGGAGATACCACAGAAACCAAACAGCAGAGACCACTAACGGTAATGCAAAGGAAAAATTCGGCATCTTCAGTCTCGTCTTCAGGGAGAGTAAGTCAAAGGTCAAGTTCTTCTTCCAGTAATAGCTTAATCTCTGACCACAGTACGGCATCGGAATTCGATCCTGTTTTAGACAGTGCCAGAAATTTTCTGAAAAACCGTCGTCTTTCTACAACACACATAGTGAGTCCAAGTGAAATACATGTAACTCAGAGACCAGTGGCAATTTCATACTGTAGGACTACACGCATTATTGTTCCTGAAACTATAACAAGATACACTTTGTTGGAAGAAAGAAAAACTCTCATTCGCAATAGATATGTTGCAAGGCTGGAGAGACGGATGCAGCTAAGGGAGACTCAAAAGCATCAACGTTTGTTGGAAAAATTACAAGAAAGAAAATTGAATAGTGGAGAAGGGGAAGCAGATGACAATGCCTCATCATCTACGTCATCATCGAGTGAGACTGTTGTGTGTTTGAAGGATTGTCGATATTTGAGATAATCAGGATTCGTCGTTGAGTATATGTCACTAGACAACAATTAAAGTTGGTCACCATGTACTATTTTGTCTTTACGACTCCCTGTAAGTAGATTGCAATATATTGTCAATCATGTAGAAACGGACTGATATTTGCAAGGTTAGTACGCGTACATGGTAGAGTACAAAATGGCGATCACCTTTCTGTTTGTCTTACGCATTCAAATATGATACTTCACTATCATTCCAGGTGATTCAACACAATGCAGGAGCAATACAATCATCTATAGGGGGATATTGTACGATGTTGTAGGATTCTCATTATCGGATCTGAAGTACAAAATGAAAAATACATCACATCTTCATGAGCGCTGTAACTTCTGGTCCAATCAGATTGGTCGATGCTACTACTTGTTGGACCATTATATTTTGGGGGCTCCTAAGCCATGGTCACTTGGCCATAATATCCTACGTCATTTCCGCTCTGTTCGATTGTATTTTAAAGGTGTAAAAGAATAAGGAAGGGAATATTTAGAGTAACTAAGCTCCTCAGTGTTTTAAAGTACAGCAAATTGATACAACTACACTTTATGGACTGTTCATGGCACCAGAATTACTGTACTTCAGCCTGATATACCATGTCATGAGTCAAAGTGCACATGTTGCTGTGTCCAAAGTTCCTACATGGAAAAGAACGATGACAACGGGTAATATATGTCCCACGTGTATTGAGTACTTGGGAGTGAGAAAATATAGCCATTACAAAGTGATACATTTCACATCTTTGACAATGGAACGCGGTGTTAAAGAACGAGTCTAACGCTAACACTGGTGGACATAATAAACTGAAAGCAACGTTGGAATATCAATTTACAATGTATATACTAAATCATGAAATACTCGCGAATTTGATATTGATGAACAACTAATAGGGTATAGAATAATTGAAGTTTGCTCTAGCGATAATATTTTGAAATCAATATGACCATTTGATGTTATGGTAATATAGTGGGTGACGACATACCGATGACGAAAAGGCCGTGTCTAGATGATAGTGGACAGTCACTGCAAAAGGTCACTCACGTTATCACCTTGTTTGAGCTACACATTCTGCAGTCCATAGAACAACCTCATATTCCGTGTGCAATCGATTGGACGTCTTCTGGCTGGTAACTCATAAACTAGGTAATGTCGGTCACTCTATTCATTGTACGAGTTAAGATATAAACGCTGTCGTCAAACCTTGGTCAGTTTGTTACATACACCAGTGACTTTTATTTCATGACATATCATTAATACAAATTTGCAAAGGTCATACGGGAAACATCTTAGTCGTAAAACTTTGCTTAATACATACTTGTTAAACAACAAACAAATATCTTGTACTAGGTTTTTTGCGCATCCTTTTCAATGAAGACATATTCTGTTCTATGTCATATTAAATGGTCATTCATGTTATATCATGTTAATAGGCGTAGTCTGTTGAAACAGTCATAAAGTTGCTAAAATTAGATACATGGTCAATGGGCCTTTCAAAATATGACACAAACAATTAATAACAGCCACAGATACTGTGGGTGTTAGACTTTTACTTTTAATGGCGATAAGATGGTAGAGATCCACCCATCAGCTAAGAAAGGTGTATGGTATTAGTCGGTCATTTCTCAGGCAAAAAAAAGTCACATCAATCACCATGTTCTATTCTTCGGCCACCTTTGTCTGCAAGCTGTATTTTAGTCAATAAATTCAACCTATCGATTTTTACCGAGTCAAGAATAGACACACAAATCAGTGGATGGTTTATAGAACTTTGAATCAATCAACAGGTGGTCGATAGATCATTGTATATTAATACGCAGTCAACAGGTGGTTGATAGAACTTTGCATATTTGTGCACAATCAACAGGTGGTTGATAGATCATCGTATATTAACACAGTCAACAGGTGGTTGATAGAACTTTGCATATTTGTACACAATCAATGGGTGGTCGATAGACCATTGTATATTAATACTTAATTAACAGGTGGTTTATAGAAGTTTGCATATTTGTACACAATCAACAGGTGGTCGATAGATCATTGTATATTAATACGCAATTTACAGGTGGTTGACAGAACTCTGCTGCTCTGCATATTTGTGTACAATCAACAGGTGGTTGACAGATCATTGTATTTTAATAAACAAGTGGTCGATAGATCATTGCATATTCATACACAGTCAACAGGTGGTTTATAGAACTTTGCATATTAGTACACAATCAACAGGTGGTCAATATATCATTGTATATTAACACACAATCAACATGTGGTTGATTGAACTTTATATATATATATATATATATATATATATATATATATATATATGTGTGTGTGTGTGTGTGTGTGTGTGTGTGTGTGTGTGTGTGTGTGTGTGTATGTGTAATATGATATAATTTTGCATATTTAAACACAATCAAAAACGCGTAATAGAACTTTGCATAGTTATACACAATCAATCGGGGTTGATTGAAATCTGCATATTTATACCCAATCAACAGGTGGTTGATAAAACTTTGTGTGTTTATACACAAGAAACATTTGGTTGATATAAGTTCATATATTTATACATAATCAACAGGTGGTTGGCAACACTTTACATATTTATACACACTCATGACAGGTGGGCTATGGAAGATTGCATACTTATACCAAGTCGCCATAACTTTGCATATTTTTGCACAATCAACAGGTGGTTGACAGACGGTCGATAAAATTTTGTATGCAGTAGACAGGTGGTCATGAGAATTGTGCATGTTTATGTACAATAACTTTGCTACTCATTTGAGCTTTATGTGATAGACCTATAACCCTATAGATATGTGCTAACAAATAAGTAATAGACCATTCCAGACTACAAACAGGAAATTGAAAATACAGCGCCCACACTCAAACTGGGGGTATCTTCATCTCATAGAGCCTTTTAGCTTGGTATTCTGTAGAAGTGTAAATCAGGGATATTATCGTATTGTTCAGACATCGGGGAAAGCAGCAGTGCTCTATGATTAACCAAGTAACCTATACCATGTATACCCCCAAGGTACACACGGACAGGAAGTAGAGCGCCACCATGGCAAATTTTGGAAAGGTCTATTGGGTCTATATTCGATTCAAGACCTTACCGTTTGCATAGTGACATCAAGCCAGCATACTACCAACAATAAGTAAACACACTGCTACTACTCACAATGAATGAATAGTTTCTAGTAATAAGTTGCTGTTTTTTAAACTGAAAAAAATAAACGAAAATAGTATAGAATTACTGCTACTGTCGGTTTTAATAATTGTTTTTCATCTCAGGACAGTCGTGAAAAATCCTGAATGACGTAAAATTATCATGTTATAGTGATTACAGATTTTCATCTTCCTATGCAATCTTAAACACATCTTGATCCTACAAGGATGATTGTGTTGTTATCGAAATCCAGATAAGAGTACAAAATCCGATAAAAATATTGTAGGATTTAAGCAATATCATCAAGGACACTGGATAGAACAGATTCTGGCTAATCTCTTCATGTTATTTGTATGTGTTTCAAATGACTGAGTTTAATAAAACAAAAACAAGAACTACCACCACCACCACCACCACCACCACTACCATCCTCATTCTCATCTCCTGTTCATCATCATCATCATCATCATCATCATCATCATCATCATCATCATCATCATCATCATCATCATCATCACCGGTCTATTTCCTTTTGGGTTGATGTTAGAATCACCATGAGGAACCTGCCAGCCAGCCAGCCATGATATCATTAATCCAATAATCTCCTGGTCCTCAGTACAAAGCTCAGACTACGATACTAAACACTCGTTGCAGTGTATATACTAGTCGAGTGTACGAAATAGTTAGCTCTCAATCACGAATCACTGCTACTTTTACACAGCTGTAATAACAGTGGAATAGGACTAATTATATGTTTGGAAATAAACAAATCGATTTGTGATATAGTAAATCAATGGTCGAGGTTCGAGTACGACACGTCTGCCTGTAGTGACTTGAATTGCTACGATGATGAATGTAAATGACATCCATTGCACTAATCGATACACTCCAACGAATCTGCACTCAGCCATAACTCCGGCACCCATCAAATGACCAACAACAGGTGAATGGGTTTTAGCCTTGGGCGTTATGCAATCGCCACTACACCATAGGAAAACCTTAGGTAAGTCATGTCTGTGTGTTTTATGTTCAACAATCACATGGGCAGAAACACCACTTTCTGTTTTTTTACGTATCAAATGATTACTTGGTGCATAGTTCGATTCAGTAAGAGGAGTGCTTTCCCTAGCAACCCTCGGACAGCTTTAGTTACCTTCGACTCACGTACTCCGCGCTCGTAAAAATCAAGACCGTTTAATATTCAGACAGACGGAGTGATGAGACATAGTCGATTTGAACACGGTGAAACATAGGATCATAATTGTGAAAATGATTGAACAAACTCAGTTTACTGAACTCGTTATGTTACTTGAAAGGGTAACTGAGTACAGATAGTTGATTTATTACTACAAATGAGACTAGTAGTACTATCCCAGTTAGCTGATAAACCACACACGGTCGCTGGTCGCTCTGATGTTTCATCTGGAACTGAATGTAGAACATGACAACACTAGAGATCTAGCTCGAAAACAGAATGACATCCTAGTCACAATTCAAACTTACTAGGTGACTCCAAAATAAGATTTTTTTTCAAGTTTGTAATGTGAATATACCATAAATAAACGTTATGTGCAGTTTATCTAAGGTCACTTACTTGGCTAATACAAATATTTTAATCGCGTCGGTGTTTGATCTTTGGAGATGGTTAACAAAGTCCACAGAGTCACTTATTGAATCAACAAGTGGCTGTTGGGCCAACAGAAAAACAACTATAAATATTGAAAACTCTGAACTTTGTCGATATAGACGACAGTACCTAAAGTCTCGTGAAATTGAATCACTACTACTTTCTCCTTTGAAAACAAAAGCATTGTTCGTTCTAAAACTCTTCGAAATCACATCTATAACAATTTAATACCTCATAGTCGTATAATAGATCGGGGGGGGTGACAACAGAATATAGAATACAACAAACAGGGTTGGAAAATATTTCAGCCAAGTTCATTATTTTTTTCATGTGTATCGGAGTGACTAGGACTCAAAGCAATTTACGTTGGTTGTTTGACAACGCACTTTGTGTCATAACCACGATAATTGCCGTATACCGACACGCGCACTATTGGATAGAATACGGAGTTACGTAATCAATTAACTATAATTCGGAAGTATTACTAAAGCCTTTGTAAACTGTTAAACGTACATTAAGTGCCCTAAGTTCTGCCAAATTCCTTTGTTTAATAAATTACTTTGCTTGCCCCTTATTTATATGTCATGGTCGCATATAATTGACCCTACAACCAGTTGACAGCCCCTAACTATATGATAGATGACACTAACACATCAAGCTAACTGACATCTCCTGAAGGTGTTCACAAAACACACATCGTGAGTACAGTCAACAACTTAAAGCCTGACCTGCTCCACGGAACTACTCTCAGACCACATTCTCGGGCACACTGGTTCTCCGTCTCGTTTTCCTTTACATCCAAGGTACATATGATTTACATATGAATTCATAAACCTACTCTTGCAGATTACGTTTAGAAGAGGTTTCCGTTTTATACAGACCGGTTCATTTGTTGACAGTCGATCTTCTGGTGTTCTGGTGTTCTGTGTTTGTTGTGGTTGCATTGTGTTCATGTTATGCGGTAAGTCATTCAATAGAATCGCGAGTATTTAATATCACGGTCATTTAGCGATATTTAGTAAAAGGTACAATGATATGTCTGCACATAAACTATTTTTTTCAGCGTTCATGTACGACCGGACTTCTGTACAAGGTTATCATTAAACCCGCATGGGGTGGTGAATATTATAGTGTAATAACAGCCTGTCTTCAAAAGTTTGCCGTTTAGTGCTTGCATGTATGTTATAATAATCACAACTTTCTTGTTATAATTTCAACGTCTGGTGGAAATATTCGACGTACATTTTATACAGAAAGAATTATCACCCCGCCAAGATCAACGACAAGTGTTTGGCGGTGTATTGTTTATCGATAAACAACCAAATCTAATTAACCTCCATTGAGTGACCTTTGTGAAATATCCGTTGATTTCATATGTGTAATCCAGCTACCTTGTAAATTGGTAGAAGATTGCAAATGTAATCAGACAGACATACTGATATATGTAAAGACTATTTACTCTTCAAATTACACACATTGTGTTACAATTGGAGATAATCTAAAGATATTAAAATCTCTGTATGTGTATTAACCTAGCCAGTCTATGCCATTATGAAGTCTATCTATGAATGCCATATGTGTAGGTAGGTGTATTATTAGTAGCGACTAAGGGGTCAATAACGGAGAGCGGTGGCGTGTCGTAACTAGGATTATTCTTAAGACCCCAAATTTCGTGTGTTTTTATAGAGTGTAAATATATGACAAGCTATGGTGATAAATTACATTTTATTGACGGCTAATATTGAGTATTTAATCAGAATACCACAGTACAATAGCAGAAGCTAGTATACTGAGACGTCAAGTTTGGAGTTTGTACGTCATAAGAACTTTATTATAACTTATATAGCTGCTCATTAGTTCTGTACCCTTTGAAGTATATTATTATTAATAACTGTCTCTAACTCTCCAACCGTAACGTTGTTAATTTTAGGTCAACCATAAAACCATCAAACATTTTTTACAAGCCTTGGCGACCCGTTTTCACACCGGTCGAAATAAAAGCTGATAAAATCAATTTGCATACACTCATGAACTGTAGGGGGAGGGGGAGTGTCGAATATAGTCACTACTTGATATCATTTTCTCATTTACGTGCAGGTAGCTATCATTTGTTTTCGGTTTGATAACGTTTCGTTTGGTTACTTTATCAGCACTGACGTTGGTGAGTTGGGTAGTGACCCCGAGATACAACATCGAAACTGTATATCAGAGTTAATTGGTTGTCTGCAACTTTGACTATAGGTCAGCGATGTTTATATCGGAGTCTATCTTTCCATTTATTGTGTTTACTCACAGACCCTCAACTAGCAAGAGTCTATAGATTACTTGTTTTTTGTTTTTGGGTTAGGGGTGTATTGACATAGGCCAGTTGCCAAATACAATGTACACTAAAAGCTACTTCTCATTAACACACAATGGTTTGAATCTAGGAGTTAATTGCATGTCCGCATCATATATTTCTTTGTTTTTGATTTCAATCAAACCATTTTCCTTGTCAAATGTTGCGATAAAAATGACCACAATGAGAACTGGGTTAATATATAAATGTATACACAAGGCCACTATTGGTTTTCATGGTATTTTTTATGGCGTGCAAATATATGACTGGCAATTGTGATTATGGATTACATTTTATTGATGTTCATAAAGATACATAATCTAAAAAAAACCCATCAATACCGACCCGAGATCCAGACGAATGACAAACATATAATCAATATATCATACACATGCGAACAGTGTGAGTAGGTAAAAATAGACTTGTGTGTGGACATGATGACGATGATCAAGTATACAAAGACAGAGAAACGGATATCAAGGACTTGTCTTCGATTGAAAACCGATAAAAATAATTAGGAACATTTGCTGTGATATTTGTTTTGATGGATGTCAAAAATTGCCTTTCTTGCAATGGACATGTCCTATCTACCTACCTATCTACATACCTACATACCTACCTAACTACATGTGCATACATACATACATACATACATACATACATACATACATACATACATACATACGTGCATACGTGCATACGTGCATACGTGCATACATGCATGCATGCATACATACATGCACACATACATACATACATACATACATACATACATACATGCATGCATGCATGCATGCATGCATGCATACATACATACATACATACATACATACATACATACATACATACATACATACATACATACATACATACATACATACATACATACATACATACATACATACATATACGCACACATAACATACAATGTAGGCCTGTATACGTAGTCCTGCTTGCAGACGAGGTGTCAGAATTGAGTCCCGACCTATCAATTCCCATGCAAGACTTGCATGGCAACTTAAAATAACTTTGTGAGAAAATTTGGCATTTGATCACCATTGAACCCTATGGTCGAAGAATATATCAAATTGTGAGGGTTTTGTATATTGCGGGTATCTACAATCTAGTGTTATCCTTCATCTGATTCGATACCACGTTGGCATCCCGACTAGGCTATATTTAAACTTGTCCCAATAGGGTTTACATGAACCTTCTCACCATGATCATCATTAGAGATTGTAATAGGGTTAACATGAACCTTCCCACCATGATCATCATTAGAGATTGCTTGTTATTTTTGTTGGGTTTATCGAATCATGTGATAATACGATTGATTATATCTTTAGAACACATTCTTACCACAGATAGTATATCATTCATTCTTTGCTGTGTTGAGATATGGTTTCCATGGCAATAATGGACAGCACTGAGACACTACTGGTTCTAAAAATGTGAATTCAGTTTACGAGTCAAGTTTCGATTTTATCACTGTGTCTTCCTTGTTTTATTTCATAGTTATGGTATGGGTATATACGATTTTGTTTCGACTACTCCATAAGACAATTTTGTATTTGGTGAGTGGCGGTGTCACGAGATGCATTTATCTATCCACTGTGACATCACAAACCGTTTGTTTTCGCATTATGCTAAACATTTACACATATTGGACTTCCTTCTTTCCTGGTAAGATGTCATGGTTCCAGTAATTGTATAACTGGGTACATTCTAGGGACGGTCCCATCGAAACTCTGTCACAGTGGTTTGTGTGATTAAAGTTCAATGCAGCTAAACGCTGAAACCATTTTTTTGCAACACGAATTGTTAAAACAAATTCCTACGAGTCAAAATTCCATTCATAGGAACCACTTTATCACTGGGACTGGCGGAGACATGTCCATATTAACAATATGCTATATAAATTAAATACATGCAACCTGTTTTCGTTCGGAGTGTTATGTAAATCATATTTGGTGTACACCAAGATGATTACTCAATCAATGTTTGTTCCACACGAGTACAGAGTCTGTGACATCGTTTACGTAGCTGCACTATAAATATACTATGTAATGACATCATCTGTGCAAGTTAACGTCACTGGCTGTGTTTGTAAAAATCGTAAATTGGTTTTAATGATATGCATTTATTTCTATAATTGGATACTAGAAGTATTTTTTTTATGAATTGTCAATCCAAACTGACTAAATATAGCAACGATTGTTCGTGGTCGTCACGATATACGCAATTCAATATCACTGTGTACTAAATACAAAAAAAATCATTTTGCATTTATTACTTGTAAACGGTAGTTTTAGTTTTAAATGTCTTTCGTAGAAGAGGGCAGGAAATTTGACGACATTCCACAACGTACATGTATTTTTCTACTCGACTCTGTTTATTAAAATGGACAAACCTGAACAACTTATGAAAAAGCGCTCTTCCTTTTTATTGAATATATGCAATCAGCTGTACAGACTTTCCTATAATATATTCATGAGAAGGCGATGACCTCTGTATCCGGAGAAAAACGGGAAAGAGTGTAACGCAGATATAGTAAATAGACGGAGCGACGGACGCGTGCAATGTTGCTGCTGTGATTCAGGGTATGTGTTATTGCTGTCTACAATATGACAATTCTACCAAAAGTGGATTCAAAGAGTTGCAAAATGTATGGTGAGGTTTGAGCGGATTTGGTTGTCAACAGATCCAAGGCACGGATTCCCCACTTTACAGGACGCAGCCTCTAATAACATCGCATTTGTACTAAATGGACCGATATTAACGACATATGCAGTTCATAAAACCTGTCACGAATGGACTGCCAGTGATCAAATATGACAGTAAGGGTAAGCGTAGTGTTCCTATTATGTGAATGCCTTACTTGGTATGTATTGTTGATTGGCCGTTGTACTTCAACCGTTCGTCTTAGTACCTATACGTGCAATACAGCGCTGAAGTAAAACTGACATTTACTTCAAATAGCATCGTTTCTTGCTGGAATAAATAACAAGTAAACATCTCGAGTAAATATGACTTGTTTCGTAGTATGTTTTTTGTTTACTCCGTTCAACTACTTCATACTAGAGCGTTGACAATACATATACTATGTACAGCGGAGATTCCGTCTTTAATCTGCAAGGCATTATGAACGACCAAGACTTCAATTTAAGAGAGTTGCATGCCTGGTATTCAACCTGTGTTGTTGTGACGACCGCCGCTTAGACAGGACCTATAGTCGTCCTCGTTAGGGCATACGGCACACAGCCATTTGGAGCTAATGACGATCTATTACTCTAAAACACGCCATTAAATACTGATTTATTTAAGTCCCCATTCCCTAGAAAAGCCCACATGCTTACATTGTCATGGTACAGCACCAAATGTGCCCTTGTACATACGTATACTATACAGATGGTGTAGCAGTTTTAAGCAATGGTCAGTAAAAGACTGCATATCGTTCGCGTTCAAAAAATATACAGTGACTCCATCAACCTTACGGTTCGGATCACCGGTCATCATTCTAAAACTGTTATTAAAACAGTGATCGAAACACAACAGCAATACAATGTACAGCAGTTTTATCGACATCCACAGTCGACTATATTTGTTGAGCGTCAATGCTTTAATTCCCTTATCAGGTCTAGACTGTAGTCAGTAAGAACAGTTCCCATGCCAACCAAACTACAAGTGCTTTAGTATTTCATCGAGTTCCTTAAATCAAATGTAAAGGTTTGTATTCACATGTCAGTACTATACAACTTACATTCTACCAACAGTTAATCATTATTCTTATCCCCCGTCACAATTTGACCATTTGGCGACGTGAAAACACCCCCTCCCCCGCCCCTCAAAAAATGTTTTTTATATCTCACAAGAAGAATAACATATATGACTCATATCACGATATATGGACAATCCGTCGGACTATGAGTAACACTGTTTACACTATACTTGCAGTAAAAAAAAGCAAAATTTATCCGGAGAACATGAACCAATGAAACAAACGAAAGCGTACTAGTCAATGTTTGTGATAAATCTTGTTGGCTTCAGTAAGAATGAAATGTTGTACACAGAGGTCGCAACATGACTCGTCAAGTACCAAGCACGTGGTGACAGTACAACTACGGTCATTTCGACAGCTCATTGTTGGGGAAAATACATAGTGTACACTGTCACTTGGCCTTCGGAATTCAAAAAATAGCTTTTTGTGAAACGGATATGATAATCCAAAAATAAATGAAAAAAAGAAAGGTTGTGCTTAGTTTGAAGTATTTTTGACCGTGTAAGGTACGTTGTCTCGGTGTTTAATACACATACTGCATCTCTAAAGCCTCCCTTCCTCAACCGCAATTTTACTATGTCTTTGTATTTCAGCACGAAATGTCTGACAACTTGTATTTATCTTTAGAATAAGAAATCAAATCAAAGATTAGGTGTATAAGAAAGTCATACGCGACAAAACGGTCTGTTTTGACTCGGAAAATACCCCAGGAAAATACCATGTCTCTTTACGTGTCGAAAATGTAACGTTTGCAAAATATTGCAAAATTTCGTGAAACATTTCGGAAAATTGTTCTTAATTGCAGGAAGGGGATGATTTTGTAAAGAGAAAGACAACTGTATTTAATCTGGATATCAAATTTAGCACACCAAGGTGTTTAGCACTACTACTACTACTAAGAATAAACTTTGCACCAAAGTTTAAGGTCAAGGGTTTACTTTGAACATAAATACACGCTAGACTAATTTTAATCTTTTAATAGTGACTGTACTTAGCGACGGCAAATGTGCTATGCATGTTGAATGTCTAATTCTAATCCTGTATTATTTGTAGAATAACATTACGGCCTTTGCTCTGCTGCTGTCAAAATACTCTGAGAGGCAAATCGACGGCCGTTGTTGGGATTCTACTCGTTTTATCAATGTTCTATCAGAGAATGATTGTGATGACGTTTGAAGACTCTAATCTCATATGTTATTTCGTCAATTAGTCCTATGTAAACTGTAAAACGTTTGAGAGTAGAGGGATCCGTTCTGTTCTGTGACCGTAGAGAGGTTGACATTCATTCACTGACACATAATCTTAACGATATCAAACGATACAGGTATGTACAGACGTCAGACGAAGCCTCGTATTACGGCACAACCACACTGATGTACAAACAATATATCGTATGTGTTACTAGTATTTGTCAGAGATTCGATGAAGGCTACGGACTGGTATACGCTGCAGAATTGCTGTATTTCATATACCGGGGCCTTGTACCTTATATTTCGACGATACCGGGTGAAATTTGTGGTATTGGCCATGGTAGGAGATGCGTGTAGTATGCATCACTCCAAACATAAAGTAAACAGGACAAGAGACGATGGTTCTAGCGCTCATAGTCCAGGACGCATGGGACGAAAGAGTACGGTTGGTAAGTCAGTCACGGTTTCAGAGAACACCATGGACTTCCTATTTTAACGACAACCCTTTTCCTTTGCATAGACACGTACGCATGCACGCATACACACCCACATACATACATATATGTATATATATATATCATAAATATGTATATTGTGTAGATAAGTAGATAATATATATATATATATATATATATATATATATATATATATATATATATTTAAAAAGACAAACTGTACTGTTAAGTTCCTATGAGGATTTTCTTTCAATAGAATTACTGTTGGAGCCTAACCCACGACTACTTGTTGTTGATTGAAAATATTCTAACTAATAACAAGTTGCTAGACTCGACAGATCGTTCATACAATTATAGATTTTCCATAATCATTTCATGCTTTCAAGACAAGCTTTGTCAATTAAAAACCAAGACAGGCCAGAAATTGCACTTGTTGGACATTTCTTTCATTTTGAATTGAAGGGACCAACGAACAACCTTGACCGTGAGTTTGTGTTCCAGGGTCATTTGGAGTGCGTTCATGGATGACTTGATTGACAACCCAGTTAGAGATTTAATTCATTGGTTCTTTTGTAAAATATAATCCATTAACAGTAATCCTTGCCTCATACATACACATCTATCCATTATTTTGTATCTAAAAATACAGTGTTCTTGCTTCACGACTCGCCAGGCTGTTGTGTTCGCAATAGCTACTGACCCATAGGTTCGCTTATTGACAATAGCAACATTAATGTATCGTCTAAGTTGGACGTACGTTCTATTTTGATTTGACTTCCAAATGCATTACTCTGTTGCTTTGAAAGCATATAAGGTTATCCATTGAGGATCACATATTGAGACAGTAGAAATCTACTAACGGTAAAGCGCCGACTTCACTTGACGGAGTATAACGCTAACCCTGCACGATGCATTTATGTGGAAATACCCGCTACCTTAGCTGACAGTATTAGTGACCGTATATTTTAAATTGTGCGATAGCAGCAAGGTAACTATCTACGCGGATCGACCATATTTCTACAAGTCACTGGTAAATACAATAATTTGAAATATCCGTGCCTAGTACTGTGTCTACTGAGTGCATCACGTGACTTGCTCATTGCTTGTAATTGAGTTGCACAACGTGTGTAGGCTTAATACTGGGTATTCTCATTCGTCAACACTGTGGCTACTAGTATTCACGACTTGATAGCCCACGTCCATGAGACGCTACTTACAGTAATCGAAACTAGCACAGGATCTAAAGTTCCGATATCGGCGAGTAATATACCTGTTGGTAGAGTTGTTGTTGTTGTTGTTGTTGTTGTTGTTGTTGTTGTTGTTGTTGTTAGATGATGATGTTGATTTAAAATTGTTGCGAATAGATAATTGTTTGAACACTACCACGTCAAGTTCTGTTGTATCTTATCTTTGGTTTTTCAGGCTATTTTATCCATGAGTTTTCATCTGAAGATCATTATAAATAACATTTTCTGGTAATAATATGCTTAATATTTAACAGTGAAAAACGGAACAATTTCTGCAACTACAGACATTATGTTTGCCTGTTGCTAGCCATGATGTTTGCATATTTTGTGAACTTTAGTATACGAGGGTCGACCAAAAAAGGTTACAAAATGGCGCAACGTAGCCTGTCAGTGAAAACATCCCAATCGCTAATATTATGATGTATGCCTAATATATGTTAGGGTCAGTATGGTTACATTTACCTCTGGTTAAATTTTATGTCGGTTGTATGTTGTTGTCGTTTGCCCAGTATGATTATTTACAAACTCCCAACATCGAGTCTTACAGCGATTTATTTCTTGTGCTTTCTTGCGTCCTAATTCCCATCAACTTGTTGAGCACTTAACCTTGTTATGATCTTAGGGCTATGTCTTTATTACGCAAAACACATACACGTTAGATGTCTCAACTTTCCGTACCATGTTTCAGTTTGTGTACAAACAGGATTCAATTGCTGCGGGTAATTTCAATGGTAGCATGCACTTTTGACCTACCGTGTCATGCGATGCTTATTTACGCCTAAGGCTACGTTTATAAGGTTATATAAAACACCGCTGATTTCTTGGTGTGGATCTAGCCGTGTCGCTGTCAGAATCATTGTGAAATGTTGTTCAATCACCCTTTCTAACTCTCTTATATGTTGAGCAGACAACTCGGTTTGGCGTGACTGTTTGAACCAGTGATCTTTGGAGCCACAGGTTCTGTTTGGCATAGAAAGCTCAACAGGTAAAATGTATTGTGCGTATACGGCGTACGTACGGTATATGACACGGGTGGTTTTTTTACTGCAGCTAGACGCGGCATGGATTATCAGAGTATTACTAGCTGTGGCATGGTTGGATTGTACACTTGTTTATGTCGCTGTGCCATAGATAAGAATTATTTGTCATATCAACGTTTAACGACTTGTCATTTTTATTACTTTCAGGCCTTAAACTTCCAAGTCTAGCGACTTCAACTTCAACGGATAAAAATCAGAAAAGTGACCACGATCTAAACGGTTTCAAGAGTATCCCTGCAGATGAGGTGTGCTTGAAAAGAAAACGGACTTTAAAATCATCAATGACGAAGAAGGACGAAACAAGAACTGGGTTAAACTTTATCAAAAGTCCTGATAAACTTTTACAAGACATAATGGAAGACGATGCGAAGTCTGACGACGACTTGGCTGACAACCAGCCAGGGGAAATCTGTATTTCTTCCATATCGACGGACAGTTCTGACCGAGATGACCGCACAGATAACGTTGAAGTTTGTACGAATAGTGAAAAGACAACAACGAATTCTCCTATTGATAAGGGAAAACGTCGAGTGCGTTTTAGTCTTCCAGGTATGGGTGGAAAATGTATTTATCCTGCAAGGGTTGAAGAAGATTACAGGCGATATAGAAGGTACTCTTCCCCATCGTTGTTCGGAGATGCCAATTATCCGTATGAAGAAGAAAGCAGAAGTGATAGTTACGCAGAACAAAATGAAATATGTTCTCGACGAAAGAGAAAAACAAGCCTACCTCCCATAAATAACTATACGGTAGAAACTTTCTATGAAAGACAAGTAGAATCGGTTGATGGAATCGCTAGTACTTTGATGTCTAGAGACTTTGTTAAACCTTCACCGAGAGTAGACTCTCCTGCCAAATCTAGTTTTGGATCTGCACATTTCCAGGCAGCAATGAGCATACCATTAAGTGACGACGAGGATTCAAACAATAACAACGATGATGGAGACGATTGTGAACAGAAATGCAACGTTAATAAAACAGTACCGACCCATCGACCTCACTTGTCATCACCTCCAACATCACCAAACAATCAACCCCTCTCGCCTTCTTCCTCAACAGCATCTCTGAAAACGCTTGATCCCCCACGTCCCTCTACTCCAAGAAGACGTAGAATGGGAGTTGTTCAAACTACCCCACCAGTGTTTAAAAGTATGGAATCTTTATCTGAAACTCATGACCGTCCACCAACTCCGCGAAAAGACTTAACTAAAACTGGAACTCCACCATCCAATATGTCATTGGGATTGACTGAACAATCAAACGGCCGGGGTACACCCGATGCACGCAGTCCTAGGTCTTCTGTTGGTACGCCTCCTATTGTCAGATCACCAACGCCAAGGTTGCTGAAACGGCGTGCAATATCACTCGGACAGACGGCGAAACCCGACCCATCTGCATTACAGACAATGCCAAAGTCTTCGTCCTTCCCAAACGAAACTTCTAAGAACAATAATACTCGGGAGCACGATATAAAAGTCCTTGAGAGAAAACTACAATCTGTGGAAGTACGCAAGAAAGAAGTGAAAACTCAAAATTATATCTCGGAAACCATATCCCAGATATTGCCAGTTGTGGATAAGCAGCGACAGTTCCGAGTTAGACGGAAATCCTTGCCAAGTACCATGCCCCCATCTCCTGTATTCATACCGCCAGAAATAGACTTCTCATCACTGGAAAATTGCCGATATTTGCGCCGAAAACCCTCAGATGAAGACCTGGACGATATGTTTTGAACTCAGTTGTAAACTAGCTGTTTGTCACTGTTTATGTATATACAGGAGCCATCAGGATAGCAAAATTAATCTAGGAAAGAAAGTTTTTATAAATATCTATATGTGAGAATCTTTAAAGAATTTTCAACACGTGACATATTGTAAACTTTTCCACCAGTACAAGTGGTAGAATGCGTCGATCGCAACAGTAGACAGAACAGATGTAAACTGTATCGATAACTTGCTTTTAACCTCGATTTCTGGCGTACTTACAAAGGATGACACTAATTTTAGTAATGGCGGCAATGAGAGAAAGAATATAAATACATCGCTCCGGAAGAAAAGGGTGGGATTAAGCTAATCCACTTCGGCGTCCGAATTAACTGAATTTACCTACCTCGCTTACGTGCGAAAAGAAATTGGGACAACATATGCTTTATTGACTGTATAAATTTAATGGACTGTCACATTTCACTTCAATTTGGAGTATAACATATAAGGGTAAACATTCTTCAACCATTACGAATAGGCCGTTATATATTGTTTTTAAAATGACATTTCGTACATTTATGACCCCTGGAGAGGCTTTTTCCTCGAACTATTTCAACTTACAATCATGGTGAACAACTTGAAAAAAAAGGTATACAGGCACACACTATACAGAAAGGAATATGTAAGTTGTCAAATTTATATATATATTACAGCTTGAACTCAGTTATGCTTTGTTTATTCGAAAACCATGTTATACTTTGTTATTGATACATTATGTATTATGATAAATCCTTAATTTCGAAACTTACATACTTTATTGGGAAACATTTCCCCGCCTTTTCTATAGAAAGCACTAGAGTCTTGATCACATTTCAAACTCATTACATTCACTCAAGTCCATTACTCATTACTTTCAAATCCTGGTCTCGATTAGAACAACACTCTGATGGGAGTGCAGTTTCACTTTAGTTAGACTTAACCTAGCATAAGCTCCTCATCCAAAGTATAGAAGTATGTTTGTATGTTTTAATCGCCTAGATCTTCCCACTCGACTTTTTAATGTGTTGAAAATATGCCCTCTAATGCCCGCGGACCTTACCATGCTACCTCTGTGTCCGTAGCGTTTGCAATCATGAGCGTAACGCTGACTATCAAAATCCGATATCCACATGCATGTGTGTCACGTGTATAGCGCCACCACTCGGGGAAAATAATCATTGGTGTAAAGCTGGTGTCAGGTCGCTAGTTCATGACAAACAAACCTTCTTATAATTATATTGTTATAAAATCATTTACGTTATGAGTGTACACTTTTGAGAACTTGTCTTTGTGTTTGTTTTTTAAAAGATCTCATTCTTTGAGTTGTTGAGGGATTCCATGAACCGCCGTATCTTGTTTTCTGTGCTGGTTTGTTCTGTAAGTGGATTCATCTTTAGCTGTTAGATGTTTTTAACACGTCAGGTTCCCATTGTTGCGTCAATATTCTGGTGAAACGAAGGCAACAAACTGTACTTCGAAATTTAATTCAAGTACTAGAGAATTTGAGAATTTTGTCTGATAAACCGTCCACTAGATTAACCAAAATTGTCCAACTTGAATTTGATGAAATGAATGGAATGTGCTAATATTTTTGCGGTGAATAATTTCATTGAATGAATTGTATATATTGTGTGACGTTTACAAAATATTTACATATTAAAGTGTTCAACGAATAAAAGAGTAATTTATCAAAAGATGACAAGATATGCAGTGGTGTTTGCTTACTTCATATGCTGCATGCAGTGGTGTCTACATGCAGTGGTGTTTACTTACTTCATATGCTGCATGCAGTGGTGTCTACATGCAGTGGTGTTTACTTACTTCATATGCTACATGCAGTGGTGTTTACTTACTTCATATGCTGCATGCAGTGGTGTCTACATGCAGTGGTGTTTACTTACTTCATATGCTACATGCAGTGGTGTTTGCTTACTTCATATGCTGCATGTAGTGGTGTCTACATGCAGTGGTGTTTACTTTCTCCATATGCTACATGCAGTGGTGTTTGCTTACTTCATATACTGCATGCAGTGGTGTTTGCTTACTTCATATGCTGCATGCAGTGGTGTCTACAAGCAGTGGTGTTTGTTTACTTCATATGCTGCATGCAGTGGTGTCTGCATGCAGTGGTGTTTGCTTAATTGAGTCATATGCTGCATGCAGTGGTGTTTGCTTACTTCATATACTGCATGCAGTGGTGTTTGCTTACTTCATATGCTGCATGCAGTGGTGTTTGCACACTTGAGTCATATGCTACATGCAGTGGTGTTTGCTTACTTCATATGCTGCATGCAGTGGTGTTTGCGTACTTCATATGCTGCATGCAGTGGTGTTTGCACTCTTGAGTCATATGCTACATGCAGTGGTGTTTGCTTACTTCATATGCTGCATGCAGTGGTGTCTGCATGCAGTGGTGTTTGCACTCTTGAGTCATATGCTACATGCAGTGGTGTTTGCTTACTTCATATGCTGCATGCAGTGGTGTTTGCGTACTTCATATGCTACATGCAGTGGTGTTTGATTACTTCATATGCTACATGCAGTGGTGTTTGCTTACTTCATATGCTGCATGCAGTAGTGTTTGCTTACTTCATATGCTACATGCAGTGGTGTTTGTTTACTTCATATGCTGCATGCAGTGGTGTTTGTTTACTTCATATGCTACATGCAGTGGTGTTTGCTTGCTTCATATGCTACATGCAGTGGTGTTTGTTTACTTCATATACTGCATGCATGCAGTGGTGTTTGTTTACTTCATATGCTACATGCAGTGGTGTTTGCTTACTTCATATGCTACATGCAGTGGTGTTTGTTTACTTCATATGCTACATGCAGTGGTGTTTGCTTACTTCATATGCTGCATGCAGTGGTGTTTGATTACTTCATATGCTACATGCAGTGGTGTTTGCTAACTTCATATGCTGCATGCAGTAGTGTTTGCTTACTTCATATGCTACATGCAGTGGTGTTTGTTTACTTCATATGCTGCATGCAGTGGTGTTTGCTTACTTCATATGCTGCATGCAGTGGTGTTTGTTTACTTCATATGCTACATGCAGTGGTGTTTGCTTACTTCATATGCTACATGCAGTGGTGTTTGCTTACTTCATATGCTGCATGTAGTGGTATTTGATTACTTCATATGCTACATGCAGTGGTGTTTGCTTACTTCATATGCTGCATGCAGTAGTGTTTGCTTACTTCATATGCTACATGCAGTGGTGTTTGTTTACTTCATATGCTGCATGCAGTGGTGTTTGTTTACTTCATATGCTACATGCAGTGGTGTTTGCTTACTTCATATGCTACATGCAGTGGTGTTTGCTTACTTCATATGCTACATGCAGTAGTGTTTGCTTACTTCATATGCTGCATGTAGTGGTATTTGATTACTTCATATGCTACATGCAGTGGTGTTTGCTTACTTCATATGCTGCATGCAGTAGTGTTTGCTTACTTCATATGCTACATGCAGTGGTGTTTGTTTACTTCATATGCTGCATGCAGTGGTGTTTGTTTACTTCATATGCTACATGCAGTGGTGCTTGCTTACTTCATATGCTGCATGCAGTGGTGTTTGCTTACTTCATATGCTGCATGCAGTAGTGTTTGCTTACTTCATATGCTACATGCAGTGGTGTTTGTTTACTTCATATGCTGCATGCAGTGGTGTTTGTTTACTTCATATGCTGCATGCAGTGGTGTTTGCTTACTTCATATGCTGCATGCAGTGGTGCTTGCTTACTTCATATGCTGCATGCAGTGGTGTTTGCTTACTTCATATGCTACACGCAGTGGTGCTTGCTTACTTCATATGCTGCATGCAGTGGTGTTTGCTTACTTCATATGCTACATGCAGTGGTGTTTGCTTACTTCATATGCTGCATGCAGTAGTGTTTGCTTACTTCATATGCTACATGCAGTGGTGTTTGTTTACTTCATATGCTGCATGCAGTGGTGTTTGTTTACTTCATATGCTACATGCAGTGGTGTTTGCTTACTTCATATGCTGCATGCAGTGGTGTTTGCTTACTTCATATGCTGCATGCAGTAGTGTTTGCTTACTGCATATGCTACATGCAGTGGTGTTTGTTTACTTCACATGCTGCATGCAGTGGTGTTTGTTTACTTCATATGCTACATGCAGTGGTGTTTGCTTATTTCATATGCTACATGCAGTGGTGTTTGTTTACTTCATATACTGCATGCAGTGGTGTTTGTTTACTTCATATGCTGCATGCAGTGGTGTTTGTTTACTTCATATGCTACATGCAGTGGTGTTTGCTTACTTCATATGCTACATGCAGTGGTGTTTGCTTACTTCATATGCTACATGCAGTGGTGTTTGCTTACTTCATATGCTGCATGCAGTGGTGTTTGCACACTTGAGTTATATGCTGCATGCAGTGGTGTTTGCTTACTTCATATGCTACATGCAGTGGTGTTTGCTTACTTCATATGCTACATGCAGTGGTGTTTGCGTACTTCATATGCTGCATGCAGTGGTGTTTGCACACTTGAGTCATATGCTACATGCAGTGGTGTTTGCTTACTTCATATGCTACATGCAGTGGTGTTTGCACACTTAAGTTATATGCTGCATGCAGTGGTGTTTGCTTACTTCATATGCTACATGCAGTAGTGTTTGTTTACTTCATATGCTGCATGCAGTGGTGTTTGTTTACTTCATATGCTACATGCAGTGGTGTTTGCTTACTTCATATGCTGCATGCAGTGGTGTTTGCTTACTTCATATGCTACATGCAGTGGTGTTTGTTTACTTCATATGCTACATGCAGTGGTGTTTGCTTACTTCATATGCTGCATGCAGTGGTGTTTGCTTACTTCATATGCTGCATGCAGTGGTGTTTGTTTACTGCATATGCTACATGCAGTGGTGTTTGTTTACTTCATATGCTACATGCAGTAGTGTTTGTTTACTTCATATGCTGCATGCAGTGGTGTTTGTTTACTTCATATGCTACATGCAGTGGTGTTTGCTTACTTCATATGCTACATGCAGTGGTGTTTGCTTACTTCATATGCTACATGCAGTGGTGTTTGTTTACTTCATATGCTACATGCAGTGGTGTTTGCTTACTTCATATGCTGCATGCAGTGGTGTTTGCTTACTTCATATGCTACATGCAGTAGTGTTTGTTTACTTCATATGCTACATGCAGTGGTGTTTGTTTACTTCATATGCTGCATGCAGTGGTGTTTGTTTACTTCATATGCTACATGCAGTGGTGTTTGCTTACTTCATATGCTACATGCAGTGGTGTTTGTTTACTTCATATACTGCATGCAGTGGTGTTTGTTTACTTCATATGCTACATGCAGTGGTGTTTGCTTACTTCATATGCTACATGTAGTGGTGTTTGCTTACTTCATATGCTACATGCAGTGGTATTTGCTTACTTCATATGCTACATGTAGTGGTGTTTGCTTACTTCATATGCTACATGCAGTGGTGTTTGCTTACTTCATATGCTACATGCAGTGGTGTTTGCTTGCTTCATATGCTACATGCAGTGGTGTTTGTTTAGTTCATATGCTACATGCAGTGGTGCTTGCTTGCTTCATATGCTACATGCAGTGGTGTTTGTTTACTTCATATGCTACATGCAGTGGTGTTTGCTTACTTCATATGCTACATGTAGTGGTGTTTGCTTACTTCATATGCTACATGCAGTGGTGTTTGCTTACTTCATATGTGTTAGTATATATGAGTTAATGTATGAAGTCACAGTCATAGGTCAAAGGTCATGTATAATGTTGTTGATGACGTCAGGTCACCTTGTAATAAAGATGGCGTACTTTGTGTAAGTCTGATGTGTCGTCTCAGTGATAGTTATAGCATTTAGTAACTATAGACTGATCATAGGCCATAACATGGTGTCAGAAGTAAACTTGGGTCGTCAGTGACTAGTGAGTAGCAGTATTTTGATGCAGTAGAGTCCATAATTGCGAGCGAAACTGATTGTTTCTTCACGGAAATTTCCATAACTTCCGACGTCTCAGCACAGACACGTGGTATCAGCTAACCTAGCCGTAAGTACACGTTTCGATTAGAAACATTATGGCTTCATACCAGATACCAGCACCGCAACCCATGAACGTGAAAGGGGATGTTTCCACGAATTGGAACAATTTTAAAGCAGCTTGGGACTACTATAACACTGCCACTGAGTTGAAAGAAAAATCCAAAGAAGTTCAAGCTGGAGCCCTGTGTAGTGTAATGGGTATGGACTGTGTCAAAGTCATGAAAAGCCTCACTACCTTGTCCGATGATGACAAGAAAGACCCAGATAAGATTTTGAAAGCACTAAGTGACCATTTTGTGCCTCAAAAGCATCTACTATTTGAAAGGGTTAAATTTGGTTCTGCTAACCAAACTGACCACGAAACCATTGACCAATATGTAGTGAGATTGCGCCAACTAGCAGAGTCTTGTGAGTTTGACACTCTGAATAACAGTTTGATACGAGATAGACTAGTTATGGGCACTCACGATTCAGCCACTAGAGACAGGTTGCTAAGGGAACGCCCAGTCCCTGACCTGAGTAGATGTATTGAAGCACTGAGAGTAAATGAACAGACAAGAGTACACAAAGAGCAGATGAAAGAATCTACAGAAATGCAAGATACTGTACATGGTGTACATAAGCAGAGTCGTCAAGGCAACACCCGAAGCAAGGGAAAGCAAGTCAAGAATGACAGATCAGGATACTACAAGAAACAAAACACAAGCAGTGTATGCAAGTATTGTGGTTCAGATCATGCTAGAGATAAAAGCAGATGTCCTGCCTATGGAAAAAACTGTAACAAGTGTGGCAAACCTAATCACTTTGCAGCTGTATGTCTGGGACATAGAAGAATGTCCAGACAGGGATCTAAGAAAGTGCATCACACTACAGCCCAAGACAGATATGAGGATGATTCTGAGGATTCTAATGATTCCATTTTTACTGTTCATCGTCTGGGTGCAGTACAACATATGGATGTCAAGTCAGCATTTATGGTACCTTTAACATTTCACACAGCATATCCATCTACAGTCTCTGTACAGCTTGACTCTGGAGCGACATGTAGTGCCATGTCATACACAGATCTACAGAACATTTTGCAAATAGGTCGTGTGAAATTGGATCCGCCGAAAGGCAAAATCAAGCTGTATGATGGTAGAGTGATTACTCCATTGGGTACATACACGTTGACTGTTAGTCATAGCAACGGTTGTAAACATCGCACAACATTTGACATTCTAAGGCAAGCACCATGGCCCATTATAGATGGCAACACTTGCATTAGGAATGGATGGTTGTCACTTCAGCTTACCAAGTCAGTGAATATGATACAAGGAGAGGAATACAAGCCTGTATCATTTGAGCATATTATGCGTGAATATAAAGATATATTCACAGGACTGGGATGTTTACCTGGTGAATATCATATCCAGGTAGATCCTACTGTTCAGCCAGTTCAGCATGCTCCGCGTCGAGTACCAGTGCCTTTGAAGGAGAAACTAAAGACTAAAATTGATGAAATGGAGAAACAAGGCATCATAGCCAAGGTAACAGAACCAACTGACTGGATCAGCAGCCTTGTAGCAGTACAGAAACCAAATAAGCTAAGAGTATGTTTGGATCCAAGAGACTTGAATAGAGCGATCAAGAGACCAAAATACCAATTGCCTACAGTGGACGAACTGTTGCCCAAACTGGCAAATGCCAAGGTATTTACAGTATTGGATGCCAAAGATGGTTTCTTCCAGATAAAGTTAGATGAAGAGAGCTCTCACCTGACTACATTTTGGACGCCGTATGGTCGTTATCGTTACCTAAGAATGCCACAAGGCATCAGCAGTGCTCCTGAGGAGTACCAGCGTCGTCAAAATGAGGTATTATCTGGATTAAATGGCGTAGAAGCCATAGTCGATGACATTCTGTGCTACGGTTGTGGAAACACAATGGAAGAAGCAGTCAGAGATCATGACAAAAATCTGATGAAACTTCTAGACCGAGCACGCAAGACTAATCTAAAGCTGAATAAGAAGAAGTTCAGACTCAGGAAAAAGGAAGTCTCCTTTATGGGTCAGCTGTTCACCAGTGAAGGATTGAAGCCAGATCCTATGAAGGTGTCTGCAATTACCAATATGCCACCACCAAGCGATAAGAAGGCAGTACAGCGCCTGCTTGGATGTATCAACTACTTATCTAGGTTCATGCCCAAACTCTCTGAAGTTTGTGAACCTCTGCGTAAGATAATGGAGAAGAATATAGAGTTCGTATGGGAAAGCCAGCAAGCAGAAGCTTTTGCCACCATACAACAGCTTATCAGCACAGCACCTCTACTCAAGTACTACGACGTACAAAGTGAAGTTACGATTCAGTGTGACGCCTCAGAGTCGGGACTAGGTGCTACATTACTACAGTGTGGACAGCCAGTAGCATTCGCATCCCGATCACTCTCAGCAACAGAACGCAGATACGCGCAGATAGAAAAGGAATGTTTGGCTATAGTATTCGCATGCTGTAGGTTTGACCAGTATTTGCATGGTAGAGAATCTATATCAGTTGAATCAGACCACAAACCCTTGGTCCCGATTTTCACCAAACCAATACACTCTTCGCCTAAACGGCTTCAGAGAATGCTGCTTCGATTGCAGAAATACAACCTACATGTTGAGTACTTACCAGGATCTAAGATGTTCATTGCAGACATGTTGAGCAGAGCTTACGAGCCCAGTACATATGCAGACATCAAGGAGGAAAGCACACCAGATTACCAGATATTCCAGCTTTATAGAGAGAAGCAATTGTTTCAGGAAATTGCTGAGATCAATCAGGTAGAATATATGCGTTTATCTGAAGGCACACACCAGCAAGTAAAGTCGTGCACCAATGCAGATGCACAATTGCAAACTTTAATGAGTACAGTTATGATAGGATGGCCAGACTCGAGAGATAGCGTTCCAGTTTGCATCCTAGAGTATTGGAATTTCAGAGATGAACTCACTGTACAAGACGGTGTTTTGTACAAGGGGATGAAGGTGATTATTCCAGTTAGTATGCGATCACAGATGATTGCGAGAGCGCATTCTAGCCACTTAGGCCCGGATGCTTGTGTGAGGAGAGCTCGTGACGTTCTTTTTTGGCCAGGTATGGTAGCAGAAATTAGGGACAAAGTACAGTCATGTGGAATTTGTAATGACTTCCTAGCCAAACAACAAAAGGAACCATTAATGACACATAAAATTCCCAGCACACCATGGTCGAAGGTCGGTCAAGATCTCTTCACATTATATGGAGAAAATTATCTAGTCACCGTTGACTACTACAGTGATTATTTTGAGTTAGACTTACTTAATGACACTTTGTCTACTACTATAATCAATACTACCAAGATTCATTTCGCAAGACATGGAATAGCGGATATGGTAACAGACAATGGTCCGCAATACATCAGCGATGAATTTTCCACTTTTTCTAGCGAATGGGAGTTTAAACACACAACTACTTCGCCATATCACAGCCAAAGTAATGGCAAGGTAGAGTCAGCAGTGAAGATTGCTAAGAAGCTTGTTAAGAAAGCTAAACGTGATAGTAAGTGCATACAATTAGCCTTGCTTGAATGGAGAAATACACCTGATATATATGGTTCAAGTCCAGTTCAAAAACTGATGTCCAGAAGGACAAGAACCACTATACCAACATCTGAACCATTACTAAAACCACAAATTGTTGATGGTGTTTATGACAACATCATAAACAAACGTCAGAAAGCCAAAGCAGCATATGACAAACATGCTAAGCCACTTCCAGCATTGGAGATAGGGGATTCGGTGAGATTACAGCCGATGAGACATAGAGAACCATGGGAGAAAGGAATGTGTGTAGCAAAGGTTGGCACGCGTTCATACTTGATAGAGTCAGAACAAGGTAAACTGTATCGAAGAAATAGGAAATTTCTACGACCAGATCATAGTGATGTCAAACCACATACAACACAAATAACACCCAGTAAGTTTGAGAAAACAACAATATCTCATCCTGTAAAGTCAGAAATTGAAAACACTGTGAAACAGTCTTCCACAACAGCGCCCTCATCTGGACAAAAGGATATGTCAACCAGCATCACAACAGCTAAATGTAAAGACAATATCATTGACTCTAAGCCCTTGGTTTCAACACCAGTAACAAAAGTAGTAACCACAAGGTGTGGGAGGCAAAGCGTTGCACCACACAAGTATAAAGACTTTACTGTCTAAATTGAAGTTTAAACTTAGTTATAGTTTGTGTTCAACTATATAAATGTACAGTTATGCATGCAACTGTCAATTGCAAGTACGGACCATATAAAGATATAAAGACTCGGAGAACAATGAACAATTATTGACAGTACAGTATTGATTTCATATCATATGCTTTGAATAACACGTTACAGTATAGTCTACTGTCTCGCCTGAGATTTGATATTATTGCCAAAGACAATGCAATAACCGTTACTCTGATTTGACGTAATTGCCAAAGACAATGCAATAACAAAACACTGTATAATGTCAAAGTCAGATGTTTACAAATACAAATCTTGGAAAAAGGGAGATGTTAGTATATATGAGTTAATGTATGAAGTCACAGTCATAGGTCAAAGGTCATGTATAATGTTGTTGATGACGTCAGGTCACCTTGTAATAAAGATGGCGTACTTTGTGTAAGTCTGATGTGTCGTCTCAGTGATAGTTATAGCATTTAGTAACTATAGACTGATCATAGGCCATAACAATATGCTACATGTAGTGGTGTTTGCTTACTTCATATGCTACATGCAGTGGTGTTTGCTTACTTCATATGCTACATGTAGTGGTGTTTGTTTACTTCATATACTGCATGCAGTGGTGTTTGCTTACTTGAGTCATATGAGTATACGTTTGACATCACACCGCATCATGTCATTAAAGGAACAGCAACTGTCAGAATCGGCAATGTTGTAGATAAATACACACTGTTTCATAAACGGCGACTTCTGTCGTTTTATTCAATTCGGGAACCAGCCTCTAATTACTGGGCTATGGCTCAGGTTGCATACATTGTACAGTTACAACTTGCACATTGTAATTTTATATGGGGACAAGAAAAAATATTACAACTTTTAGCTTTCTAGAGATTTTGACATTTTGTCCGACAAGTGTGGAGTTAAAGAGTGTTACTGTGGTTATGAAGGCTAGCTTATGACATAAAGACACTGATAAGATGAGATATCCCCTTTTTGTGTAATTTACCTGCACACAGTCGAAACAAAAAAGACTGAAGCCGAATTAATCCTTTTACCCAAGCCTGGGATAGATGGTCATGATCGTTATACAGCATTTAACAAGCGCGCCCTCTGAGTCGGAACTGACCTCGACTTCTTCCTGAAGACGTGCAAACTTGTATGGAAAACTGAAAACTGTGTCCAAATGACATAAAGTGAAATTTTGTAACATTATGAGATTCTTATGATGTAAATTAATAGGAGAACTGTGAAAGCTGTTCAAAAAAATTAAACATTTTTCAGTTGATAGCTTCAATTTTGAAATCGCATGTTTTCTTATCTCTACATCAAGTTAATTATTAGTGTATTTTGTACCTGTTTTGATAAGAATATTAATTGGTCGTTTGCCTGCCCTGGATTTTAAAGTATTTACACACATCTTTGCATTCACGGTACAATCGATATCTGTCTAAAGTTACTTTTAAATTTTTAAAATCTTATACGCCCATTCACAGACAAAGGACATAACCATTAGAAGTAACTAATGATATAATTTTACATTTTGTTGAGTCGGGGGATGGGGTTCAGTGAAGTGGTTTACTTTTCCCATCGTGATTATGACGTCATCAAATAATGAGTGCAAATAACAAGAAACTGAGGGGTTTCTTGTAAACAATGGTTACGATGACATTAGATAACCCGCATAAATCGCACAAATGCAACTGTCACACTGGAAACTTCTTATATCTACATATATATATTCATGAAACGTTGTTTGTCTGTCCGCACTGTCATTAAGACAGAATGTTTCAGCAATCCTTGTGGCTAAGGTGAGACAGGTCGTCTACCTCGGTTGCTTCAAATGAAGACTGCATTATTGAGCTACACATTTGAATAGAAAATAGTTGATATATTGTGGACGGGGTTTCACAGTCGACTAGCTTTGAACAGTGAGATGGTACAGTCGATTACAATAGACTCGGAAGATAAACGACCGTAATTGGTTAATGCTGTAGATGCCCTCGGGCATGACCGTACCTAGGTTTCCATTTTATACTACAAAACACACAACATAGCAGTGCTCATCACAAAACCAACAACAATATAGACCAAACCATTCCTCTTCAGAGGGGTAGAAGCTAAAGCGCATACCCTTTTATGTAAAAATGTTATATTAACAGAGGAAATAATTCCCCGGTGTTTTAGCAAAGTCATGCAGGAGAGTAGGCATAGTTAGAGAAATGAGAACGCTAAAGTCGTAACATAACTGGCGTTTTTAGTCAATCCGATATGTTTTGATAGTCAGTACATCACCGTTATAACAAACCAGTAACTGGCTACACTTTTTTTTCTTAAGACTATATAGAATGGCATGTATGAATTATGCATTTTTACTGTCGTCTTTTATTGAAAAGCATGTAATTATGTTATGATGATATATGGCGTAGTTGACTAGGCTAGTCCCCGAGATATTAGGGCAACTTGGAACGTTGCCATCTACATATAACATGTCATTACTTGAATGAGACGGCCATTTTGACCTCGAGGCATTACCATTCTCACCTTTGCAAAATTCTCTTACGGTAAAGAAAAAGTGCGTTTCTCTCGTTTGGGTTGGCCATTTTGTGTGAATGTTACAATGGGTCGCATCGGTGATTTATTTCTGACTTTTATGTCTTTTGTCGAACACACATCCACGACTTAACCAGGGTTTCAATACACAGTACCCCAAATAATTCATCACTTTGGCCAGCCTGATTAAAACAGAGTCTAAAATAATGCCCAGCTGTCCTTGAAATATGTAGTTCGGTGCGTTTTCCATGGCGTCACGAGAAATATTGTTTCGCCCAATATAAGTTAGTTGTACATTGTGACATATATGGGATTTCTACGCCACTGGTTTCTAGTGGTTTCTCTTTGTTGCCATTTGTTTACTCGCGAATAGTCAACCCCTTTGAAACCACCACAAAGAACATTTTTCCTAGTGATCTGAAGGGAACTTTGGAATGATGCATTTTTCGCTATGAGAAAGTCTAATATCTGTTAGGGATCAAATGAAGCTATTCGGGTGAAAAACGCGATAGATTGGATTAAAGACGGCGACCTCTTACCCGCTTTTTTGTCGCCCATAGTAGATCTAATTTCGTCATCAACATAACGGTGCTTGTTGCATAGTGGCCACCCAAACTCTTGTCACCCAACATTATAACACGACGCACACCCCTCCAGCTATAGTCCAACGTTCTAGCCTGTGATCTGGTTTCAAAATAAAGCTGTACACTATAGTGTCGAGAGTCCGTAAAGTTGAAGTGCCTGTTGTCACCTTTGAGTCCAGTGGTACAGAATTTTGGCCTAAAATGTGCGTATAGCTCTGTTCCATATAGACGATGGTCACCTCAAGGTAGGGCGTGATATATAAGATATGATATGATGGGATTACGGACATGATATGATATGACATGGAAAATACCACCTCGCCAGAAACCATGAAAAAACCGTCGGAAGATAGTGTGCAAGAAATGTTAGACCTAATTCACCAACAACAGACTGTAACGAATATTACCAACGAAGGTAATGGGTTCCGTGGACGTGTGTTCAATCCGTTACCTGCAATAGGAGTTAAAGCGAATACAACATATGGAACACTCAGTGAGTTAAACGAAGACGATCTGAGCGAACACAAGAGGAAACATGCCGACGTCACCACCCCACCGAAACTTGAAAGAGAGTCTACTGTGTATAACTTGCGGCAAAGCATGCAGACTGAACCTAAAAAGAATAAACATAAAACTAGTAACGAATACGAAAGCCTTGATATCAAATCTACGACAACGGAGCCTAGTTTTAGGAACTACAAGTCAACGCAACCAGCTGCACCTCGCCCCTTTCCTCTTCGACGAGAGGGAACCAACTATCATCTACCTCCAATATCCCAATTTCCAGACCAGGATCCATATGACATCGAAAGACCTTCTGCACCTTCACCTACTTCAAGAGATAGGTTTATAACACAGGAAAAAGATTGTCCCGAGTTTGGTAGACCAGATTCTCCCCTTCCATTTAATGAAAATTACGAACAACTAAGCGAAAATATTGATACAAATAGGGGCAGGGATGCTCAGTTGTCACCTTGGCCAGTTACTCAGGAAACTGACACTGTGAACGACAGAGGTAGATGGGAAGAGCCCGAGGAGATCTACGAAAGACCGAGAACGGCTAGAGGAAGACGTTATAGTGAACATCAACAACAACAAACCACTGACAGACCTAATACGCCTCAGGGCAGGCGTTCAAGTATGGGGACTGGTTCAGAAAGGCCAAAATCAGCACGAGGTAGGCGACGACATGTTGAAACTGACAACTCAATGCAGGACTACCCGGAACAGAGACCGAGAACGGCTCGCGATAGACGCCGTGAAATAACCGAACAAGAGGCGTATGAACCTTATGAACGACCAAGAACTGCTAGAGGTAGGAGACACATGGGAGATGAAACATCCGACCGCCCCAAAACTGCTAAAGGGCGACGGAGAAGTGAGGACAAGCCTGCAGAAAAACAGAGAACTGTTCGCGGTAAAACACGACCAAGAAGTCCCGGACCTCATCATCCTAGATACAGTATGGTTAATTCAAATTCAAATTGTTCAAATGGAGAATTTGATGAGCCCTGTATGCTTGACACTGTTGCTGTATTAAATTCAGCTACATAGTAGTAATCATTTCATACATAATACAGTATATTGACTTGCCTTTGACTTCGATTCACATGGTTACACGCTCACTTGACATTCAACCTTTTTATGTTAAATACCCTTCAAATGTTCCTTTATTTGTATTTCGCTCAGGACAACTCAAATGCAAATATTCCAATCATTCTGATAAGCGTAACCATTTCAAGTCACCTACACGTCTATATTTACCGCTTAAATTATAACTTTTAAGACAAAAATATTTCAATATTTATAAAGAATTGATGGACACTTTGCACAGACTACAAATAGTGTTAATATCTTACCAGTGTATAGAAAAATTGACAGTTTGCAATTACTTTTTTGGAGTCTCACATGTCAAGCTATTACAACATTTTGATCAAAATTCATGACTTATTTTTTATAAAGCTATAAAGCCAAATGCACTTTAATATAAAGAACACTTTAAAAGAATACTCTTGTCCGTTTTATTTATTCTGGAACTCTGGAATCGTTTTGGCCCCAGTGTTGTGTTTGGTCATGCCTCCACCACCGAGCCATGTACGAAATCGAAGTAGATAACCAGTGAGTATCACTCAGGATTTGAAGAGAGGGCCCTATTTGAGAAAATGACCGACATGGAAAATTTGTACTTTTTAACTTTTTTTTAGACAACTCATTTAAACAATTGAATGGCTTTAGATTACCATGGTACAACCATCTTGGATCTATCTATCATATTCGCCATTTCAAAAGTAGACATTTAGCTTTCTTTCAAATTCAATACTTGACCCAAAAAAATGCATTTTGATGTCGTCAATCGCCGAGTTTGTGACGTGGGTGGATTTGTTTCTAGTAGTTGCATGCATTTCTCTCAAATAGAGTAGATTGCAATTTACATTTCTACATCATTACTGCACTCCATATTCAACACATGTGACAAGCCTGATCCCATTATATATCCTATTATCAGAATACAATGATGTATGCCCAGAAATTTAATCATGTTCATGAACATCTAATAAAAACAGTGGGTTAAAATTCCCTGGTAGATACGTAGAAATAGAATTTACGGTCCGAGCCTCTGTATTTCAACATCCTGTCAGCATCTAACTTGTGGTATTCTCAGGTTGGATTATTGGTATTGTCCGTATCTAAGCAGAGAATATGACAAACATGAAGAATGTGGGATTTTCTTATTTAAGATTAGGTACACAAGTGGAAGACACCAATATGTGATTTATATAGACAAAACTGAACTTGTGTTATGAGACATAGTGAATTTTTTAGCAGCTAATCAACCAAGAAACGATCGAACATATATACGTTAATTCAATTCTTCACACCTGGAGGGCGTGGAGCTTTTTGTGTAGGTATCCCCCCATCTGGTGGCTCGTAAAATGTCTCCGGGATAGATCAGCCAAACTGATCAATGCTTCAATTTGATTGAAGTTTTCACTCATGCTAAAAAAGAGTCCTCTCATAGTCAGAATAATCCTTAAAGGTGACACCTCAGACATATTCAAAACATTCACATAACCGAAGGAATGATATCAATTGTATGTTATTTCTTTGAATAGAAATGTGTCTATGTATGACAAATTGTTTGATAAAAAAGCATCATTGTTTGCGATGTCACAAGTACAGTGTGTAAGAACACTAAGTGAACACTGTCGTTTGCTTTTGATAAGTAATCCCTGTAGTTTTCCAACCAAACGATGGCTGAGTCATTCATGTGACATAAGATCATAGACGCAGAATATGTCAGAAAGATTATCATGTGCTTATTTTGTGAAAGACAAATTTAAGACGTTTAACCTTTACCTGCCATGAACAAGTTGAGAAATACCTTTACAATTACAGTGGATTTTATCTCATCCATTTTAAATGTAGTGACGTAAACAAGCAAACGTTCCGCGCAACGCATTTTTTCCGCGTAGTGTTCATCTCCATAACAACCAAACGAGGTCTTGATGCCGTGTTACATTGCCTGCCATGGTGATTTCATACACTTCGTGCATTCAATCATTATTTGCTAGTACTTCAAAAACGGCAATATGGACCGAGCTGAGATAGCCATAATAGGTGTAATATCTACAAATGCGCTGATATCAAAGAAGCAAAAAATAAATACAATACCGTTCTGTTACCAATGACACAACACAAAAAACCAACCAAGATCCCCCCTCCAAGTTAATTAGATGTAAATATGAATCTCTCAAATACGTAAACAAGGACAAGGACTTGTATTGTTTTCACATTTATTGAGTGTTTGAATTTAATCTTCAGATTTGAAGTTACGTGTCCAAGGGTGTTCTCTGCCTATAGGGCATTTCATCAAAGAATTTCATAAACCAATAACGAACCCTGCTAACAAGGTTAGCTTGCCTATTGATGTTGTTTGAAAAGCGATTTAAAATTGCTGTGAGAGGACGAAAAGGGAGGTGTTTGTCCACGAAGAATTGCCAAATTTCAACAAAAGGACCTCGCATTCACGTGTCAATACATTGCAAACTGCATCTAGAAATTGGTTGGGTCTGATTGTGTACGCTTGAATTTACCGTGACATGACCTAATTGAATACCGTACTAGTATATAGCGGTACATTGGTGAAAAGACACCATGACGGCACACGTAGTACAGTAGAGTTCGTCATCACTCTGTCGATGTCGCGTCAGAAAGAGAGTAAAAAGCGATTAATAACCTCCCTGCAGCTACAGGTAAGTTATATTCCAAGATTAATATTTTATCCCTAGCCACCTAAAAAGCTTCCAATGAGAGTATCCGACGCGTTGTTTAGATGTTTTAATGAGTTTTTTTTGTCTATCAACACAAAGCCTTTGCCGTACCCTGTGGAGATTATACCAAATAACAACCCGTACGGTTGCCGTGTTTCCAAAACTCCAATTAACTACATATTCTTGTTTGAAGTGCTCGTGAAAGATAAAGGATTCCATTTTAGCACAAGCGTGGCAGACTAGCCTGTCAACACGTCCTAGGTAACGTTGTTTCAAATTACTTGTGTATGCCAACAAAATTTACACTGTTTTATTCATTCAAGTTATTGCACTTTTACGCCTATAATTTAGTGACCAGTCTATTTTAGATTCAAAGTAGAAACGAGGTGACAATAAAACAACGTTAACACGACTCCTAGCCTCAGTATTGGCGACATATTCATAACATGGCGCTCTTTCGGTAAAGTCAACATATTATGACGATGTTACATCATTTACACCAAGGAATAGCATGTTTTCATGATCAATAAAAAGGAGACTAAATTTATATCAACAAACCGACACAACTTCCATAAGCCGTTTTGTTTGTTTGTTTGTTTGTTTGTTTGTTTGTTTGTTTGTTTGTTTGTTTGTTTGTTATTTATTGACTTTTTTGAGCAACGGTCAAGTTCTACACTTCTTTACTTGGGTTTTTATTTCAGAGTACCATTGAGATAACCATTATGTACAGTTCGACAAGATGTATGTGTAATTAACTGACTCAGTATTTATGACCACTATTCAACTGATTACTGTCAATTAAGGCTTTCACGTAGCTTTGATCGTGACAGCTTAAATACAATTTATATCTGAAATACATTCTACGCCCTTCGATTCAATTCATTCCCGATTGAGACCAAATTAGACAGGTGTGATTCAATGCAACTCGGTGAATTTTTTGGGGGGGAGAACTAGATTCAATTACATCCCTTTTTGGAAAACAAATCTTTTGTGGGTATGTCAAAAAATTCAATTAAAATCTCTGTCTGAAAACACTTAACTTCCAAATATGTCACCTGATAAATAAAGAAATGAGAATACTTCATTTGAAAGCAGTTTGTGTTTTATTCATTTGACTTTGAAAGCGTGATTATGTTTCACCAGAGGCAATGGACATATTTCCTCTAAAGCCTCAGTAATTGAGTTTGCCATTGAATTCTAGTGATATGTTTTATCGTTTATTGTCAATTACATTAACGCTGTGTCCATTTCACCTTGACAGCCGAAGTCGCTATAAAAGTGTCTATGCATGCTAACTCGACTGTGGGAAAAAAACTACTGAATTAATAGATCAATACAAGGAGAGCACACGAACAGTCGGGTTATTATTACCATACAATGTCAACATTGGTTACCTTGACAACCTATCCATGACATTGACCTTGCAAAAGTGCCGCTAATGGCCTTTACTTTTGAACTTGTTAGCTAGCATTTACCACTTTAAGTTAAAAGTTCATTCTGGAAAATAAATACTTCTTATTTTGACGACTGTCTGTTTCTATGGACACAGACCATTGTCTCAGCTGTACTTGGAAACAAGTAATAGCAATTAACTAATGTCATTAAATGAGATATTCCCAGTCAATTAAATAAATGATATATGCAAAGTGTTGTATATGGTTTAATTTTATCATTTTCGTCATATTCGCCGTTGTTCATGGTATTGATGATGATGATGATGATGATGATGATGATGATGATGATGATGATGATGATGGTGATGGTGACGGTGGCGGTGGTGGTGGTGGTGGTGGTGGTGGTGGTGGTGGCGGCGGCGGCGGCGGTGATGATGGGGTTGATTGTGGGTGGTGGCTGTGGTGATTATGCCGGATAATGATGATGATGATGATGACAATACGGCAATGATGTCTAGGCTAAATCTCTGTCTCTGTCTGTCTGTCTGTCTGTCTGTCTGTCTGTCTGTCTGTCTGTCTGTCTATCTGTCTGTCTGTCTGTCTGTCTGTCTGTCTGTCTGTCTCCCCCTCTCCCTCTCTCTCTCTCTCTCTCTCTCTCTCTCTCTCTCTCTCTCTCTCTCTCTCTCTCTCTCTCTCTCTCTCTCTCTCTCTCTCTCTCTCTCTCTCTCTCTCTCTCTCTCTCTCTCTCTCAGTTCCGTATCCAGTAAATTGAAACTACCCTACCCAGGGCAACTTTTAAATTTCGACTCATGTCAAGTGTCTTTCATCTCTACATGAAATTGGATATGCCCATCTCAGATATTTATTCTGAAACACGGTCTGTTCTTTATGATAGCCAATACAAAAGGTAAACAAATCAACTAAACGGGTGTAATTATACGCACATTGACCACTTTAATATTCAAAAATGAATATGACGTCATCCATGCATTTTTAAGACGTTGCCCATTACAAACAAAAGAATTGTAATTTGAATACATATTACAGGTACACATGTATTTAAACTGGGGAAAAAATGTAAACAAAAAAAATCATTCAATGTGATAGTTCATGCCACCATTTTGCTTCGAAGAAGCAGGAGATGCCCCAAAGCAACAAGCATATTAGATTTACATGTTTCCATTTGTATGTTTGTAGTGTATTCTAGTCACTCTAAGCCAAGAATGACAATTTAAGAGTTGTGTTTTATGGATGTATTTCACTACGTTAAGAGAAATGAAAAACTATTTGATATATGCATAACGTTCAATTAATCAGCGAAATGGGCCATGAAATATTCTCAGTTGATTTATGACAATCGACCAAGGAATATTTTATCAAGTTCTAGAAATAGACATAAAATGATAAAATGGTTCATACGTGTACTGTATGGGAATTGGTCTTACGTCATTACCAACTATGAGATATAATTGAGAAATAAATTAAAACCCATCGCGAAATTTAAATTTATTTTAATTCATTTATTTATTTAACCAAGGTGGCATCACCTTAGTATTATTATACATAGTACCAGATGTACCACCGATGAAAAAGAAAGCTAGTATCACACTCCGAGAGCTTGGGTCTGCTGTTTGTTTAGTTGTCGTGTTCTCTTGTAAACACTCCCGGATTGTTTGGGACAAGAGCTGGCGACAAATACACCCATTTTGTACATGTTGTTGTCCATGATGAGCTGGTGATAGTTCGGTGTATTGTTTGTATACCATTGTCATTTGACATTATCACGTATTTGGAACGTCTCCTTGATAGAACAAGCACCTTGTCCCTTAGGCTTTACCGCTCTATAGCAGTGCAATATACAATGTCTTAAGAGATGAATGGGGAAGAAAAGAATACATTATATACGCCTTAGGGTGTGTCTTCTTTCTTTTTACGATCGATAGTAACCCCTTGAACCTTCCATATAAAATGGTGAACACCAAAAGAGGCTTTGAAATGACTAAATAACCAAATTTGCGTCCTTGCTAAGGTCACAAACCATGGAATCACATTAAGACGAATTGTTTTGGAAGTGACGTACATCTATATTTAGCGTTGTATTTGTTGCTATGAATTCGACTTTTCTTCTGTCTATAACTTGAGAATCTAATTATTCTGGGAATAATGATATTGTGAATACATCGCCAAATTACATAAATTAACGCATGAGCAATGCTGTCATTTCAGTTGAGGTGTTCAAACTTGACTACCCCACCTATACAATGAGTCTGCCGGTCCCCTGACTATAACGGACTGAACGGTAAAGATAGCGGTATTCCTCTCTATTGGCTATGTGTTTGTATTGGTGCATGTTTGAAGCGACACACCTGTGGCATTGTGACCTATAATATAGCGAACAAAACGAGAGATTTAAGGTGCATTATTACTTGGGTTTCGTTCCTGTATAGTGGCTATGTTTTATCGCATTGCTCGTTCCCTTCAGCTGGCTACTTGGTGGACTTTAATTGGGGCGGTATAATAGACGTATCATTGCTTCCCAGCAACTAGGAAGACTGTCAAATCCTAGCTAAGCATACGTAAATGTGTAGTTGAATGACTATTTCTTCATCATTTCCATTTTGTTCACAGAGACAGAAAACCCATTAGAACCGGCTACACGTCAAACGGTCAGTTTTATACGTGTTGAAGATTAGTTTCCCAGGACTATGCAGGTATGAATTTTTTCAAAGGATTCCAACTTTTTATTAAAAGTGGCTTTAGAGATCTATGACACAGGTGGTGTTTAGTGTTTAGGAATGATCTTGAAAATTACCCCCGATATACTAGCTGTCACAACTGTTCACTCATTAGTCACGCAGGAATCGTACTTGCAGTGGCAACGACTACCAGACACTGCAGATACCGACCTCATATTGTGTAAGTGTCAACAACTTCTACTCTCACTACGGTTACACAAAGCAGAAGGTAATGAAACAGGAATATCAATCATCTAAAAGTCGTAAACAGTATTTTTGTGTGACCATACACCATTTGTATTAATATTATTCATTTTAACAAAGAGTAAGTAATTCAAATTTTCCGTTGCTTATGTTGTATTCATTATGAACTGTGTGTTTGTACTTCAGATTGAGTCTTCTTTACCATATACAAACATTTGTGATTGTTTTTTCTAATAGTGTTTTATTCTTGGACACAACGGAAATCCACTACTCTTTTCAGCTTTAGATACCTAATAGAACAAACACCCCTCTAGTATTTTTTTCATCACCCGGGGATTCGACCCAAATTATTTGTGTTTACAGATAAGATTCCAGTCGGATGTATACTGAACTTTCCTGCGTGGCTTCTATTTACGATGCCGTACCACTGACATACTCGGCAAACATACTCTTTGTCCGTAATTGATTTCCGTGCACGTTTTCTCTTTCAGAGTTGCCCTCACAAGATCTGCGGCAATAAGTCCAATGTGCACACGGTATGAGAAGTGAAGAAGAAGTAAGATTCACACCATCAGCAATTCATATTGCTGTATCTTAATTTGTGATATACCCAATCAACTGGTTATCAAATGTCCAAACGTTTACAGCTATACCTAGTGACTGCATCCAACAGAAATATTTCGGTGTATCGTTTTGCTAAGACCAGCATGGCAGAAGGCGTCGGACGACCGAACAAGCCATCGAAGACGTCAAATGTGGGACCATCGGCCTATGACAAGGTCATCCGAAGGCACCGCAATAATGAACAAGTTCTTCAATTTATGAAATTCATTCGTGAACAGGAAACACAGCCTGTTGGCGTGAACAGTATTCAGCAAATGAAATATTTACAGAAACCGGCACCATTACCGAGCATCAGATCAAACTATAGAAATGCACAAAGAAATGAAACCCGTTCTCCTGACAGCGAAGAGTCGGGGTATAACGGAATGAACGATTCCGACTCGGATTCAGAACTTGAAATGTACAACAGAACGATTCCCAGCCCACCTAGATCTTATAGTCCCGACACGATGATGACAAATCATGTAATCGGGAAGGTGGCGAAATCTAATTCTTACAGACATTCGTATCATGGATGCCCGGTGCCTAGTGAAAGTAAAATGAGAGGCGGAACTAAACAAAATGGCAGAAATGTTGCCAATAGCATGAATCAATTACCACCAATAGACAGAGCTGGTCTGCCTAGCAGACCATCAGCTCCAGCACCATCATTTACACCACCATTACCCGATGCCTTGGATTATTTCGTGCCAGAAGAACCGATTGATTACATTGACCCCGAATAATTGGTGAGTATATTTAAGTATATTTGAGCCCAGTTATTATTATAACTCAACCTTAAGTTTTCCTCACTGATATTATATGTATATATGCTATATAAAAACCATTACTTTTTTTCCGAATTACATGCTATTTTTCCTTTTGAATTTAACGTTGACCGTGATACAGTGAACCATGACAATCTCACGGTCTGTACTATTGACAAAACACAGCGAATGTTGACTATCAACACTTAATGTTTTAACATGAAACAAACATCTTTGTTATTTTACCAAACGTACGTAAGTTCTCCATTTATACAAACTTCAAATGGGATTTGGGAGGCAAAAATGTCCATATTGTCATCATCGAATGACTTGTTTGAGTTGGTCGGTGGATTACCGGTTACTATTGGTTTTTACCAACATTGTTCAATTGACCTTAGGTCAATGAAACTAGAAGTTGCGCTGCAACTTTTATCCGGTACGTATTACATTTGTACACGGATCTTTGACGCTTTAGTATTTTGTGGTCCGTAGTAACCGCACGTGTGAAAATTGACAATTATTTCTGTATAATTTGAACGAAAAAATTGAACGAGTACTCGTTCAGCGCAGAGATTATTCCATTAACACGACATTCATGTTTAGTTCAGAGATTTGTCGTGTTTTGCTATCCCCAATTCTATAGCTATACAAATAGTAAGCTATAGTAAACTCATGTCAATTCTCTGTACTGCACAGACTAGACATATTTGCCGCCATGATGTGTACCTGTAATGACATAAGTCTACTGAAACACTAGCTTAAAAACACATTTCAATATAAAAGTTCGTATTTTCTTAGTATTTCTGTTTTCCTTCATTTGTTTCCAAAGGTTCTTTTTTGTTGCCTTTCTTCGTAGGGTGGACGTGCACGTGGCTGGCTGTTGTGTGTGCCGGTCTGGTAGACCCATGGTTAGAAATGGTTCCTTTATGTGAAAAGTGAATGCTTCTGTGCCTACCAATGGAGTAATCACTGATTGTGTGAAGTGTGCCACCTCAACGGTTTGTTTGCTTGACGTCTTCTGAAGGCAAAAACCCAACCTTATAATGACTAATGTTTGCTGACAAAATTCTTCAGATTTAACGCGAAATTCGTCGTTTGCAAAACGTGACGTTGCTTTCTTTGTAGCTGAAAATTAAATATGTGCCACACTGGCAGCTTACATGCGGTTCGTGGTCGTTGAGTTCACATCACCGAGGACACAGTTAACAACTTGGTCCAAAATGTAATCTATAACAATGTCAAGAGAACCCCTTCATGGTAACCTGTTTTGACGATGGCTGAGTGGGTAAAGATCAGTAGCTAGGTGGGTTTGATATGATAGATCTCTTATCAAAGATACCAATTTTTATCTACATACCAACTCAGTAATCGAACTCTTTCAAACAATATAACACCAAACTTGGTGACCTACGTTGAACAGCTTGCTAAGATACATGTGTGTTTTGTGGAGGCAAGATCCAAGATAGATCTCGTTAGGCACCAGTTTGTCTCGACACCACTATGACCCTATCTGGACTCGATACATGGACCATGCTATCAACATTTGGAAACATTTATTACTATACAAATACTTCTTATCAAACACATCTCCAATAATTTAGCTCAAAGGTCTGCAAAAAATCAATGTTTATTGGGGGTCTGTCAAATAGCGTACTCAGGAGTGAGTACGGGCAAACAACACATGACAACTCATCAACGTTATAGTTTGTCGTTTGGATACTAGAAAAAATTCTACGAATATTAGTATGATCCAATTAGTTTGTGGGGGTTTCAGGTCATGCTACATTAGGGCACTATGGAGAGAATCTCTCCTTTTTTGGCCAGCTCGGCTTGCCAGTATGAAGAGTTCAAAAGACAATTAAAAGAGGAACATACTCATTGAAGCAGTACTTATGTATATATATATATATATATATATATATATATATATATATATATATATATATATATATATACACACACACACATATGTGTATACATATATACATACACACACGCACGCACACACACACACGTACACACACACACACACACACACACACACACACACATATATATATATATATATATATATATATATAATTCTAAGTTATAAGTAGTAGAAAGATCAAATGTGTATGATGTATTTATGTAGTTATTTTATGTGTATTAGATTGATACAGCTTTGTACCGTTTGCCTTCGACATACTAGTTATTTTACAGCGAGTTCAAACTAAAAGCTCTGAAGTAGTGTATACTGCCTTTAGTTTAGGTACATATCACAACATAACATTGTCATGACAACGGTTACCTCTTATCGGATGACGTCACATTTAGCGGATGTTTGTATGGCTCTAAAGATAGAATACATTTCTTTGAATTCGTTTACATTCTTTCTCAGATAAATTCTCTATAAAAAGCTATTCTACATGTTCCTAACCATCACTTTAGTATTTCATTAATGGTTGTATCGTATCTGAAACTGTATCACTGTGTTTGCTATACATTGTTCAGAGTTCATTTTGAGCCAACTCAGACTCTTGACAGAAAATATAGCTGTGTTTATACAATATGTTGATGATCTAAATATCTCAGGCCCCCAGGCCTTCATACCCGAAGGATCCTTTGACATAGATTCCAAGGTCGTCGACCAACACAATGAAAAATCGGTCACAAAATTTAACAGCTCGCCAAAGCAAACCATGGGGTTTAACATTAAAAACGGCTTGTGACCCAAGGTCAAATTATAGTTACAAGACACTGGTGTGAGTATGCCTTTGAAGGTTGGTGAATGGATAAAAGGATAAGCTAATGAAAATATCACACATATCATGAAATGAAAGTAGTAAAATTCACGATTGTGCTACAACTTAAAAATACTATAGATACACAGCCATCTTTGCCAGGTGCACTTCAGCACTCCTAACCAACTGGTATATTTTGATAAATTGCTAACTTATCTAACTGGATAGGTTTGTTGTAAACTTGACCTCGTAGAGATATTGATTGATATATTGATGTAGTTTGATTATTCTTTATGTACACTTTTGCAGTACAACCTTGAATTCTTATCGATTTACATTACTTCAATAGAAGTTCACCCATTTCGATAATTGACACTTAGTGTTCCATCGCATCGAATCGTCTCTTCTACAGTAAGGTTCGGTTATATGTAACTGTATAGACAGTTACCGCTATTCTTTACAGTGTGACAGCTGGTAACAAAGGCCTCCAAAGAGGTCTGCTTTCCAGATAAAGGAAAAAACACACATCAATCTTCGAGGTTATCTTTTCTTAGATATCAGAATCACAAACACACACACCATATTGTAGGATAATATTTTGGCCTATCAATATTAATTACCCCAAGCACTTCACGTTTGACGTTGAGAGTTCGTGATGAAATACAGTTGTTGGAGCTCCTCCAATAAAAGTGGCAGATACTTTCATACAGTAGCCATAATATACTTCTTAACAAAACATTTACTCTTTCCAAGATGGATTGAAAGTAATGGTGCTTGTCAATTGATTTGGCGGTAGGCCAGGAATGGAAGCCACATATATTATTCTCTCCTAGGTAAGCTGACTAAGTCTCTGTCGTAGAGGGGGATCTTTTAACAATCACATTGTATATTTGCAACAGTGGCTAAATCTGCCACAAAATGCACCAAAGTGTCATTTTCCAAACTGCTCCTTTGCATAAAAGGTTGTTTTACATAAATAACTGAAGTGCATTCTTTTGAGCAATACATGGCTGTAACATTGTTTTCCCATATCGCTTCAAATCTGAGTCGGTAGTCGAGCACCAACTTGAAATTATAAGTTTTACAAAGTCTGTAATGTTACTGTGTTTTTAATTACCTTTATTCAAAATTGAAATATTTGACGTCATTCTGATCATCACTAAAACACCTTACGTCATGTCTAGCAACTGGTACAATTCTCAGAGTCATCAGGAATTTACACCATGATCAGATAATAAAATGACAATATCACCAAATTTCTTTGGTAGTAATAAATTCGAAAAACGCCACACTCTTAGTTAATTTTCAATAACTTTTAGCGTATATTGTGTATTCTTAATATTGATTTATGTATATTTCAATGAAAATATTTAATTCATATTTTGTGTTCATATCATCGTAGTTGTTTGCTGGATCTATATCTTTTTCGTTATTTTTGTTCTTCTTTTCGACAAACTTACAATGGTATGTTTGTTGAAGCACGTGCTATTGTCAATATGAACACTAGTACCTATCAGTATCCTACAATTTGCAATTTATTGACAACAAATAAATGGTCCTTATCTCGCTCAGGAATGTTTACACATGGGCATCAAGTCAGTGTACACAGTACAACGAACGACCAGTAGACGGGTAATTCAATTAATTAATTGGAATGATTAAACCGTCAGTGAAGGTCTGGTGTATATCTCAACGGGTAAAAACAATACGGACGAATAGTGACAATTTACAAGTACAGGGTATTGCACAATTATGAACAAATATCCCAATGCACGAAAAGGAAGTTTATCAATGGAAAGTACCCTACTCCCACACCCACCCACCGAATTTCGGTTTTTATGGCAATTCCTTGAAATCTTCAGTAATTATAAGGGGGGAGGGGTAACATTTTACAACTCGGTTCTCTTGAGGGGGGAAGATATTTTCAGAGAATAAAGAATTGGGGCGGGTCACGTGTAACTTTGACCCATTGCATTGCCTAAATTTACATTATATTTATAACATTGGCATTCCATCGCTGCTGCCGCTGCTTCATCCCACTGCTGTCACATAGCATCACTATCAATGTTGTACTTTAAACATATCAGTCCAATCGATTTTGACAACCATGCAATTGTTGGTTGCTGTGTGAGGAGAGAGGAGTGGGTCTCACAGGAGTGAAGGAGGAACATTGCAGTGAAATATTGAGGATAATGTGAGAGTATATGTTGACCTCGGTCCCGACAATGTAGGTAGTGCGCTTGTCCAGTCTTAAAGATTTCTGGCCAGCTAGCCTTCGGGTCCACCAAACTAGCCTTCAGGTCCACCAATTATATCCAAACACGGGCATTACTTAATGCAGTGCCTTCACACAGATTCACTGTGGTTGTAGTAGTGGCAAATAGCCAACATGTATCAATGTGAACGGTGGGATCGAGTTATTGATTCTAGGACTCGTGCTCTTTTTCACGTCTAACAGCATTTAAACCTATATGTTTGAAGTATTTGAACTGGGGGGGGGGTCTTGTTTTAGAGAAAGAAAATTGAAGGCGAGCCAATTTTCAGTCAACGGAATCGCGGAGGGTCACATGTTAAGCAGCAGCTGAGACTGGGCTTGATCTCTCCCCCATGTGTGTTTCACCAAACTGTAACAAAATTTACATCTACTGTAGCTTAGCTTGTTTTCAAATATACATATATAGTAAAAGATATTTATAAAAAAAATCCTCTTTTGACGGTCAGTTTATCGGTTTATCATAGTATATCATCTGAATATAGTGTTCTTCATAAACACATACGACCTTTTGCGTTGAATTGTGTCACGTGAGCAACTAAAACCCGTTAGTATCAATTGATAAAAGTTCAAATGAAGGGTTTGGGCCAAAGTCGAAGGTGTACGTCAACGGATATTGACACATAATTTGTCAACATGACGTTTAGACTTATCGGAGGACGTTGACTGTCAGGTTGTTAAAACAAAAGACATTGATTTGAAACAATTGACGTAGATGGCGCTGTCAATATCGCTAGGAGAATGTGAAAGCCGCGAGAAGCTGTGATAGGCACGAGGACGCCCTACAGTCGATATAATATACTAAGCCTACCATATGTATTACACAGTATAGTTCTCTTCATCATCTTTTCTTTTTATGCGTTCTTTTTTTTCTTTCAAGATAGGCGGATCGACTGAAAGTTCGGATCATAGAGATTCCATTTTATATTGACGGCGTTTCGTGCATATGAACGGGTGTATAAGCCGTCAAAATGCAGAACTTACAGTGTATCTGCTACTGGGAAAGAGCCATTTAATGGGGCAGAATTTGTCTTGTCATGTTTGACAATTTCGTTGACATCTTGATCATTCGAAAATGGAGATGAATAAATACGGGAAGGTTCAAAAGAAAAAAAACACACACACACACACACACACACACACACACACACACACACACAACTAGTAATACTGGTAGTATATCATATCCAGTTATCAAATGGCCACAGAATGAACTCAATATCGTTAACGTTTTATTTGAGCGATAAAATATGTATTTATTGTCATTACAATTTCGATGTACATGTTATAATTACAAAATTGGATTTAATACAATCATTACATGAACACAAAATGTATAAAGGAGACGACTTAACAGAAACGGTCATTACCACATAGAATATGTACAGCGCGAAATTACAGCGTAGTATTGCGAAGTGACGTCATGACAATGAATAATGACGTATCCATAGTGTCGTTGCTAGGTTACTTAACACAACACAATGAAATCGTTTGGCGAAATATTAATTTAGATGATCAGCTCGAGAATTAATCAAATCCTTGGAATGGAACAATGGAGCGAGGCAACAGTGTGTATTTCAAAATATTTAGCGTTGTCAGCGCATTTACCATACATATACATGCATATTTTTCCCCTTGTATATATCCTTTCGACCCGGTCAGGACAGTGCATTAAACCGAGTGTTACACACTCGCGTCACCTGTTGTCAAGCGCATTTTGTTAACGTAAATATGGTGAATATGTCAGCACTGAAATTGTTGTAATTTCCGATTTTGTAAACATGAGTCCACTGTCCCCACCATTTCAGGTAATTACTTTCTAAACCATGGGAAATAACAACAATATAACATATCAATTTAACTATGTTACGAGCACCCGTCTGACGATGTCAGAAAATGATTAAGGGGCAGAAGAGAGAGAGAGAAAAAAAAAAGAGAGAGAGAGAGAGAGAGAGAGAGAGAGAGAGAGAGAGAGCGAGAATGAGGAATGAGTGAGTGAGTGAGTAAGACAGACAGACAGACAGACAGACAGACAGACAGACAGACAGACAGACAGACAGACAGACAGACAGACAGACAGAGACTTGCCCCTCTATATCATCCCTCCACCCCGGCATCGATAAAGTGTGCTACTTGCTATTGCATTAAACAGGAGACTATTATACAATTATATATTCAGTCTTGGCAAGGCCATTTTCACTACTGAAAGATAAACTAGTCTCTGATCAGTCGTTGATCGTTATACAGATGACGCTAATTTATAGACTTCGGAATTACACAGTTTGACACTCTGAGATGACCCCGAGTGCGAGAATGACACTAAAGATATAAGAGTATGTTATCGCTTATCTAGGCCACAGGTTGACTAAAATACCGCAATGGGTTAAATAGCGTGAATATCTACAGAGCACAAAGTTAATGTTAAACACTAGTCCAAGACAAGATACAATAAAAAATATACTGGTACATATATGTACAAAGTCTACAAAACACGTTTAAAAGCTATAAGTTGGCAAGTCTATGGAGGAATGGACAAATATTCACACGACATTATTTATGAAAGAAAGACAGTCACTGACGCCAAATAAAAACCGTACCACATGTCTACAACTCAGAGCTGATATTGCAAAAACTATGGAAACAAATATCCTGAGATGTCTGGATCACCCTGTTCAATTTGCCACAATGAAATAGAAATTACTACCGATCAATACGTAAATACCCGCCGTTTATTAAATATTGCGTTAGTGTAAATTAAATGGCACGTATAGTGAGTAAGTTTACTTGATAAAAAATAAATACACATTTAATGATTATAGCTTTTGTAACTACCAGCGCAATAAGTTATCTTCCTCTAAATTATCATAGGTTTTGCTGGAGTTTAGTATGTCATAAACGCTTAGAATCTAAAATTGTTATTAGTACTTTTAAAAGTTACAACTTTGTTTATGGAACAAAGTGATGTTTAGGGTTTAAGGTGGGTATATACATATACATAATACTGGTATAAACAGCCCTGAATTTGATTAATGGCAATTGCGAATGAATAAGTCTATTGTGGTGGCAGAAACAATCGACATTGGGGTGATTAAAAGGTTACAAAGGTCTGTCAGTCAATTCCAATACACACCTATTACTCTTTGCATCTCATCACGAATTAAATTACATTTTTTATGTTCATACGTATCATTGCTAAGGCGTTAATTGGGTCATTGAATGTCAAGTTGGTTACAATATCCAAGTAATGAATCTCAATGTTAAAATTGTCAGGGAGATTAGAATGACATGGATGTTGTAAACATAAATTCGATGAAATTGTTCCATAACATCTGTGTCGTCGTTTTTTTAGATATGAAGGTATAAAATAAATAAATGGTTCAGATCTGCTGGTCGCAATGATTTTAATTAGAGCGACATGCTGGTATTACTTCAGGTTGGCCTCTATGTAGGGGGCTGGTCCATGGAAAGCTGCAGTGCCAGCAGGAGTTGTACTTCCTGTACCCCTGTCACCGACAAGGTCTTTATCCAAAGGTGGTAAATGGTACACACTAATGGGCTTTCTTTTGCCAAGTCTATCCGAGACGGGGTGTCTCAGTCCAGGAGCTGACTTATTGCGTAGTTTCTTGTACAGGTTGGCGTCACATTCGACACGAGTAGCACACGAGAGTCCTAATTTGACTGCGTCAGTTGTTCTGTTGTGTATCGATATAAGAGGTTTACCTGTGTCTAAACACAATGACGAAGCAGCTGTACCAATGTTATTACCCTTTCGTTTGTGCAGTCTGTGTGATTTGGGTACAGTTTTATCCTGACAAGGAACACCTGCACTTGAAGACCTTAACCGTACACTATTTGGTCCACTGCACCGATCGTTGACATTGCTTTCAGTTTTGGGATCGTTTATATCAGTAAGCACTTCTCGGCGACTGAGTTGTTGATGGTGACAACATTGTTGGTAAGGGAGGTCTTCTTCAGGCCACCCTAAATTATTATCCCTATATTCTGTATCAAAGTCAATGTCATCATAATTTCCATATTTGAGTTGCTCTTCCAAAGCCTGGCAATCCAGGCGGGTGTCCCCTCCCGCAACACTGGTTATACTAGCGTTAGATAAGTCCGATTCTCCATCGGAGTCTGTCGTGTCATCAAAGCTTTTTGAGTTCTTTTCATAAAATCCAACCGACGTTTTCGGTCGAATGCGTTTGCTTCGTGCTGTTGACTGAAGGGACATAGACTCAACTGCGCTAATATCATCATCTATCTTGTCGGTGCCATTAACACTGTCACTGGCACCTTTGTAATCTTCTACTGTCATAAAGTCATTACGAACCTTGCCTCCTCTGCTTCTATGATCCATTGCAGTTCTTGGCCTGGTTAGTCCTTCACGACGCCCTAAATGACCGGTCCATCTTATTTCTGACTCTTTTTCTGTCAAGCCATCGGTGTTATTGTTATTGATTGTGTGTCTCCTGGTAAGACCCATGTTTTTCAATCGTATCGTTAATTCCTCTTGATCTTGAAGAAAACGAGCCATTAAAACGGCTTTTGATCGTTCAAAGTCCCGTTCCATTTTCTCAAGAACCGCGTAGTTTTGTCGTGAAGAAGCCATGTTGAACTTGCTCCAGGCGAATATCTAGTTGCTATTTGAATACACCGAATACTGTCCGCTTTTCAAACTCGAGACTCGTAACTGTTTTTCATGTGTTGCAAGGCGTCCACTTAAAACACAGGTGAAAGCATGGCGTTGTTCAAAGCGATCTCTGTATGTTACCGCTTCAAAATAATTCTCCAAAATGCTGTCAATATGTGATCTGTCGACTGATCTGTCTATATCATGATATATATAGATTACATACTAGTAGCTCCGTGGAAGTTTCCTTTTGTCACCAGTGTTCAAAAACTAGTCGATAGGATACAAAGAACTGCAGGTATTCGAGTTTCTGTAACCGCTGAATGGTGGCTCTTCCCGTCATTTATCTTACTCCCCGAATTCATATACAGGTGTGAATGTATACAGAAAATATAAACATTCTTATGAGTGGATATGTGTGACCTGAAAATTATTTCATATCTACCAAGTTGATTAATATTTGCCAACAGTTAATCACGTGCGAAAACCCGCGTCGTTTACTGAGAAATAGCGACTTATTTAAACGTGTCTACATAGGTAGAGGAAGCGAGGGTCGACAATGCATGGCACAGCCAACGGTTACCAATGCCGACGTCGTCACAGCAAAACATGCACATTGATTATATACAGTGTTAAATGACGGAATCCAATACGAACTTTGTGTAGAGAACAAAACCTTCATAATAATATGAAAGAAGGTCTTTGATTTAGGAAGCTAGGCATTTTAACGAGGAGTCCAACAGTCTAGATATTGATTGGAACGAGAAATCAATACGTGAACAGCTCTGTCGCTCTGACTCTAGACTACTCGCTACGTACTATTTATTTTGATGATTTCACTGCGTGTATTCAGGTATTTGAGTGGGGGGACTCGACTGTGTATAAAATGGGTAAAGCGTTGCTGAAGTCTAATTCTGACCTTATACACCTGACAACACTCACCTAGGTTATACCGTGATATTTTATCGGTGTGTGGGGGCACGATTCTTGTGATGATCACACCCCCTCGTGTACCTAAGGTGTACTTTGGCATTCTTCAACACCGTTCATTGCACGACTACTCATAGATTATTATCAATTGTGATCTTGTTATTTATAGGATTGTGGTTGTTATAACACTGTCACCAATGATTTGTTATATTGTGCAGAGAAAATTAACAAACCAAGCTGGCGTGATTTTGATTTGTGTCTAGCGGAACACAGACACATTTCTGGCCGCGGTCGGTCCTCCTCAAAGTCACGTTGTTGTTGTCACAAGTTGTTGTTGTAATTACAGCTCACACCAAACAATGGGTCGCGCAGACAATTTCAATTGAAGATTTCTAAAACATTAATGACGGTATGTGCCATGAATTAAAACAGTAAGTTTGTCTGCGTCATTATCTACCGAATTGATTGCAAAAGGTGTGAAGTTATGCATTAGACTACTGACAATTCTATGTATCTATTTGTTTGGCTACTATGTATGATGATGAACAACACGACTGAACTAGATGAGTTACTGAATAAATTGTGAGAACAGACGCCTATCGGACAGTACAGTGTCAAATAGCAGTCAATGATTTTCTGAGATCAAACATAACGCAACCGTAAGCACGGTGATAATTTTATTTTGAAGATATTTTAATATATATTAAGATCTGATGTTACAGTTACAAATGGAATTTTGACACAAAAAACATGGATCATACAATCGTATAGATATTGCTTTAGGGTCCATATACTATTAAAATATATTTATTGTAAGTAACACATAAATCTGTTAAAATCTAATTTTGTAGGAATACGACTTCATTTTTGTTTATTTTTACCTTTATTCCCTTCGTATGTTGTCGTTTGTTTCTGATGTTGACTTTTAGGGACCGTAGGCGCTACGTGGCCGTCTCTTCCTACACCGATATGTATAAGTTGTTAAATCTAAAAATAAATGTCATTGAGAAGCTGACGGTAATTCAGACATATATGATAGTGGGTGATTGTATTAAACCGTTGAATGCTGTAGTAATAAGGGACCAATATAAGGCATAATTACAATGATAATGTCGATAATGATGAACATGATCAACGTGGGCACAGTCTGTGAAATTTTGGTCATTGTATACTTTCAAGTTGTTTTATACTGAAATACAATCGCGTCATTGCTAATGTACTAATTCATTGAATCATGACAGAACATTCACAAAAAATTAATATAAAGTTAAAAATGACATCATCGCATTTATAATTTTTATAGGTACAGTTAGAAGTAATTTTTACAACACCTAAAGATGGTTTGCGTATATTTAACTACCTGTATCACACTGTGTCGATATGTCATTGTGTAACCATTGTATACACCGATTCCAGTCAAACATGGGCTCTCAATTACCGATCAAATATGGAATATCGGTGACGACGACTCGAGCGATGACGAGTCTAAGGGATATTTATGCAATCATCGGTTCTCTGATGATGGGGCGTCAGGTTATCTGCCTCCATTTTATCAGTGTTAAAATGGAGGCATCCGTAGATGAATTGTGGTGATCGGGTGACTAGCAAGTTTCTGTCAGCAAAGATCACTTGGTCGCAATGGTATTTCAAGTAGAAGAGAGAGAGGGAGTGTAAGTCCCGGGTGTATGGTCAGACCCTTTAATTGACACAGCCATATTTCGAAACGAAAATCTTTTAATCGCTGGTTGATCACGGTGTAAGTTCTCAACTGCAAAATTGACTAAATGTTGACTATCTACATTAACAAATTTAAATTTTGTCCAATATTTCTGAGAGAGAAAATAATGACATAAAAACACTCTATGATTTGACATATTCTATATATTTAAACAAAATATTATTCGTCATCGCAAGAATTGAAGACTGGTCTCACCGCAAGTCGATGAAGCTAACTCAAGTCAGATTTTCTGAGCCACAAGACGTCACCTCTCGAGTCCTGCCAGTGAGCAATTCTCTATGTCTCTGAGGGCACAATTAAATTTTAATTTCGCGGTGAAAATTTCTATGGGACGCAAATTACGTTAGTTTCATAGGGCACACAACTCGTTCTCCCAAATTTACTACAATTTTCCATTTAATACATAGATTTGGATACAGAAGAAACGAGGGTTATAAAGAGGGGGGGGGGTGTTATAATTATGTACTCTTTAGACTAGCGCTAGACGACTAGTGCGCTGAATTGATTGTTTGATGATCGTTGAATAGGGCAGCTGTACTTGTTTGTCCAAGGGCATGAGGCAACAATTCTGGTGTCTATAACCAATTCTGGTGTCTATAACAATATTGAATAACGTGAATATAGACTACATCAACAAGTTCCGTCAAGTTCTTGTTTATAATCATTTCAGTATCTTGAATCGCTAATTAATATCTAATTATAATACACAGAGCAATACATATATTTAACTCGATCGAATCGCACTGGAATACAAATAGAATGTACGGGACGCTGCGCTGGCTGCGCTGTGGAGTGTACCGATTGAATAGCGCCACCAACGGTCGTAGAATTTACTTCTCTGTCTTGTCGCGAGATCGAATGATTCGAATCTTGGAATTTGAAAATTCAACCTCCACGAGCTCAGCATTTGCTCAATATTTGCTGAATTTGCTCATTTTCTAAAAAGGTATTACAAGTTTAAGCAGGAGCATGAGGCAACAATTCTGGTGAAACTCGAAAATGATAATGATGTCATACAGATAATAAAGGCCCAAGTTAGCTATGAGTCACATTTACATACTTATTACTTCTTTATTTATAGTATATTTTAATAAACTCATTATACACGTCTACACATATTTGTTATTTTGGGTATAGGGCCAGAAATGGAATGATTAAAAATATTATATGTATGTATGTACTTGTTCACTTTCTGGTCTTTTAAAAATGTGAAACATTTTTTTTATAATAATCGCAGAAAAAAAGTTTATATAAATATGGAAGACTCCAACAGAAAAGAATAAAGAAAAAAGAAAGTATACGGATAAACATGGTGCAAAATCGACGCTTAGTGCGCTCGCGACAGCTGACGCGCTCCGCTGCTTGGCGTGTTCGAGCTCAAACGTATTCCTTGCTTAAACTTGTAATACAGAGGGGTAGGACCAAGGGCATGAGGCAACAATTCTGGTGTCTATAACAATATTGAATAACGTCAATATAGGCAACATCAACAAGTTTCGTCAAGTTCTTGTTTATCATTATTTCAGTATCCCGAATCGCTAATTAATATCTAATTATAATACACAGAGAAACACATATATTTAACTCGATCGAATCGCACTGGAATACAAATAGAATATACGGGACGCTGCTGTGGAGTGTACCGATTGAATAGCGCCCCCAACGATCGTAGAATTTACTTCTCTGTCTTGTCGCGCGATCGCGAGATCGAATGATTCGAATCTTGGAATTTGAAAATTCAACCTCCACGAGCTCAGCATTTGCTCAATTTGCTCAATTTGCTCATTTGCTAAAAAAGGAGGGGTAGGACACTTTGGTGTTCTTTTTCGTCGTAAGCTTGAAACCACATCGCCCTCGTTCACGGACGCTTTATTCAGTCAAATGATGTTGTTGGGTTATACTCTCTTCTGGTTTATTCGTTTCCAAAACAGCATCCCTAGCGGCAGAACACTGCAATCTTTTGTTTTTATACACATGGCGTGACATACGTAATCGGCCGGATCTAGCTATAGCTGTTCTCCACAACTCCAATCTAGCATTGGTTGCGCTGTGCTCATGAGCCCATCACAGCATATAAAGAAGTAGAAAGAAATAGAATCGGACTAGAAAATGATATACTATGAAAACTACGTGACTTTGTACTGTCATGCGCTAAACAAATTTTCCTACCTTTTGTTAGAAAGGAAGCAGGATGGTTCAAGGAAAAAGATGATTTACATTTTACTGTAGTAAAGAGACAGTAGAGTTTTACAACTATTAGTATGACCTTTTCTATAACTAATTATAACTAAATTCTTTATAAACACAATTAGTAGACATATTTTATAAGACAGTAGTTGTCCCCCCCCCCCCTCTGAAGGATTGTTGAAAATACACAGTTTGTACAGTGTATATGGTTAATGCTTTAAATAAACAATATCACTCAAGTGTGAGGTGGACTAGGTGAGATGTGTAACAAAACAAACAAACCGTGACATACACCATAACATTCAACCAAACAAGCAATCAATCAATCAATCAGAAATATTGAGATGGTCAGAGAAATGAAATTAATTTGCAGTAAATGCGTACAAAATGACTTGAATCTTCGTCTATTTTTGGTTTTTGCTCCTCAGTGGGCTGGTTCAAGAAATTTGGTTCAAATAAAGCCATTGGTGTGGTGGTTGATGTTCTTGGATAGCATCTCAACTCAACTCAACATGACAAATGCTTTACTCAGCTCTAAATTCAAAATACTTCCTGGTGTGTTTCCTTTAATAATGGGAAGCAATGAGAGGGGAATTTGACAACAATTATTACTTCTGTTTTTTCTAGCGTTTATTTCAAAACTGAAACATACACATCATGACTTAGAAAAAAGTTTATTAGTCATATAATATACACTGACAACTGAAACTTGTGGCAGTTCAAAATACATACAGAGAAGTAACAACACATAAAATAGACATGAAAGTGGCAATGAAAGTTACACCGATATTATTTAAGTTTTCTCTTTTTACCAGGTGGTTGCATACTAGAAGGAAATGCACTTCTAGGAATTGATGAGAGAGAGCTTCTTATACTGGTTGATGTGCTGGTCTGTGATGACTGATTTTCCTCTGTTTTCTCTTCCTTTACAGAACCATGATTCTGCTCTGTTTCTTTGTTTTCTAACGTTACTGGCTTTTCTCCAGGTTTTGCCTGACAAACGAATAAAAAACACTAAATGATCAGAAATAGCCATAATCTATGACTCAAAGTTTTGTTTTGATGTGCTGATGATTAAGATCCAAACTATACCACAAGTTAAAAAGCAGAAGTCTTGACATATAATTGTAGTAGCGACAAAAAACAAGAAAAATGAAGTTTAGTGTAACTACTTCCTTCCACAAGACCAGAATTGTGGTATTGCCACAGGAAGTAGCCCTGAAAAAGAAAGTATAATGCTAGATAAAGAAATAATTTGCTTTGTCACATATCTACATACATGACTTTGGTTTTTGCATTCAATGGGTTATAACAATCAAAATATTAAATTGGGGAGATGATAGTTACAAATGGACACAATTTATTTCCATTGGTTTTGTTGACTATTACTCATTTGTAAACTCACAATACAGTTGCACAAGTTCCAGTGCAAAGTAGACACAAACTATAGATCAAATTGGCTACCCTATGTCACACCAGTTCACAAATCAAACCTACGAGAATGTAATCAGTGTTGTCATGACAACATCCTACAAATAATAAACTAAGCGATATCCATTTATTACTGGGTGTCAAATTGTGATTGATGGAGCAAACTGGAAAAACCAATCTGATTACAATCTGATATTTAGTTGGCTAGTTGCCATCTACAAATATCAGCAATCAAGATAGAAACATAAACACATGATGACAAGGATGATTTCACCAAAATAATCGTAGGTTTCTCATGACCCGATCAACCCTATATTCTTCAATCTGGTGATGTAAAATAAAAAGAAATTAATGCCCTCTATGGCAGGATTAGGAACAAATGACAACATCACTGATTGTATGATGGCGACCCCATGAACACATATCTGAGCTAAAATCATTATTTACTGCTGAAATTTCAGAACTTTGATGAAACAAATGATTCAAGGTTTCCTTCTGACCTTAACTGACTTTTCTAAGTCATTCAGAATGTTGAAGTATGATTATGAAATGAAAGTATCACCAAATGTACTCGTACACTTAATTTTTTAATTTAAATTTTATTTTTAACTGACTGACTGACGACCCATCATTTTTAATTTGTTATGATGAGACACATAGAATTAAGTATGGATGGCCTAAGATTGAACCAAACAACTATCAAACCTACACAACATAAGTTCAGGTAGTAGAACATCAAAAGATTGCAAGTACACACCACCAGTACACTTTGATCTTTGACAGCTTTGCAGATTTTTGCTTGCGAACAAACAACTGTCTTAAAAAGTCAAACTTGACAAGGAAATTGTCATCTATATTTAATGTGAAATTCATGAAGGATCCAATTTCAGATTTTCAGACTAACTACTATGACTCATAAAAACTGTCGGTGACAAATTTATATTTACCTGGACTACTTTTGGGGGGAATTTTCTGGCTAATTCTCCAAGTAAAACATCCACTCTCTGTCTTTGAAAAAATGAACTTAGTTCTTCTTTTTTCTTCTTTTTCTTTGTTTTCTCTGAAAAGGGGGAAAAATAATCATGTGAAAGTGTCTCATACTTTTACTTGCAACAAAGCCCAATGAAGTTCCCCCATTACCAATCATCACCATTGAGGGCAGTCAACTACATCTACCAGGAAGTGCTCACAACGACAATTTCACATCCAATTCTTCCTTGGCAGTGTGCCAACATCCTGGAACAATCAACATTTTCTACCAACCACAATTATATTCTTATAAATTTCCTCCATTTACTAGTATGACCAGATACTTGTGATAGAATGTTGTGACTTTTTCTTCATCAACATTGTCCTAAAACTGGTTGCTTATTAAGGTAATTGGGATAAGTTTGAATTTGAATATTTGAATATTCTAGACCAAAATAACATTGAAATATAACCAAAGTTTACAAAAAAAACAACTTTTTGTTCATATGATTTTGGTGGGAACTGCACATGTTTTTTACTTTTATACACTAAGTTCAAAAGGATAACAATTAAAAAAAAGAAGATTTTTACGGAAAGTAGTTAGAGCCAAGTTAATGGTAACTACACTTTAACCTTACTATCATACCAATTTAGTCTCAGAAAATTCAGGTCAAAACTAACAGCTTTTTCAGCTTGTTTCTTTTTCCTTTTCTTTGCAACTGATTGCTATGGTTCAGATGAACACAGCCATAAAAGATTGCCAAGACTACCAATAACCAGCTATTATTGTATACTTTCCTTTATTACTGCGCATAATAAATAACTGTACTTGCATCATAGTCTGTAACACACACCATGATATGGCACCCTCACATATCAGTTAACCCCTTTCACAGATAGAGCAGGCCTATGAGGGTTTAGCAGTATGAAATACCTCATACACAGTCTACTAGCATCACCACATTACACAATCACACACAAAACATTGTGTTGTTGAAGCCCCACTAACTCACCTGTTTCTTGCTCTCTGTCTTTGAACTCCCACCAGTACCCCTTAGAAGGGTGATATTTTGAAAAGGATATGGCTTCATCAAAGGCAGACTGGATATTATGAGTAGCAGTTTGCTGGAACAAATAAAATAAACTTTATGAAATTCATTTCATGCAGACTTTAATATTGTTTATAAAAAGTAGATTAATAAATTTCAAATGATGAGATTTCTTTAGGTTATGAGTAGACAAATGTGTTGCATTTTTTGTAACACTCTTGAGTACATAAATCAAACCCCTCACATTATGAACCCATTTTTTTGTGAACTAAACAATATCACAGTGAATGAATGTGTCAAATATTACAATTATACTGACATTGGTGTGTCTGTTAAGAAAGTATAAGCACCCAAAGCATCAACAAATAAAATTATTTACATATTACAAGGGTTTCCCAGCAAAAGTACAGTTGAACATAGAGGGAAAAACCCCCATAAAACTAGTAGATTTCTTTATGCTATCAGTCTGATTTGAAAACCTTAACAAAAAACATAGACATTCTTATGCTGGTGAAGGACTTCTTTAATGATACTCAAATTCATAAGTGGGGTTGCCAGGGTGATTACATACCAAGATGAATCAACAAACTTATCTGGTATACGAAAATTTAATTTTATTACATTTCTTGTCTTTGTGTTTTCCACAAATTAAAATAAAGTTGTTTTACATGTAAATGTGTACACAAACACTGCCTGCACTACATTGTGACAGAATTAAAAAAAAATGGAAATTTATACTTTGGATTGGGAGCTTTTTTAATATCATATTGATGTAAATATTGTAATAAGAAATATAAATTCCAAAACTATTAGATAAATAAGCCAGATAGCAATGTACACTGATCATGTTTATTCTGTCATGGCTTCCAGGCCATTGAACCATTTGCAAAGATTACTAACAGTGAAAAAATACATTTCTGTCATACTGTCTGTATGATCTATCTTCCTTGCAGTTGCTGAGTGTTTCTGTTTTATAACTTTTGACTTTTAGTGTTTGATTTATAACTTTTGTTTGTGAGCATGAGTGCTTGTTTGACCAAGGGAAATCAAATTATTTTTAGCACATAAAGTACCTGTCTGATTAATACAATTCACTCTTTACTCCAAGGCCATTCCAACTGCCACAAACAATGAAAAGTATTTACTCAGGTATTGCTATTTAGTATTAACCTGTTCAGTTCCTGAGGTGAAGGGCTGCATGTCCATATATGGAAAACATATCAGCCATCCTTTCCTTATATGGAAATGACAAGCTTACTTCAAAGAAGAGGGGCATGTCTGTTTATCCTAATGATCAAAACTGTGGGCGGAAGGTTGCCAAAATCTGTAAATATTCACCACAAGCATGAAACCCATTCTGATCTCACTATCAAATAACTACATATCCATATAAGGATATCTCATGAATATATCTGCCATATAAGGAATTATAATTGGCAGTACAGGTATACAAATGAGAGCGCTTTCTAATCTTAATGATCAAAACTGTGTGTGGGTGGGTGGGGAAGGGGGCATAGCTCATGGAAACCTACAATCACCAAATATTCCATAACATATCACCACTCAACTTTCAAGTTGATATGATTATTGACAAAGAAAAATACTTTTACATATTTGAGATGACTTGATTATTGTGGTATGTAGTAAACAGGAAATCATATATGTCTAAGGATTGTACATTTAGTCATCATCACAATAAAAGCTTATTACCCTTTCTCTTTCTGAGGTAAAGATGACCTCATAGAAAATATTGTACCTTTCATTTCTTAAGTTTTCTTGTCACATTTTCAAGTTGTAGTAATTGTTTCAAGACTTTTACACTCAGCTCTGTATCATCTCATGAAAATCATCTCTCTCCAGTACAAAATCTTTTTTTTTTCATTTCATTCAGAAGTATAATTTGTTAACCTGGAATCCATACTACTCAGTTTTGAAGTAGAACATGACTATGTGAACTAAAAACTGTGGACTTACAGCTACTCCTGTATAGCAGAAAACTTTTCATTCATATAATCACAATTACTGTGATGTACGATATGCCAAGGTTTATGAGTGTAAAACTAGTTACCATAGTGACTGACATGTGATTGCAATCATTGGTAGAATACTAGTATATTAAATGTGTGTGGTTAAGTTCAACAATGTATACCTAATTAAACTCTGTGTTTGATTTTAGGTGCAAATGTGTAAGAAAGTTAATTTGGGCCATGTCATGGAAAGACATTATCTAAACGGGCATCAGTTTGATGCTATTGTAGGAAGGGGCTATATAAGCCAAGTACTGTAATCAGGTTAAAGCCTACACAAGTACTTGAAAATGTATAAGTTTTAGCCTCAGACTACTATAGAAACTGTTCTTTATAGTGGTCTGAGTTTTAGCACAGTCCCTCTATCACTGGTTTTACTAATACAGATATCAAAGGTATAAATATGGTAATGAGTATATCACTAGCTTGTCTACATATGTTGACACAGTTTTGGTATTTGTTTTCCTAACACCATGGAAACGGAGAATGACATTCCATAACAACAGACTTACAATCATTCTAATAGCAAAGTACAAATCAATGCCTGTAGACTACAATATCATTACCATATATAAATGCGTCATGTTTTTATTTCTGCAGTAAAATATAATATCATTTATTTACAGCTAATAATAACCAGTCTGAATGTGACATGCCCTGCTAATGTCAAATTTAAGGTCAAACAGTACGTAGGTGACGCAAACTTGTACAGACTTGTTTGCTTTGATAAAGCCTTTGATTAAATGACTCTGTAGGTGTACTGCAGATAAAAAGGTGAATGGAAAACATGTGGGCGGTGTTTATTATTTGAAAAACAACACACACACACACACACACACACACCTGTTATACTGCTGTTCATGACAGAATACAACCTGATGGAGAAAACTTGAAAACAGTCTGAAATCAATACTAATTCATAGATATTTCACATATATTACCATATACCTTAGAACGGGAAAAAATAGCTTCTGGGCTAAGTCATGGTATTATTTATACAAAGCAGCAATATCTTAAAAGTTGAGTTTATGTGTGTGAGTGTTTTTTTAAAATTTTTTTCGTTTTTGTTTATTTGTTTTTTTTTTGTTTGGATGGGTATTAGTTTTGCTGTATATTGAAAGCTATAGTATTCTACTTTCTGAAGTGTACTTAAAGGGCCATGTTTCAATCTGACATAATCACATAACAACCATAACAGTCCTTCATTATTTGCTATTGGCAGAATTTCAGTTATGGATTTAATGACATACTTTAGTATACACACCTATACTAAAATGTGGAAGAAACTCCTTTTATGCTATCAACTGTACTAATAATGGCAGACAACACACACCAACATTTGGTATTATACTGGAATGCTTTCACTGAGGTTATGTAAGAATTTTCATCCCCAGTAAAATAGCTTATAAACTCAACTTGCGCAATTCTAAACTTTTATGAATGTAACTAAAAGGAGGCCTAAGAAGGCTCTAAATCTTACCATTCTAGCATTCAACACTGAACCGAGGTCTGGAGCTTGATAGACAGTACCAGCCATAATGTAATAGTCAGCTAGTGGTGTCACCTGATTTGGGGAATGTCTATGCTGTTTTCTTATGACGTATAGGATTGGTTCTTGTACATGAAGTAGAATGTACTCAAGACCAGTAAGTTGACTGTGAAATAGAGAAAAAAATAAAACATACTTTAATCCATTTTGACAACACAAAGTTACTTCGATGTTTTACTCAAAATTTAATACTCTAGTACCACATAGGGGGAAATCATGTAAAATTTATAGCTTCACATTATACATTATACATTATATTATGTCTTAGGACAATGGTAACAAATAGGGGTTATTGAATGATTTTTCTATCAAACTCATTCATTCATTCATTCAAGTAAACTGTTGACAAATTATTTCAATTTTGCAAATTATAACTTTGAGTTCAGTATGCTTGAAATTTGATTTGCAAAATTTTTTTTCACTTAACCTGTTTTGAGAAAAACTTTGAAAGATAATTTTACAATTGCCTTATTTAATATTTTAACAACCAAAAAAACCACCCTTAGGAGGAGGGACACATGCACAGCTGTTGATATGAAATACACAAAGCTGAATTTGATATCAACTGGAGCTAACAATGTGCATTTGAAATTTTGATTTTGATGACGTTATGAGGATTACCAAATATTACATATCGTTAGTCAAAATACGGAGTAATACAGTGCATGATATGAATCAAAACTTTCCTTTTTCATTGTTGAATGCTTTGCATGGGCCGATGATCTCATAATACGAAAAGAATGTTCAATTTTTTTAATAGCAAGTGATCTGTGTACATCAAAATAGGAAGCACAAGTTGACAAATAATTTTTTTCACAAGTAGGGTCTAAGATAGGTAACACATTCTGTAATTGACAATTACTGTCTGTTTGTTTGTTTTGTTTATCAAAGTGTCCTATGTGGATTTATCAAATAATAAATACAGTACTTAGTAGAGTATACACATAAAGAGCGCACCCAGTCAGTCTGGCTTATAACAAGGTATACAAACTTAAATAAATAAACAGTTGTCACACGTCTCAGTTTTAGATGGTGTGTTTTGAGCTTTATGTAGAAAGTTTGTGGTATAAATGGGAAATTTTGTCATGAAAAAATACTGGAATTTATCTTCTGTGTTCATATGACTAAAGTTTGGTGTTTATTTTGTCTAGTATAGTAATAATTCAAAACAAAACGTATACTTTGACACAAGAGTCACATTTCCTGCCTTCGACTTAGAGACCACAAAATCTGCCAGTTTCTATTGTCATTGGTGGAATGCACAATCTAAACTGGGCCATTATGGGGTTTTTGCATGAGGTAGTACCCTACAGGATATTACCCCATCAGCTAATTTTCCATTCAAGGCCAGAAAAAGGTCATCTAGGGTCATGTGGCTGTTTTTGTAGTAGTTTAGATTTCCAATATATCAAGTGGAGGTCGACATGAGGGGTGAGCATTTTTGTTCAGAAGTACTTTATAGTTATGTGCTCAGAGCAAGTGGGTGGGAAAGCCAAACAGATGGCACTCTACATCTAGAGATAATGAAACTTTTTTAAAAGCTGCAGTAGCTGTAACTGTTCATAATTTGTCCTTAAATCATTACCCAACAATACATAATACACCAATTATATATATGCAACACTTCAATCATTCTAATTAGCTGAATTACATGATGTCTACTAGTTGTTGACAGTACTGTGTACACTGACTTGATGTCCATGTGTAAACATTTATGAAAGAGCTATAGACCATTGAAAAGTTTGTGAACAAATTGTAAATTCATAAGATGCTGATACGGTTTGATCATACTATCACACACTACCTAAAATGAAGCTATTTCATGGTGAAAACAACTGATAACTCAAGTCATACGTTCTGTTTGCATATGCAATTACTGTTTCCATCCCACATCAATAGGACTACATGAATATAGCTAAAATCAAAAATTGAACTGTTCTGCAAAAACGAGTATGAAATGTCTATTTTTGGCAGAATTAGAACTTATCTACTTTTAGAATTATCCCGTTAATAACTAGTAATCCTCTTTGCTCAACTTGCAGTTATTTGTGTACAAATACCCCACCCCACCCCCATCCCCACCCCCACCCTTCGGTAGAGAGAGGATTAATCAATCAAACTTCTTTAAAATATTCTGCATTGATTCATACACACACACACACACACACACACACACACACACACACACACACACATATTCATACAATACTTACTTGAGTCGTTCAGGACCTGCCCGTTGCATTTTCACCAATTCATTGTTACATGTTCTGTCATAGAATGGATTGGATCTTTCTGAGAAATAATCCATTACATTACTAGGATTTAAGACAGGAATCCATGCACTGTCATGCCAGGATAAATGTAGTGGATTATCTAGAGTAAACAAGAAATATATAAATTACAGATGAGAATGGCGAAAAAGAAGAAGTATAATTGCCCTATAAAGAAGGGTTAATCTCTAGACTTTAAAACAATGACAGAATACATATATGGGCTGACACCTTGGTGGACTGACATGTAGGTAAAGTCATCACCCTCCATCTAACGTTGTAAAGCACAGGCCTCTTTACAGCACCGTCCAAAACATACCAGCCAAGTGGCTGTGGTTCCATTCATATACTTAGTTCATTACTTCAGCAGAAATGTGTGTTCTGGCTTGTGAGAATACCCCCACCTTTATTTTTAAGTGACACATTCACACTGATATAGTTTGTGCATTCTGAGACTAAACCAGCCTCTAGACTGGAAGATTAAGATCAATCATTGCATATAACCACTCACTACCCAACAGTTTGAACTATGTGTGGTTACATAGCAGAAATTGCCATGGATCTTTCAGTCCGATCACCCTCCTGACTGGAACAAAACTTGAATACTGGCAGGTGAAAAGTTGTTCTTTCAATCAACAGTCCAATAGAAACGAATATTTTGTCTGACTACAGTGTTTATGTTTTCTACACTGCAGCCTGGAATGATGACCATTCCAACATACTGGATATTTCCTTTCATACACTTAGTGAAAAACAGGACAACACAGCTTTCTTACTACACTACATATTGTATCATAACCTCCTCATGCAAAACTGGCACTACAGCTAGTACAGGGCACTGAAACTTTTGTTATCAATTCAAGTAGTATCATCTATAGAAAGTGGTAAATTCAGAACTGCATTTTCTGGTTGGAAATATGTACGATAGTTCTGTACACTATAAAAGCAAGACTTACCCACATCAGATATATGTTTACCTACAAATCAGTGTTGTTGTAATATTAAGTGTTGTATTAAATTTGTAAAACTTTTTTCAACACCCATTTCAAAGCACCGAGTCCAATAACTTCATTTACACAATAAGAATAAATTGAAATCCAACAAATCTTACTTTTTAATGCACTTTTGTAGGAAAAATGTATAAACACTGTCCAAAGGGACATTATCAGAATCGAGTCCCGTACTCCGTCAGCAAGCAGGACTCTATAGTAGTAGTGTCCATGGCCTGGGGTCCATGCCATGGTGTGTCTAGAATCATAGTGGTCTATGGTCTAACCATAGACAGTGGAGGGGTCTATGGTCTAACCGAAACATTACCGACATCTATTTGTTACGTTCTCCTTTATTATCAAGAAAACTGGAGATTCTAGTACATAAATTCGCATACAAGGAGAGCAACGTATTTGGCTTTAATCGTTAAAATGAATAGTAATGTAGTAAATTTAGAGTTTTATTACCTTTCTCAGTATTGTTAGCCGCCATGTTCCCACAATGCACCACGATTGGGGTTTCCCAATCCCAGCCATGACGTCACAAGGGATTTCCCCTATGCATTTGTAGATCATCTTGATTCTGAAAATTTGTACCGACGAAATAAACATTATGTCACTTTCAATGGAATACGTTGATAAAAATAGTAAAAGGACACTTTCTTACCAGATGAGGCTACAAAGTAAAACAGACAGCGTTAATTGACCCGTGTTGTCGTTTTCAGCATGCAATGCAACAGTTGGATGACATTGACGACAAGTTTCTGTATGTGGTGTATTTAGAGTGTTAAAAAAGTCAAATCTGGTTCGTTTTAGGCCTAACTTGCCCCGTACGTTTGTTCTCAACCTGTAAGCTTATTCCTATAAAGATTTAAAATAAAATGAAAATAGGTTGTTGTTGTTGTTGTTGTTGTTGTTGTTGTTGTTGTTGTTGTTGTTGTTGTTGTTTTCAAGTAAGGATAAAATTTATAGTTTGTAATTAAGATTTACCAAGATACGTGTAGTAATTGTGATTATTGACGGCTGTGAAAACAGTTAGAAAATCAGCTTTATTTTGCGGCGGTTCAAGTTCCATTCGCAATCAGGATTGGTGTGTGACCTTATCATATCACTATGCTGTAACCTTTATCATAACCAGTGCTTCAAATTGATTTATTGTATAGTGTCGGAATGTGACTGGTACCATGGCAACAACGCGAAATAAACACCTTGATTACCGGACTTATATGATCAAGATAAGGTGAATTCGATTAGCGAGGCGGGACTGTACCCGTAAATGTACTTATTTTCGCTCACTCGATGAAGCATGAAGATAGTTCAACAAGTTTTGATATTTGACATCATCGTAAATCTTTCACTCTCACTGCAAGTCAAAGCATATTTTTCCATTGACGCAACGAAACTGGTCATAATAGCGAAAAAAGTCTCATCTTCAAGGGGTGTATGTGAGGTAGCATTGCCGCAAGATTGAGGACGACGATTACATATTTGTGTCGCTATAGTAACAACGTATACAGGTCTATACACTTTAAACTATTTCAATCATCGCATTAACCACTAATTCAATCTATGTTTTGTCTGCTGTACCCGTTACATGTGTACATAAATAGTGAAACGGAATAAAGGGAACACCACTCCGGAGGACAAAACTCAAAGTCATCTAAAATTGATCACTACAATTGAGATTATGAAATAATTTATTTCGCCTAGTTGCTTAGAAATCATTGTGAGATGCAAACGCAATATAATGCCAATGTCGTTCTTATATCCAATGTTAGGTAACAAAGACACTCTCGTTGTAATTATATGTTTGACCGCGATTCAAGATAAAATTCAAAAAAGCTCCACAGTCATGTATTTATTGCTGGTATAAACATCGACAATTTTTTAAAAATGACATTTGACAGCATCTGCTTAGATTAGACATCATCATAAGGATTAAATACATGTCCCCTTCATTGTATAGTTTTGTTTGATATAGTATGCACTGTGATTATTGCATGATGATGGAATAGTTTGTAATAAATTGTTGAATCGTTTAGAAGTGTCACTTTTGAAAAAAAATCAAATTACAGCGGTCAATGGGCAGTCACCTGTTATCGTATTTGTCAGGGCCCAGAGTTGCGTGGGATGGGCTGTATCTGTATATGGTATACATACAATGGACATACTACGCAACTTGCCAAATATAGCCATGGGAAACCCGTGATCGTATGTGTTTTCTTATATAAATGTGCTTACATGCCCGCCTTACATACCCCTTGTATCCGTATTCTACATGGTGTGATCATGTCAAGGTCTTTGAGCACCCACCTGTTAGTCAGGGCAGCATTTACATGTATTTGTATGCTGTGTCTCTTCTCAACAGCACTCAAAATTCGTAAGTAGTGTTTTAATTTGTCACTAGACCTTGGAGCCTAAAATTTAGGGGTTCTTTGATTTCTCCTCATGACAGATACTGCAATGAGTCGATATAATTCATCACCATGATTTGAATTGAAATTTGAAATGCCAGGTTGTTAAAACAAAGAGAACTCCAGCGGCAAGCAGGTCAAGATGATTTTGATAGGACATATGAAAACCTACAATACAATGGGGAAGAAACACTGAGCAGAACCAGAGCCAATATTTTAACTGCAAGGGGATGAACAGACCATACGTTTTTCGCATTTTTTTTACTTAGCATGGGAAATCCCCTCTGACAGTGTAATTGCAAGGTTCAAATGTTCAAATGAAATTAGACGTTGTGTTTTAACAAAACGTCTACATGATGCATTTTTAGTTAGGAATCACAATTCGTAATCATTATTTTTAACGAAATATTTGAGTTTTTCTGAAAATCTCAAATCTCATTACTCAATCGCGCAAAATGGAAAAAAAAATATGTTTGTTCTAGAGTCTATGATCGAAAACCTAACTTGTGTAAACACACTCAACTACATGAGAAGATTTTAGTTTCTATATAAAAAAAACAACACAAGTTCAAAACAAATCCAAACTTTTAAAACCAGCATGAAACTATTTTGGTAGGTCGTTCATAATTAAAATCCATGATTTTAATTGTACGCTTACCGAATCGCGAAATCTTACATTTACCTCCAATGTCGAAATAATCTAAGACTGCGAGGACACATTTGTAGTAATGGGTGCAAACACTTTGAAAAACGAGTGAATGATGCCAAAAGATGCTTATTTTCACACAGTCGTCGTAAGACCGCTGGGCCTATTTTTGGTAACGGTACGTTGAAAACGCTCCATTGACATTTTCGTGATCGTGGAAGAATATTTGTTCACGAGAATAATGGTTCCGAAGCCTGACTAAAATGAACGGATAACAATGCATACGATTCAAAAATAGGCGATAAAGAAAGAGAATATGGAAATAACAGTTATGTTGTTGACACAACACTCTTGCTCCTATAAGTTCCAGTTGCTTAGGCCAAATAAAATAAAAGTTGTTTGGTTCCGGTTACCCGACCCCCACTTAGTTTTTTCACGCCGATCCTAAACTTTTTTTTTACGTATTCAAGAAAAATAATAATAAAATCGCGAAAATCGTGAAGTCTCGCATGAAATAGTGAATGCGGAAACTGACATCAACTTAAAAAGACAATATAAACTATTCTTCCAATCTGTAATGACTGTACATCTGATGAGAAGAAATAAACAACACAGAGACCATTTGGAAAACAATGGAAAACCTGTACTAGACACTCACACATGAAAAATATATGATAAAATAAAATTAAAAAAATCTACCTACCCCACCTATTTTTAAATTGAATGTTATCGGAATCACACAATTTTTTTTACGCCTTACTAGTATACGACATTCAGTATTGTACATTTCAACAATTGGTGAAATGCTGTATGAACAGTTGAGTTAGTCGTCAATTTGCGGTTAAACCGCAACATCTATTATTTGCAATCTGAAGAGGATATACCGTACGTCCGCTGTTTGTGGTCACAAGAAATTCCCGCGATGAGTGCGTGGGTGCCGGTGATATGTCCGCGGGGTACTATAACGAAAATGAAACGTGGGCTATTGATCCTACTTTCAGTTTTATTTATACATTTTATGTAGGTGTTATTGTCACAAGGAAAAGTGTATGGATAAAGAATTTTATGATGACAATGTAAATGAAACAGGTAACTAAGCAGATATTAGCTGAGTTGGCAGTTCTTGGTCTTCATTTATACATCATTGAAACGTTACTAACTTGTAAGTCATTATAATGACAGATGCATATGAATGCAGCTAAAATTACATTCAGCGACGAGTTCATATTATAATCATAGACAGTGGAGAAGCTAATCTGTCAGTGCCATAGTGAATTAGTTACCCGGCCGTGTTGATTTGAAATGGTTTGGTAAATACAGCGTAATGTTACCGGTACTGAGATATCAATCAATTTACATTGCTCGCTTTAAGTAGGTCTAAATGTTCCTAAGGTGTAAAGCTGGGCAGTTTCAATCTACACAGCTACAGTTTTAAAACCACTAGAAAAGAGGTGGAACTGTGACATCTTATATTTTAAAAAAATGATCTTTTTACAACCCAACAAGCCTTTGTCTTGATAGCCTGGAAATGGAGGAAACTGTGGTTTTGATACAAATGACAGATCACATTTTTGTCAATTTGAAATGATTTTCACTGTAGGACAGATGAAATGAAATCTATTTACAGTATATAGGACATGTAGCAACTAATTAAACTATCAGCAAATGTTGCGTCTGACTTATTCCCCTTATCGGATATTGGACACGGGTATACTTATTGTAACGATATGTCACGTTATATGGAATTAAATAAACTGCCACTAAAGCCCGATGAGATTTGCAGACGACGACACAAATACCGTGTCATTGTCATGGTGATACATTAAATCGTGTTGGATATCGTGATCATGCAAACCGAACTCCATAGTTTGCACCCACGCATCGATTGCGAGTCCGGCGTCCGAATCGTAGGAAAACCCCTTTTTCGATTCCGTCACGACACTATATTTCCTCACTGAATAAATTGAGATCATCGGCGAAAAATCTGCACTCTGTATTTGTACTTTAGAGGATCCACACCAGTTCTAGAAACGATTTCACCATTAGTGTAATATTCTCTACCATACTCCGATACATGCATATAGGTATATACGGTGTTCATATTTGATTGGCAGGTTCGGTGTATTATTTTCTGATGATGGCTTTTAAATGCATCATCGTGTATCTAATTGCTCTACTCACAGGTAAGTATATAACTTATAAGTAACTGTTTACATCATTTTTTAAATAGATATTTATACAAAAGGCTTTGTTATATACACGGCAACAAGTGGTTTTCTCTTGACCGTTCGACATTATCGGTTCAATGCAGTGAGATGCCCGAAATGGTAAAACTTTGCTACATGTAAAAGAGTACAATCTTTAGTTTGCCTTATAATGTCCACTAGTATGTATCTACACATGGTAACAAAGCTCTGACATTAGTAACTGATATTTGACTGTTCGCATCTGATGAACAATCATAACGCCGCAACGTCACGAGAAATTTGGACGTGCTCTTTGGTTCATAGATGCGTGCAATTGACGGTTGTGAAGTAATTCCGCTTCACTTCGGCCAAACCATTTCTTACTAGTAATACCCGGTGCACCGACTTGTAGCCGTACGACCCTATCGAATTAAGCCGATGTACTCCGAACGAGGCATGTAACTCCATAACCTACTCCATGTACGTGAATTGGACTTTGATGATGTCACGGTGCTTTTGAGTATGTTGTAATGTATTAACCCCCGGTGTATTTACCCGGGGTATTCGTGATACTCTAGCTACGTTAGAGGTTACAACTCAGTCTAAGGTCATACTATTTCCTCATGATTCCACGAAGCACGCAAAGTACTTTACTTGGAAAGCTTCCAAACCAGAGTTAACCTTTAATATAGACGCTTTCCAAAATCATGTAAAAATCGAAGTGAGACACGCTTTGAGTTTGAAATAATTAATTTATAGGACAGTAAAATAATTTGTTAACTTACAGGATTGAGAATTTTTTTAAATTCATTTACAAGTAAATACTTGGACAACCATTCCGAAGTACTAGTAGACTGACATCTGTTGTTATTAACACTATGGTCAACATGGCCGGTTATTAAAGTATAATTTCTTAAACTTGTTTCTGGCATGTTCGTAGCCCGTTTGTACAACGCTCAGACCACAATAGTAGTCTGAGTACAATGTAACTACAACTTTGGTATTTTTACGACGCCAAAGTTGTAAGTGATAAACCGTTCATTATAGATTGTTTTACGGTACGAACAAATACATTTGATAAATTAGCATGTATTTCCACAAAATCATATACATATGTTTACCGTGACATAAAGCGGAACAAATGAATTTGTTTAGTTGAGCTAGCGTTACTAGGGATACATTGTATTGTTACCTTGATGATTAGCTGCAGAAATTTTGATTTTTACGCAATAATTTTCATCCCCTATCACCGTATATTTTTGCATTTTCTTTTTTCCGTGTCATTTTGTGTGTGTGTGTGTGTGTGTGTGTGTGTGTGTGTGTGACCATTTACAACAGTCTTTTTAATTCCAATGCTTTACTTCTAATTAATATTCATTTTTTTTCTTTTCAAAAAAATGTAGGCCTACTAATTATACTTATAGTCTAACGCATCGATTCTGGTACAAGTTTTAAAATCATGGACTGGGTTGTAGGTTTCATTTCAAACAATCTTCTTCTGGCCCACACAGCTATATATCACAATGCAATTACACATATAAACATGCAAACATAGCAGTTATTATTGTCAGTAAGTGTGATCGGTTGAAAATATATCAAATGATCGTATCAAGGGACGCCATAGTTTATAGACTTTGGAAGAGACAGTTCGGCCACTTTTGAACATCTGATTCTGATCATCAAAAACTTATATGTACTGTAACCTCAGGGGCGAGATCAATAGTCTAGGATAATAAAAAAATCTAAAATTCTTTACAAAAATTGGCGGGTGGGGGAGGGGGGGTTGAGCTTTTTCAGTTCTCATCCTACAGAAACAATTTTAGTTGTAATGGATCTGTTTTTACCCCTAAATACAAATATTTCTAACAAATGTCGTCAAATTGAAAAAAATGGAAGAATTTTCGCTATAGTACATGCATGGCACTAAAATAAATTAAATCGTCTACAAAAGAACTATTTTCATCACTACATTCTGGTTTTGTATTCATAGCACTACATACTGATTTGAAATTGACGGTACTGTCTAAAACATTTTCAATTTTGAACAATTTAGTTAGAAGGGGTGGGGGGGGGGGTCTGAGGCCTAATGGCAATAATTAGTTTTTTATCCTACATTGAACTATTGATCTCGCCCCTTACCTAGTATCCTTATCAGTATTCTCGAATTAAAACATCGGAAATCATCGGAGATCATCGGAGATCATCGGATTTTTGAGGAAGTGGAACAAGTTAGAAATAGTCACAGATGAAATATCGTTAATAAGTCAGTGGGATCATTCGAAACCGAAGGTACTCAGATATCGTACATAGCAAACCTCTCTTGCAAATGAGCTATGGAAAGACCAGGGTATCTCGAAATTGATATCATCCAAGTCAATAATAATTATGATAATACAAGGAAACGATATTTTTAAAATGATTTTTAGAATGTGCAGTAGGGAAAATTTACTACGTCTCCAAGTGGGCAATTTGATTACAATGACGGAAATACTTGAACAGTATGATAATTATGATGGTTTCGACTTTCTAAAATGAAGACCCCTAAAGAACACAACTAAATTCCGATATATTCACGCCCATGCATGTATTTGCAAACCAATAAATTCATACTGAAAACAATGGACATGTAGTATTTGAGCAGTGAATCGTTTCTGAAACAAAACTGAAACGGAAAATTTGACATTCACTTTCAAACTGATTACAGGTTGTAATATGATTAACGTGCTATCTACCTCAAGGTTTGAGATGAGGTTAAATGGCTATTGTAGAATTTAACAAAATCACTCTGTATAAACGCAAGGGGCGTTAGCACAATCGTAACATTTTATCGATTCGCAGTTTTCGAGATAAATTGTCACGATTGTTTATCACAGCTACCAGGGTAAACAATCGATATATTTACCCAGCAAGCACTGCTGACAAAGATGAGTCATCTACATCGAAATATAGACCCTGGAGTACATCTAACAGAGTCAAGTCATTGAAAAAGTTGTCAAACATTTCTCGTACACAGAACCAATTCTGTGGTACATTGTCATTGGCAGGTTGAATTGCCTCACACCTCAGACCACTATCTCCAGAATGGTCTTTAATAGCCAAGTAACGTGTCTTGGTGTTACTCTATCTCTAGATAGCTTCTTGAGATAGTATTAAACACTAAGACAAGTTTCTGGGCTAGAATGTGGTCTAAGGTCGATCACACAATGCATAATAGGATGATATGGATTAGTATTAAATCTCCTCTACATGGCTAGATGCTGCGCTGTCATCCATCATATGACTATAGCGTTGACCTACAAGTCCGAAATGCATGACGCAAGTTTTTGTCATTATTTTCCATGGAAACATTGAACGTGGTTTTGGTCATGATGTCATAAGCTGTATTGACTATTGTCCCGTATATCATTACTTGCATTCACTCATACCAGGAAATAGGGGGAAATAAGATCAAAACATATTTGAGTCATTCGTATATGTATAATGGGCTATTTTTGTTGATTACCCTTGCATACTAATCATCTGCGTACAAACATGAATTGTACAAGGAAAATCCCGACTGGACCCCATTTCCACACTTAAAATGAGATATCAATATTCACCTACTAGCCAGTATTTTTATTTGATCTCAGAACTTTGTAGTGTTCACATCATCTCATCACACACACTCTTCGCGATATCTGGCACTTCAATCGAACAAGAACCGAAGTCCCATTGCATTTATTGTACAGTTAAACTGTTCAGCAATGGCTATGCGTTGTACATTTCTATTACTAACTGTTTTGGGAGTACATGTACTACATGTTAATGGTGCGTATATTATCATTTTTAATTATGTTTGTTTGTTTGTTTGTTTGTTTGTTTGTTTCGATTGATAACGTTATAAAAAAATTGACACTGTAGAGTAACGAAGTTGATAATTGTCAAATACCTTTTTTTACCTTGATGGCATTTGCTAGGATTAAGACACTCATCTCTGGTACTGGTTCGTATTAAACAACCACTTGTTGAATTTACTATACTAAGACAGTATCAGAATGGAGTTATATATAGTTTGGAAAACTTCTTTTACCGTTTACGCATGGGAAATTCCCAGCACATGCGCACCGACATCCAAATTTACAACTCGTGACAGGGCTTTGAGGGGTTTCGGTACTACTGCTAGTAAGTTCGACGTCCTGACAGCTGGGGTACAGTACGGGGCAACACGTTACGAGTGTCCGTGTAGTAGCTTTGTCGCCAGTATCTCAGACCACTAACTAATTTTTAGTGGTCTGAGCCAGTATGTATCTTTCTTTACACCATGTAAACCCGAAAATTGTCTCACACTATGAGAACGATTTCATAGTTAACCTACCCCGTGGTAATAAAACATTTTGTTTGTCACGAAAGTTTATAGACCCGTAAAGGTTTCCAAACGTGTAAGCTCGCTTTTGACTTGAGTAAGGACTGACAATTGTAAACAATACGGTATTACAACTTACGACTCACAGGTAAAGGAAGTATATTGTACTATGAACAGGAAGTAGTTGAGAAAATCCGATTGGTCTTATAAATCTGATTACAGTTATTTTCTATACCACTCATCTGATACTGCATAATTCTTGTCCTTCAAGATTTGAATATTTATGACTTGGTAATGTTGGTGGTATTTTGCGTTAAATCTCAGACAACCAATCTATTGGTTGTTTTACCTGCACACTTTTGTGGTCGATTACAAGGTTTAAGTGACCTTCGTTTATTGTGTGAACATGTTTAAGGTGAATGAACACCAGTGTTACGGTATTTGTCTACAGAGTATGACGTGAAGAGAACTTACTGTATTCATTCATTCCACCGAGTTCAGTATTTCAGAGCTGCATGTGTGCCAGACGGAAACTTTCTGACGCCGTATTTCACGCCAAGTTTTATATGTGTACAGCAAGGACGGGGGTGGGGGTAGTGTCGGGGTCGCAAAGCATACTTCGATCGAAAACGCGTTCTAGGATTAGGATACTATTTTACATTTATTGATACACATGCATGATACACAGTGTAATTCCAAGGCTTAACGACCACTGTCGAAATGACTGTAGATGTTCGTAGATTCTTAGTAAATCTCAGTGTGAAATTGTATATTCTTGTCCAAACATGAATGTAGTACATTATCAGCTTCTCTTCATCTGTCCATTTGTCATCATTGCCAGTTTTGCATTTCTTCCTTCTTCACCAAAATGTCCCCTTTGAAGATTTAATATTTCAACAGAAAACTTTCCTGGAAATTTCACCAAAAAGCCGTCCGTGGAGTATTACTTTAAAATTTCGTTAGGAGAGTGGTCCAGCTTTTAGTAACTTTAGGCACCTTTGATTTCAACTTCGTGAGACGACACACTCTTTGCGTTTCACTTGCTGAAGTTGTTGATTTTAAAAGTTCTTGGGTTTATTCTTGTATTTGCAAATTATTTGAATTTTGTGTATCCGTTTTATGTGTTTATTGGCAGACCGAATTTCCTGAAAAGGATGACTAAAATTATATTGTACTGTATAATTGTATTGTGACGGGACAAGTGTTCAAATATTCATCTTTCAGACCCAGAAAACAAGTGGTGTACTGTTCCTTTTTTAAAACACATAGCTAGCCACCACATTTAAAATGATTTATTCTATTACATTCAACCAGTTTAGTCTAGCAACCATCTTTGAGATCTTGTAGTTGTTGAAAACTTTGAAAAGTGTATAGATTTTTTTTGACTCATCTGTAGTGGCTGCCATGCAGTGGAGTTGATCAGAAAATAAATATAAAATAATTAAGTATTTGTTATCTACACATTTTGATCAGGAAATCGCCACAACATCAATGGTGTCAAGTTACATCCTGTCTTCAGCGCAATACACATGATTCTGTTATGGTTTTATGTAATGGTAACTATAGCATGGGGAAGTTACAGGCAAGGTTGAATCATAACAAACCCATGCAATGTGAAATCACTTTAACTTCTACAAATCGTCAGTTATGAGCAATACCCAATGATTATTGAGTGGCCAAAAATAATTCGTGTTCCATCGTGTTCAGGCTCAAAACAAGGTAGAAGTCCTATTTGAATACTAAATTGCCATTTTCAACAAGACAGCATGCAATGATGTGAATAATGTAAGCTAAAGATGATGTCAACAATTTATAATTCTGACTTTTACAGGAGCAGTTGCTACACCTGTATTATGTGATGATTACGAGGAGGAATGTATCAACCTTGAAGACTTCACTGGTATGTGCTACAACCCAGCAGAGGAGGCATGCTGTGGAGGTGTAGTGTATGGGATAAAACGAGACCAGAAATGCTGTAAGTATTTATATAAAGAATGCATTGACATTATACTGGAAATTTGGTTTTGGCGTATTTTCACTTGAGTAAACAGCTTATAAACTCAGCTTCATAACCTATCGCATGTGAAGGATGATTCTCACAATACACAAGATATATCTGATAACCATATTAGGACAAATCAAATATCTCTTGTAACTGACTGGACATGAATGTCCATATTGCCTTTAAAGATCAATTTCAGTGTGTATGCATTGTTTATGCTATCGTTGACATGATATATACATATAAATAGTGAATGTCTTGTAAATCAACTACTAGTATTCTATTGTCATCACTCCATTTAATGTTATGTATATACAAGTATTTACATATTCCTTGCAAACTCATACTGTTATGGATTTTAGTACATGTATTATTAAAACTGTAATGGCACTGTCATGTGCCAACAGTGTCTGTCCACATACTATCCTTCTTACATCATTTTGGTCTTACAAGTTGTCATGCCCTTTGATGTGGTAATGAGAAATATTTTCATGTATCCGTCTCCTCTATTGCCTGGTTCAGTAAGGTTTGAATTCCATGCTATCTATATGGTATAAGGCAGAACTGAGTATCATGGATTATGCACTGGTGGCTTTGGTAGTATTCTGATGTACTAGTTATTCCATGCATTACGAATAGAAATGTGGGTGTCAAATGTGAACAGTAGAGTTCTGTCCCTGTCCTGTCCTGTCATTACGTTTTCTCACTCACTCACTCACTCACTCGCATGCATGCATGCACGCATGCACACACGCATGCACGCACACACACACACACACACAGACATAGTCAGGACCTGTCAAGCTGACAAGTTTCGACTGCTTCCTCTCCACAAACACTTACACAGACATCATCTGACACAGCAGTTAGCTATAAATCCAGTGACAATTTGTGGCCAGTTTTCTGGCTGACACTTCGTTTCAAGTAAAATATTGAATTGAAAAAGTCTAAGCATTTGTGAAGAGGACATAGTCAAAATCTGCCACAGTGAAGGATCTAGGCTATTACTGACAGCACACAGTTATGTAATGTATTTTATGACAACTACCCCAACATTAACATAGAACATCACTTTAATCTACAACCCACATTGTGGTGGCATGCAGAAAATGATTCAAACAATCATTAAAACCAGTCTCTGTGTATGCACTACACAGGCAAAAAAATCCATATGAAAATCAAAAATTTAACTTAGCAATTGATTTCCAGCTCTTGTAAATATATAGCTACACCATGTACAAAATAAAACTGCCAAACAAACAAGAGAGACTTCAGGCTCTACATAGTTTGAATAGCGTAAAAGGTATACTTACACATCAAATATATTAGAATGCAATTCTAGTATATGTCATTAAAATAAAATAAACTTATGACCAAAATAATGCAATGATTTAAATACAGTAGACAGGTTAAGAGTCCTTTCTGTTTGTCCTTGATTACAGGTGGGACTGGTGTCTACAATGTCACCACGCATACATGTTGTGGAAAAGAGTTGAAACTGTTATCAGAGAATGCAGAGCTAGAGTGCTGTCATCGGCCTTATCATGCACCAGAAGCCGAAGGGAATTTCTACAATCCCAACACACATCAGTGTTGTCTTTCAAAGGTCCAGCCTAAAGGTGTTGGTACGTAGTTTGCTTCTCTTTACAAGACAACACAGTATCAGTTGTGCCATTCTGAAAAGTAAAACAAAATAAAGTCATAATCCAAATTTGAGATATTGAAAACTTAAAGTGACATAGAGCAAGGTATCTTGTCAAGAAAGTTGTTATAATTAATATATTCATTAATCAATGACGAGTTAGACTGTACGATAAGATGTGTCGCTCTGCTGTCACTGGCCTGCTCTGAAAGGGGTTGACTGATATGTGAGGGTTATATCAAGGGCAAGGATATGGTAAGCACAATGCATAGTGGAGTACGGTAAGTCATTGAAAACAATTGAACATGAGGTGTTTGAATATCTCAAGCATATAATAATACCCAACTGTGACCCATACATAATTAAAAGGCTTTGTGATATCTTAGTATGACACATTTCTGTGTATTTGGATCCTCGCCATCTAGATTTTGTCTAACATACTTCCATGGTTACGGTAGTTTGCATATTGTATTTTAAACCTGACCAACTACATATTGACCAAAAAGGTTTCTGTGTGTTTACATTTGTATGTTTCCTGTCCTGACTTGAAACAAATGAGCAGAAGAATGAGATTTCATTTTATATTTCCTTGCAGGTCTTGGTTGCTGTGGCTCTGAGGTCTATGACCTGCGTTTCCAGGGCTGTTGTCCAAGAGATGGTAGCATGTCTGTAGTGAATGGTGTGGGTGATCAATGCTGTGATGGCAGCCTTTACGACAGCAGTGATGAACTCTGTTGCCAGGATACAGCATTGCACAGTGTCAGCAGTGAGGAACAACATGAAATACAATGCTGTGGATTGGATGTCTATAATGTGACAGAGCAACTCTGTTGTCAAGAGGTACGTTTATCCTCATCTTGAAATTCTACATTCTACAAACAAGAATCTGCTTGCAACAACAAATTACAGACAAATCACCTATGGAGGTCGTTCATTCTCATATGTTGTCCCCAAATTATGGAACTCTTTGCCACTTGACATTCACCAAGCCTCCAGCCTGGATTGGTTCAAAACAAAACTGAAGACTTATTTGTTCACCAAGGCATATGGTGTGCTTTAGCCCTTCAGCACTACTGAACAGAACATTGCTCTGGAAATCGGCTATCGAAATTTGATTGATTGATTGATTGATTGATTGATTGAAATCTACTTGCCTAATTTAACCCTAGTTTTGATTTTTATGCATTCTATGGATGTACCTTGTATGTACCTTGCCCTCAACGTTAACAGTAATTTGAGTTTAGCAGATGTGTATTTCATATACCAAATTGTTGTATGGCAAGGATGATTAACATGCTCTTTGCAGGAATATGCTTTTTTTTTTTTTGCTTTTTTTTTTTTTTTTTTTTTTTGCAATTTTTGAAATTTAAACCTACTGATTTATCCCTCAATGAATGTATTTACAAATAATACTATTGTATTAATAGACTGAACTCCAATTCAGGTTGTAACATTGACAGGTAAGACTTCTAACAACTTCAAATTTCATCATAAACCATTAAATCTACATACCATACAGGGTAAAACTGATGTCAAAAGTATGTAGTATTCAAAGCTTTACAACTAGCATTCAATTGTTTGTCATTACAGACAAAGATACCGAGAGATTCTAACAAACAAGAAGGATGTTGTGGTACACACAAATATGATTTGACAACAGATATTTGCTGTGATGGTCAAGTTGTTTCTAAAGCATTTGGAAAGACTGAATGCTGTGAGAAGCACTCCTACAACCCACAGATTGAAACTTGCTGTAGTGATCGGGTGTTTTCTGTTGGTAAGTCAAACTAATGAGGTGTGTTTATTAAATGACCTCTAGAGGGCGCTATATATACTCTGCTGACAATAATCTTCAGTGTCCAGGTTTCATTTGTGTCTATTTTTGCTTATGCTAAATAAATCAATTGGTTTGCAAAACCTTTTCAGTCTTACTTGGTCAATGAAAAATGTAATGTAGGATATATTCACATTATTATTTTTGTACTCAAAGAAACAAACTGTAACCCACATCTGTCTACTTCTTTAGTTGGTGGTAGGTGCTGTCAGGGAGTGGCCTACAACCCTCATACATCATCTTGCTGTATCTCCGAAAGCAGAAGTGTCATCAACACAACAATACCTACTATTAACAGACAAACTTGTTGTGGTCTACAAGCTTACTTTCCTGGTGACCAGCTATGCTGTGATGGTATGCTGCATGACAGAAACAGTGGAATATGGTGCTGTGGTTCAGGTAAGTTGTATAACATACACTGTATACAGTGGATTATAGTGTTGTGGTTCAGGTAAGCTGTATGACACAGTGAAATACAGTGTTGTGGTTCAGGTAAGCTGTATGGCAGACAATGAAATACAGTGTTGTGGTTCAGGTAAGCTGCATTACAGACACAGTGGAATATGGTGTTGTGGATCAGGTAAGTTGTATAACATACAGTGGAATACAGTGCTGTGGTTCAGGTAAGTTGTATAACATACACTGTATACAGTGGATTATAGTGTTGTGGTTCAGGTAAGCTGTATGACACAGTGGAATACAGTGTTGTGGTTCAGGTAAGCTGTATGACAGACAATGAAATACAGTGTTGTGGTTCAGGTAAGCTGCATTACAGACACAGTGGAATACAGTTTTGTGGTTCAGGTAAGCTGTATGACAGACAATGAAATACAGTGTTGTGGTTCAGGTAAGCTGCATTACAGACACAGTGGAATACAGTTTTGTGGTTCAGGTAAGCTGTATGACAGACAATGAAATACAGTGTTGTGGTTCAGGTAAGCTGCACTACAGACAGTGGAATACAGTGTTGTGGTTCAGGTAAGCTGCATTACAGACACAGTGGAATACAGTGTTGTGGATCAGGTAAGCTGCATTACAGACACAGTGGAATACAGTGTTGTGGATCAGGTAAGCTGCATTACAGACACAGTGGAATACAGTGTTGTGGATCAGGTAAGTTGTATAACAGACACAATGGAATAGTGTTGTGGTTCAGGTAAGCTGCACTACAGACAGTGGAATACAGTGTTGTGGATCAGGTAAGCTGCATTACAGACACAGTGGAATACAGTGTTGTGGATCAGGTAAGTTGTATAACATAAAGTGGAATACAGTGCTGTGGATCGGGTAAGTTGTGTGTATGACAATACACATTTAGTATACATTCATAACATGTAAAAATTTACACTTTACACAAAACCAATAATTTTGATCAAATTAAATATTTTGTGTTGCAGATACGTACAACACTGACACCGAGATATGCTGTCAGGGCCACAAGTACAACAAGACCCAACATAACGTGGCATGCTGTGGAACCAACACCTACAAACCACATACACAGATATGCTGCAATTGGCAAGTGTTCTCAAAGGAGGATGGTGATAGTTGTTGCTGTGACAACACAGCTTTATCTGATGGCTGTAAACCATACACTAGCAGGTCAGCTTTATGCTGCGATGGTGAGTAGTCAAATCACCATACTCAAATTATATCGGTTGATTATACACATAGTTCATGCCAAGTACAGTAGTGCTTTAGGAAAAAGGCATTCATAGCAATAATTTTCTGTTTGATTGACACCCACATTACATCCGAATATGAAATACAGTGCATTCAGAAATATTGATGCCATTCTCTTCATCATAAATATTTTATAGTCACAGTTTCCATCTTTAAGCTTAAAACTACACAGGTACAGTAACCTAGTACTCTAAATGTCGTACACCGTGAAGATTACTGAATCACTTGTGGGTAAACATATTTTTTGTAGCTGTATACATGATAAATCAAATCAAATTGATTTGTGGGTCCGCACCCAAAAATCAATGATGATCATGATTTAAACCTGTTTGTGTACTGCTTATGAATAAGATCAACCACTGATTAACACCTAATGTCTAATTATTGATATTTTTGGAAAATATTGCAGTTGTATGATTGAAAAATGATACTCCAGTTATACCAGTGCAGTTTTAACATGATGACAGATTCAAAACCAAGCTTAAACTTGTCACTACACTACCTACATATAATATTGTCCCTTAATTAACAGATACAGTGTTTTTATAAGTAATTGACACCAGTTTTTATTGAATATATCTTTGGTTATTTGATGAACCAAAATGTCAAATTTGCAGCTAGGGCAGGTTTAAGCTGCTTTCTAAAATTTCTCCAAAAAATGAGATGTGAAAGAGTTTGCTCCATAGAATTCCAGCAAAAAAGCTCATAGTATACATTATTCAAAAAATTGCCAAGTATGAAACATCTCAGTATCTGCAATGTATCTCATTTAATGAATATTTTCTGCTTCAACCAGGTAACTTAGAAGAACTGAAAGCTGGTGATGAAGATACCGAATGCTGTGCTAATGACACTATAAATGTATCTACACATCTATGTATGGATAATAGCAGGCAAATCCGAAAGGCTCATACTGACGATAGCAGAATCTGTCCACAGTACAATGACTATGGTGTTTATCAGGGAGCAAGAACATACAACCCTTACAATAACGAGGTAAAAAATTAGTGTGTACTACACATATTCAAACCATTTCTTTTTATTGAAATGAATGCCACTTTGTTAAAACACAGAATATTACTTCAAACTATTGATGTATAAAAACGTATACGATGACCAAGCAAGATGGAAAACTATTGTGTATTTTCATCTTCACATGGAAATCACACTATAACCCACAAAACAGAATGTCGCTTATAACAAATTATATTGTGATTATATTCAGATATTTCTGATGTTAAACCGTGCACAGTAAGTACATTATTGGTACGATTAATAACCAAATTATCATTTGTATTTTAATAGGTATGTACAGATGGTACTGTAAGCATTCTTAGTCCATCACAGAAACGATGTGGTGGTCACTACTACTTTCCAAGGACCAAGATTTGTTGTAATGGTGTCCTCTATAATAAGAGAGATCACCAGGGCCATGAGAGGCGTTGTTGTCAGCCAAGTACTCATGCCTATAGTCCTTCCTACCAGACTTGTTGTGATGGAGAAGTGACAGACAATGTTCCTCATCAATATGCAGGGTAAATGAAGTAGCTACATTTTGTAGTTGCTATAAAATACATTTCTAGAGTACATCACCATGCTATTTCCTTGAGTGAAATTGCACACTACTAAGAAAGACGTGAATACAACTTTTTGTCTGGTTATTCATTAAATATCAGCTAATGTACTATATACTACACATTTCTAGGTAAAAAATGTAAATGAGTATACTTTTTCAAAAAATGACATTCATTTCACAATTTGTGGAAATATACCTGTTTTTATCACATCGTATTACATCACATTGCATCATGTCACACCACCTCTGACTCCCCAAATCTGTTTTCCAGGTGCTGCAATTGGAATGCTTATGACCGTAGGACACATCGTTGTCTGCACCATCAACTTGTCATATCAAACGAGGAATACCATGAAAACTTAGATGTATGTGGGTCTACCCTATTTGATACCACCACAGAAAATTGCTGTCCGAATGGTGAAATAGTCCAACAAGAACAGACCTGCTGTGGTGACAACATCTACAACACCCCTGGTACTGGAGTCAATGGTGGAGAATGTTGTGGAATTCACCGTATTGGTTACAATCCTGAAACTCACATATGCTGTAAGAACGATGTGTTCCCCAAGAATTCAACAGGTATGCATAATACATGATGATAATAGTCACACTACCTAGACCATACATTATCGAATATTTCTCTAGTGTTGTATCTGTTCTAAAACATGCTAAGCATGAAACAAGTTTATTTACTGCAGTGCTGGTGTCAAACCCTCTTTTGCTTTTCCTTTCCAATTAAAAGATGTGGCCTGGAGATATTTCAATGTCCCCATCCTTCACTGGTGTTATTACCATGGTTTCCAAACCTATCACAGACTTAGCTCTAGTATCAAAGATAATCTTTCTTGTATAATGAATCAGAATATTGTTCATCTTTTGACACCCAAACCATTCCTATACCCCACCCATCCCAATAACCATACCCAACCCATCCCCATACTCCATCCATCCAAATACCAAACCATCCCCATACCCTAACTGTTTCTATCCCCAAACCTTGATCATCCTCATCCCCAAACCATCCTAATATCCCAAAATCCCCACCCCCCCAAAAACATTCCTATACCCCAACTATCGCCATACCCCACACATACCCAAACCTGTGAGTCCTTCATATGCAAGCTGGCTACAGCTTGATGTGTTCTACATCTGTTTAATTCATACTTTCTATTTCATTGAACCATAGATTTAAGCTGTTGCAATGGTGATCGCAAAAGTTATGCCTATGACACTGACTTTTGGGTTTGTTGTGCTGGCAAACTGAACCTAAAGACTGACGCAAACCAGATCTGTATGGGTAGTGTGGCCTATGATCCTACAACCCAGACAGTATGTGGGGACAAGGTCTACCAACAACCTCATGGGCAGTGTTGTGGTGATGCCATCTATGATAACCAAACTGAACTGTGTTGTCAGGGACATGCTTATCAAAAGAATACCCCTAACTTAAAATGCTGTGGCAATGTACCATTTGATCAGTCTGACAATACACAGAAATGTTGTCATGACAGACTGAACACCAATGCTGCTGGAAAGACATGCTGTGGTCACTTTCTAATTGATCCAACAATACAAGAGTGCTGTGCCAGTAGTGATGAATCCTCTCTGGCATATGCTTACCCGAGACAAGGCACTCATCAGTGTTGTGAGCATGTAAGTTACGACGTAAACAAAGACACCTGCTGCAATGGTGTACTACAGCCTGGTATTGCACACGGACAATGTTGTTCTCATAGGGTGATTTCTACTCCTGATACTGAAATGTGCTGTGATGGCCGGATTTGGGGGAAATACTTTTATGAAGATTCCGAATGTTGTGCAGGGCGCGTCATTGATGGCTCATACCAATCCTGCTGTAATGGTGTGGTAATTGATACAACTATGTCACAATGCTGTGATGGTGTAAAGATAAACATATTGAATGAACTGTGCTGCAATGGTACTGCACTGTATCGAAATGATCCCACTGAACAATGTTGTAATGGAGCAGTCTACAATCCTCGTCATAAAATATGCTTTGATGATACTCTCTACGACAAGAGACACACCAGTTTCTGTCAGAGGAAACCTTTTGACACTAGAACTCATGCCTGCTGTAATAGTGACATCTACTTGGTATCAGATGAATCTGTTGGTTGCTGTGCTGATCAAGAAATCTACAATACAAGCTCACAAGTCTGCCTGAATGGTTATGTGGTTCCACTTGAGTCTGTTCACTTCTGTAATGGTATACAATATAACAACCAAACCCATCTATGTTGTGAAGGACAAATCCATGAAGCAAAAGAACATTTGCAGTGTTGTAATGCCCAGCTGTACAACTCCACAACACATTTCTGTTGTGATGGCCAAACACACAATACTACAGCTGAGTCTTGCTGTGCTGGTAAAATCTACGACACAAATTACTTTGGTTGTTGTGGTGGCAAACCCTACCGTAAGCAGAATAAGATGTGTTGTGCAGGCAGAATACGAACAGTAAAGGATGGAGAGACACAATGCTGTGGTCATAAAAACTACAACTCTGATACACATCTCTGCTGTGGGAAAAGCATCAGATCAAAATCACCTTCTCGGGAATGCTGTGGCAAAAAGTGGATCAACAAAAGAAAATACACATGCTGTGGAGATCGGCGGTATCGACTACACAAATTATACTCCGAGACTGGTAACATAACATGCTGCGGTCAAAGTCTGATTGATCTCAACACACACATATGCTGCCAGAATAAAGCTGCTCCTGCAGTATTTGGCTGCTGCAACAAGGGGGAACTGTTCAACCAGGAGACTGGACACTGTGAATTCATGACTACGAAGGTGCCCATTCTTGATCAAAGTAATTCTCTTACTGTTTACATATTAACCTGATATCATGCACTTCACAAGGAATCACTGTTAAATCTCAACCCTATACCTAAACCAAAGTGATAGCCATAGTTTAAGATTCATCTTTATGTACCAGGTAGGATGAGGTTTAAAGTAGTTCAATGGCTAGATGTAAGTCATTGACCCCAACACTCTCACTACATGACTTCAGTTTTTATTGTCCATTTCAAATTTGCATTTATACACAGCTACTTCCTGCACCCAATACTTTAGTAGCACCTACTTGTATCTACTGTACTAACACTCTTCACTTACTTGCTACTATTTCATAATCAAACTGAAAATTTTTCCACTGCATTACAATCACTTGTCTGATAACCTCTGACCTCTACCTTCATTATCCTGTAGTAAAAATTTTTTTTATATAAGATTTATTGAAATGGTGGTGGACATGCTTTAAGATCTCCCCCCCCCCCCAAAATTATTCCAATTGCAAGCAGGTAAAAATCACGACATCTGTTCATTTCAAATTTACCATGAGTAACTTCAGTTTCAACTGTGAAAATAACATGCACCAATAATTTTAAATAATGTAATAATTAAATTGTTCTTTGAACATAAATGGAAAATTTAGTTAAAGCTAACCGCTTTCCTTGGCCAAATAAAAAAACAAAAATTGAAATTAAAGCTAAAATTTTTAAAACATAGGGAAAGCATAAAGTATAGCAATGGGTAGATTACATTAACTTGCTAGTGACAAAGACAAGTTTAGGATTTTGGATAACTAATATAAATTTTCTATTTTTTTACTTTTAATAGCTGAAACCCATAAAGAGAATGGAGTTGAAAACCCAGAGGAATGTCCCATTTGTGAGGATGCTGAAGGTTGGGAAAGCAGGGCATGCCATAAACGAATTCTACTGAAGGGTAAGATCAGATCCAAGTGTGAAACAGACGGCGAACTGGAGATCAAGTTAACCTCAATCATGGACTTGCACGGTTTCACCAACGATGTCGAAGATGACGTAGTATTAACGGCCAGTAAGATCAAATTACAACTGCCATCACAATGTAGCACAATGTGTTTTCAGAACATACAAGTTGGAGAGTACTACCTAATAATGAGTACAAGTCAGGTCAACAATGGTGTAATCAGACTACAGCAGTCTGATATCATCAAACCCTATGCACAGTGGATGAAATCAGTATTGCTTGAAGCAAATCAATCACCACAGTGCTTGCATGCTGGCAATGGAACAGAAAGGGACAGTACTGAAGCTGATGTTATACATCTGGCTTGATACCAGTATGATTTAATTGTTTTATTTCATATGTGAAACTGATAGAAATCTGTGTAAATTAAGAAGAAACTGAATCCATTTCAACTGGCCATGGTAAGACATTACTTTGATATGTATGGAACACAATGTATTGTTGTTTCATAGTTTAACAAAATGAACTGAAAACATACTTAATCTAGTAATGTACACCATATATGGCTAATATTTAAATTTCAGATTCTACAGTTAAGGTTGGCTACAACTACTTCATACTTACCAATGCATAACACTTATCATAGATGAGTTATTTGATTGATTGATTGATTGATCGATCAATTGATTGATTTTTGATTGATTGATTGATTGGTTGATATTGATTGATTGATTGATAACAAGTGCAACCTTAAGTTGTCATAACTATATGTTTACCATATAATGTCTACCACTGGCCAGTTTGAACCTTCAGAAAATTCCTTGTACTTAAATCAAAACTTAAAAAAAACACAGATTTCATAAGTTTAAACAGATGTTATACATCAATGTCCAGTAGACAAACTGGCATCTCCTCATATTTTTTGAGTTATTACGAAACCATGCATGTTTATGCATCAGAAATTATAGTAGTGCATGTGCACAAACATATAGTAAACTAATACTTGTTCACCTTGTGACGCATGGCAGTTGTTGAAGTAACAGAGCCTAAATTATAGGGCTAACAAGCCATCAGAAATGCTGATTTATAGAAATCTAATATTGTATACTGCTTCTCAGGTAACCGACAAACTCCTCCACTGGGCTACAATGCCCGCACAATTTGTGGATGTTCTTATTTTTTCAGATATCAAAGCAATGATGACAAACTATTTAGTTTCCTTGTAATCTTATCAATCTAAGTAATTCTCTGTCCTATCCTGTATAACACCATGCAGTTTACTTAATATCAACATTAACAATGCATGATTTTTTTTTTTTTTAAATTTATGATAATTCCTTGTGTCATTGAGTCAGGGTTATTGTCATGTGATATGACTACCATATCTCAAGGCTTGATAAAAATCCCATTTAGACTAGTAAATATTAGCTAATACTCTCCAACTGATAGACTTCTATACACTTGTATGTTAAACATATACACATGTAGATATTAGCGTTTCCAATTATGCTGCATGTATTTAAGTAGAGGCTTATGTTATATTAGAATCTTTTATAAATTAGTATAAAGACAAAGTTATAGCATTCATATATTTATCTATTCAAGGTTTGTTATTTGTGTGTTGTGTAGATTTATATGAGAATTAATCAGTATTTTGAAGTATCAAGATATAAGCTTTTTAAAGAAATATCAGATGGCCTTTAATTTTTTTTTTACAGTATTTATGGAAATTTGTGTGATTGTCAATTGTTGTAAGTCCTACACATAATAGATTTAATAACTGTAAATGTTGTTGGTGCTGTATATCTATCATTACAATGGATTGTCACTAGTATTCCCTCGAATAAGAAGCAATATTTTCTATTGTGGGTTAATATTGATAAGCTGTGTTTTCATATGAGTCATCAGAAAGTAATTATAAGGGATAGGGCATTACAAGAACAATTGCTGTGTGTCAAAAATGGGTCAAATTGGGCTCACTGGGTGTTACTAACAATACCAGTAGCCACATTGCCACACAGGCATCCTATTTTTGGATGTATCCTGTTCATACTGTACTATAGGTAAAAATGGTGCTAAGGATAAGATAAGATGTGATGTGATTTTTTGAAAACTCTAACTGATTAACTGTTCAAAAATATCACATAAAAGTGATAATTTATACCATTCATTGTTGTGGAAGATTTTTGGCAAAAGTTTCCTTCCATATAAGAAAATGAAATTGTTAAACTGTTCACTTGATAAAGCTCCTTTCTTGATTATCTACCACATCCACTGAAAGATGTGATACATGGATTAACATACAGGAAATATATGGTATAGATGCTGCATTCATTTTATTACACTGACAATCTGGATTTGAAATTTTGTACCCAATCTGAAATATGACTACTTTAGAGCCCATTGTATTCTGAGATTAATTGTAAGACAACATTTTATAGATGATATATTTTTCTAGAAGTGACACATTTTAATATATATATAGATATATATATATATATATATAAGTCTGTATCTTTGGATAGCCCTACCCCCCCCCCCCCCACCAGATTAAATAGTCTGCCTTCCAAACAAAAATGAAAGCAACGTTATTGAAAAATAGAGACTACCATATTGATAGTTTTAGCACCTTACAAAACACCGCAGTTTCCTCAAAATCAATATTGTTATGAATATAATGTTATTCTGAAATAGTAGACAAGACCTCACTTGTCAAACATTCATGTTATATCATCTGAACCCCATTGGTGACTATAGCTTAAAGAATACCAAAAATTTTATAATCTGATACCATTCTTAGACTGAACTAATAAAAATATGATCTTTAAGACTTTAATAAATCTATCATGACTTGATTTTAAAATTACATTCCATTATAATATTACAATTAAATGAGAAATGTACTTTTTTGATGGATTATTCTGCTTTATCAATATGCTTGAAATATTTCTAGTTTCATGAAATTTAATACAACTGTACTAGATACTTGTAAGCAACCGATGATTGAGTTATCAACTTGAGACAGTATTAATGTAGTCAGAGATCACGTTATCTAGAACTAGTACTAGTTTATAACAGAGAAATTCAAGAATTTATTTTGATAAGGAGCACTCCAACAATTTAATATTTTAAGACAATGACTTTTCCATCATAAATTTTCAGATTTTTAATTTTTTTTTTTTAAATTTGCTGTAAAAAACCCCAGTTATTCTAAGGTAGACCTACAGTAGCCAGAGAACTTTTATAATTCATTTGATATTTATGTCTACAGTCTATAAGAATATGAGTTATGAAAATATACCAAGATTAGGATGCTAGTCTTATGGTATAATTGCATGTTGAAGATTGAGCAGATCATATTTAATGATAATACTATGATCATCATTTTTCAAATTCGAAAAATTCCACAAGCCAGCTGATATATGCAAACAAAATCCTGTTGGTTTTCATACTTAATGATATTCCTGATAGGAATTACATGGCACAAAATTAATTTGCAAAGGTGAATTCATCTTATTATAAGCATGTGAAGTAGTTTACGTATAGTCAGTGTTTTCACATATTTTTAGAGAAACTAGTCTAGTATTCCCTACGTATTGTCATGTAAGTGAAATAAAATATTCAGATGTTAAAGATTTATTACTTAAATTGTTTAATTTGAAGAATTCTTCGCAAACATAAGTATATTTTAGAATTAGGATCAAATGGCAACAGCACTAGAAACAGCATATTGGGAGATTTTTTTTACAAAGTAATACTTTACAGATGATGTATTAGATTTGAAATTGAAAATTTAGAACCGAGGATGTATCAAGAATCAAGTTCAATTTTCTTCTGACCTTTTAACTAATGCCAAAAAGTATTAAATATGTAAAGATGTGGATAGTAGGAGGTTCTGCCTAAAGAAATGTCAACTAACTGTTACCAAGTGTAAGTAGCATGATTGACAGAAAAAAAGGTAAACCTCTGACATTTTTAATGTACATGACTTTCCTTGCTTTGTTTACCAATAAACCATTTTCTTTTGACTTAATGTTTGATTCCTGAGTGCAGTTTTTTCTTACCTTCAAAACATATATTTTGACCTCGCTGACCAGTTATTGTTGTCTACTGATGTATCTGTTTCAGCAAAATACTGAGCTTCTTCTTTCAGCCATGAGCCCTCAAAGCCATTAGTTTGGATGATGTCATGCAATATCTTGAAGTATTGTTCTCCGGTTACTTCTCCAGTTTTTGTTTTCTCATTGAATCCATACTTTGTTACCACTGACCCATAGCCAGGTACCCATTTCCTTGGGTGAAATACATAAAAAAAGTGTAGTCACAACAAACACTTGTCACAAAAGTTATCTTGCTTTTCACGGTCACAAAAAGTGTATCTTGAATATGATGTCAGGGAATCTTACAATATATACTACTGTACCTCACGTTACTCGCAAGGTAGGATTAGTGGGATTGTGTTTGTCTATTTTGTGTATGCCTAACACTCTGCTATACAGTATCAAGGCACATATATTTAGTTGCACATTAAGGCTATTTGTATGCATATGTGTATGTATGTATGTATGTATGTATGTATGTATGTATGTATGTGTGTGTGTGTGTGTGTGTGTGTGTGTGTGTGTGTGTGTGTGCGTGTGTGCGTGCGTGCGTGCGTGCGTGCGTGCGTGTGTGTGTGCACATACATGTATGTTATTTTGGTGTCTACATCATGCCTCACTCATGTTTTCATGTCCATGTTTACTTGTGGTTTATTTCCTAATCGTAGTTACACACATCTGCACCACATTTAGGGCACATTTATCTTACCTATGGTCGGTTTATCAGTATTAAAAGCTGACTGCCCAAACAAATCTAGCTTGTCTGTAATCTATGTTTATACTTACTCCACAGTTTCTTTCAGCTTAAAACTCCTTTTGGTGAGCAACTGTTTTACCAGGAATAATATTAAATCATAATCAAGTTTGGTCAGGTTGTGACTAAAGAAGTCCCTCCTTGGTGTGGCTTTTACAAGGTATACATTCTGTATGGGGAAAGTTGAAATCTTAAGTTACATATCAAAATAAACCATCAACATATAAATTGATACACTAATACAGTAAACCACTGTGGTGACAGATAGAATGCAGTACATAACTATGTATTTATCTGCCATGGAGCAAAACATGCTCGGTGAATGTTTTGGTGTGATACTCCTGTGTTCAAAAACTGTACTGAGAGTTACTGTCTTTTGATATCACTATGAAGAAACCATCCACTGGTGGTGGTGGTGGTTGTGGTGGTGGTGGTTGTGGTGGAGGTGGGTGACGAAGGTGGTGGGGGTGGGGGTGATGGAGGGGGTGAAATTTGTCAATTTGATAAAAAAAAAAAATAGAGGACACTTGACAAAATCTCCAGTTTTTTACCCTGATAAACGATATAAGTTCCTGCACTAGAGTAAAAGTACTTGGTGATATCAGGTACAGAAATATACATGAAATGGAATGAATCACTAACTATTTTCAGTAAAACTTGATATCTTCTGGTTCAAACTTACTGGAATTTCAGTATCTTCACTTGGTTGCTCTTCTCCATTCTGTTTACTGTAGACATGCAGATTAGGATAAAGTGAAGTCCTTGGTTCCTGTACAAAAAAAAAATAGTGTTATTTTTACATGTTTACACTCAAAATATCACAAATATATCGAAGTCATCTGAAATACTTTATACACAAAGCTATAAAGGGCTAACAAAGCTGCATAGGAAAAACAGTTGGTATCTGCCTGCCTGTCTGCATGTGTGTGTGTGTGTGTGTGTATGTGTATGTGTGTGTGTGTGTGTGTGTGTGCCAGTGTATCTCTCTCTCTCTCCCTGTCTCTGTCTCTCTCCCTCTCTCATATTATTGTATTGTATTTCTATGTAGAAAGTAAGGAATCTAGATAGATAGTATGAGAAGTTAAACTCACCACATGCAGTAATTCAATCTCATAACACATATTGTAGAGTACAGTAAGTAACTGGTAGTATGCTGGCTTTCCTACAGGGCATGGTGGTTGGGTCAACACCTGTGGTACATACATACATACATACAGAATGATATCAATGGAAACTGTGTAACTGGGACTAAGACTTGTACACAAGTAATGATACAGGTTACACACTCCAGGTCTGAATGTGTTGCTAAATGTCCATGTGAAGAATTGCTCAGTGTTGTTGTATGCACAAATATATACAGTCAATGTGCATAAGTGTAGGACGATAGGTTTATGTACAGTTTTACTATATAATCCACATGTAATGAAGTGCATACTGTGACATACAACTTTTGAGGTAGTCACAATACTTGATTAATAAATAGAATACACTGGCTCAATTCTACAATATATTCCATTAACTTATGACCATAAGCTAGTGTAGTATACATGTATATATACAAATTTAGTACCTGCATGTTAACCATACAAACAGCATTCCTGTACATACCTTGCCAAAATTTGTTCCATTGATATAGAAAATTCACCAAATAGCTATTCATATATGCCTCCTTCATGAATAAATCTGCCCTTAAATAATTTTTATTATTTAGATTTGAATCTAACTGTCTTTTGACAAATCCAATATGGCCACCTACTGAATGCAGTGTTGACTTGAAAAAGTAGTGACAGGTGACTTTTTTTATGGCCACGCTACATAGGAACTTGGGCTATACACCCTGAGCAAAACATTGCTAAATAAGAATAAGACCCCTTCTCATAAAAACATCTATTGTATTGGTCAGTCAACAAAAATAATTCAAGGATTCATAGCATGACATTTCCTATGTCCATCCCCTGAGTTTCAAAATCAAGAGACTTTTTCACAAAGTCAAAGTGTTCCCGACCTCATTTGGTTATGTTTATACATGGCAAGGAATCTATCACCCTAGTCTACTTTCAGCTTACCTTAAACTCTTTATCACTCAGTATTAAAAAAGTTTCAATTCTTCCAAATTGAAACCATGAGTATCTAGAAATAAGGTTGTATACATTCCGGAGAAGAAATCTTCGTTCATTTGATCTGTTTGCTAGAACTTGGAAGACTTTAATAACTGGCTCTGAAAAAAAAAATCAGACACTGGTTTGAACTTCAGTTTAATTTACTGACTGGCAATTTGCTTAGGAAAGCCTGCAGTCATAGCTGTAAATAAAATGGTATGTAGTTAGCACAGATACCAAGACCAGGTTGGAAAGTTAGGAAATGTGTAACATTTTTGTTATCAACTGTTACATTTTCACTGTAACATTTTCATAAAATGTTCAATTCTTTAACAAATACTTATTTGTTTTGAATAAGCATAGGGTTCTTTGTCAAGTCTTCTTTTGTGTGCATCTCACATGCAGGCTGCTCTTGTATTCTACTTGTCACAAGGATGCAACAATCTTGGATTCTAACACAAAGATTATTTTGCTGGAGTTGATGATGTCATTGTGTACTAATCTACATTCAAGCCTAAACTAGTGAAAAAAACTTTTGAATAGCCCATTGTAGTACACCACTGATCACACATCAGCAAAAATTTGGAATTTGCTTTCAAGAAATTATTTTGACTGTGAGTAGAAATCATAAACTGGAGAGAAACTGTATTGAATCATTTAGCAGCAATTGAATTTTTTCAGGGAAAGAGTGCACCTACCTGAGTCCCACGATGCAGGTTTGACATTAATTGAATGAAATAACTCTTTGGATGGTCTAGCTGGTAGTATAATGTCTCCTTCTCCTATTGGGTCTAGACGTGTAACATCTCCATAGATTACCTGTAATCTACCTGGATACAGCTTGGATAATTCTTCAGTAAAGGGAAGAAAGATTTGATGATTCTCGAGTGCAACTACTTGCGGGGCTCCTCTTTTCAACAACTCTTCTGTAACAATTCCTGGTCCTGTAGATAACACAAGTATATGGTTTTAGAGAAAAATATGGACCAAAATGGAAAGTAGTATAAATTAGGATGTATACTTTACACTCTATCATATCTGCTTAGTCATTTGACATAACTTACATGAATTTGTGTATCACATACAGTAAGGTTATACCAAGATGTTGTAAGTCTGGCATGGATGTACTTTTAGCTGAATATTGCTGTCAAATATCTGTTTTGCCAGAAAATTGACAGACTCATTTACATCCACCTCAACAATAGTCAAAAGGTCTTTTACTGGCAAAGCAATTATCATGTGACTTCTAAATACTTGTAAACAAAGACCGATGAAGAATCTTACAACAGGTCACAAAGTCCTGTAGAGTGACTACTCTTTGAATGTTTATATACAGTATTGTATCATGTTAATAAGTTTTCAGCTAAATTCTATCAAGGCAGACTAAAAGGTTAGTCTTTGTAAGCACTCCCTAAGACCCTTATTTGGTCATGTGTTAGCAAGCGAACAATAACAATTACAACAATGAATCAGCCAGTCTACTATCATGATAGCTTAGGTTCAAGTCATTTTATAACTGGAAATTGTTAGTTATCAACTAATGAGAAAACAACTAAAACACTTTTTACCTGGAAATGCTTCAAGTATGTGAGACTTTTCATTTACAAGTGATCCATTTGGCCATATCTTGTCAATCATAGTACTTGCCACCTCCCTATCAAGTATATAACATTGCTTCACAAGTTTCCGTTTGGTAGATAGAAGAGAGTATTTTGAAATCAGAGTGTCTAAGTTTTCTCTGTCTTCAAAGTTATACTTAATTTTTTTAATTGTTTTCCTCTTCTTATTAGAGCTAGTAGCCATACATCTATGCTCACTCTGTGTAAGTCTGTGTTTTTGTACAAGAAACTGAGTCCTTGGCCAAGTTTCACAGGGGTTCCTGGCAGTCAATGGTTTCTCTACTCCAGATTTCCATTTCATATTTGAAGTACAGGAAGTCAATGTAGTGAAGTTCCCACAACCACAGCGTGTTGCCAGGGTAACACTTCTCCACCTCGACCCCCAATTCGACAGTAATGTTTTCATCACTTGCTGGTGAATGATGATGCAATTTGCCATATTTGTTGCTGGTAAGATTAATCTAGAAAAAAGAATATTATACCGCTGTTATTGTTTTCAGAATTCGAGTGTAGTGTGACAGAACTCGAAATTAACAGTAGTCCCATGTCCACACACTACCAATTCTTGCTATGGGGCTACCATAAATTGCAGGGGTAGCCCGCCCAGGCTACCACTGATTATGCAATGATTTAGAGGGTGGAAGATTTACAGACATAAAATTATTTTAATAACACACATATTTCCAATTTAGAGGAACTCTGTTTTCAGCTCAGGAATATAGGACTCTTGGTCATCATCCTTGGGCTACCACTTTCTGAAATTGGTAGCCCACTGAGATTTGTTAATTTTGAGCCCTGTCACAGTGATGAGGTAAAATATCTCACGTCTACTTAAAAGAGAGGCAAAGGCAAGTCAGCCATCCTTGCAATGTACATATATCCTGAACTAGGTGGAAATTAGCATATAGGTAGACTAAACATGTCCAATTTAGTGTTATTGCTGAGGGTGGTACAACGTAGGTGATATTGAAATTTATTGAAGTTCCCCAGTTATTTTACGGTTTACCAGGGCTCGGACCAAACAGAGTTATGGTAGATTCTATAGCAAGCTATTACACTTTTAACTCTGTCCCCTGTTTAGTTAATACCGGGGTTCCTTAATAAAAATACTGAGCATGTAAAATAAACGTAGATGATGACTACAAATTTATGTAAATACTGGGTGAATAAACCACCATTGGCACCAACATGAGCACTACATTCTAATCAAATGTCATCTATGGATGGGGGGGGGGGGTTGTAGGGCTTAGGGGAGGGGGTCATTTATTACGGCATTGTCTCATTTGACAGACCTCAGAGAGAATATTTGAACATCGATGTGAATGACCTGAACCTGACCTGATCATCAAGACACGTCTCTGACTAACCATTCTGCCTTCCCTGGCGAAATCCGAGCAAATCTGACTACCTAACATCTCTTTATATAATCATACATCTCTTGTTGATGATAATATTTCAGTATACAGTTACATAACTTTAATAATATTTTTCAACACGATGTGTCCCTTCAAAAAACGACATTGGTTCTTGCACGTGGTGTTGTTCATGTTAATTTTGGTTCAAAAGGTGTAATTTTCAACTTAAAAGCCAGGACCACAAATGCCGGTTGTTCTCTCCAGCCCGGTTCCCCGCGGCCGGTTCCCAATCTGTATGTACTTTTAAAGATCTCAATGTACTGACAGGCAAGTTACGATTTACCGGTTACTGCCATGTTTGCAGACGATACTCGATAGTCATATCGTAAAAGTTGGAAACAGGGACTTACGTTACACGGTACTTACCTTGGTACATTACTATATCATGTTTTCCTGGACACGCACAGATTCATCAACGTGTAGAAAAAAATAAAACGATTCGTTGATCGCTTCTCACTAACAACATCAACAGCGAAAGTCGATCCTCAGCTGATCGATCACGTAAGCCACTTCTATTTATCGTGCACATGCGTTCGCGTGATTCGCGTCGTGTAAGTACATCCGAACGTTTGAGGCGCTGTTTATGCGAGAAATTGCATAAAATGGACTACGTAAGGCACCGAAGATTTTGTACCAACAACTCACCTCATCATGAGTTGAAATAAAACATTCCATTAAATTTCGAAAAGATACCAAAATGAAAAAGACACTTTTATCACGGCCTGTATTGTAATTATAAAAGTAGTATGGTTGACGATCGATATTCGTTATATACATTTATCGGCGCCTTAGGGAGTCTGACACCGCGGGATTTTCATACAGTTAGTTATGCTAGCTCGATAATATGAAGAGTCAGAGAACTGCTTGGGGCTAGACAGTAAGGAATATTACAGGTATTTGTAGTTTTTGCATATAGAAGGATTGGTCAGTTTTTATGGCCCTGCAAATTTCAACGAATGTCAGTTGTTGCCATGCAAAAATTAATAAATTATTAAATATAGTGACACATATTAACATAAACACATAAATATAAGTTTATACATGTTAAAACCAATGTATGTATATGTATGTATGTATGTATGTATGTATGTATGTATGTATGTATGTATGTATGTATGTATGTATGTATGTATGTATGTATGTATGTATGTATGTATGTATGTATGTATGTATGTATGTATGTATGTATGTATGTATGTATGTATGTATGTATGTATGTATGTATGCATGCATGCATGCATGCATGCATGCATGAATGTATGTATGTATGTGTGTGTGTGCCATGTGTGTGTGTGTGTGTGTGTGTGTGTGTGTGTGTACATGTATATTTAGTATTGGATTTGTCACCCATCATCAATATTTGTTGCCATACTCTTCTGATACTAGATGTATTCTGCAAGGATAAAATACAATCATCATGCCCCTACAGTGAGTTGTCATTTTACCAGATCCAGTAGCAGGTCAACTGTCTGCTACATCAACAAACTGAGTCCAGAATGTATGTACTTAATCTTCAACCATTTACCACTGGTAGATCTACTTCAAAGTCGCAGAGTTTGCAAACATTGGCATCTTTTGATCAAAGACAAGACACTGGTGAGTATATGTACACAAACATTGCTAGAGTATTGTATGATGTCACACATGTTGTCAAGGTGTTGTCAAGGTGTTTTGAGGCATGGTATGGTAAATATGTTGTGGTGATGTATTGTTTGTGTGCTGTGGTGTGGGGGCTGTTATCTGTATAATCATAGTATGTGGTGTGTGTGTAGAACGTGGTAGTGTGGTGTGATATGGTGTGATGTGTTGTAGTATGGTGTGTCTTTCTACAACATGTATGGTTTGATTTGGTATTGTGTGATGTGATGTGGTGTGATGTGCTGGGTAATGTATGTGGTGTGGTCTGGTCTGGTCAGGTGAGATGTGGTGTGGTGTGGTGTGGTGTGGTGTGGTGTGGTGTGGTGTGGTGTGGTGTGGTTACAAATGTATCATGGTAGATGTTTGGTATGTGATTGTAGTGTCATGTGATGCGACTAATTGTCTTGTTGTGTCTCAGTGATATCTAATCTACAACAAATTGACACCCTGAAAGCTATTTTAAAAGAAATCAGCGGGTACTTTTATGAATATTCTCATCAATATATGAGGAACTTCTCAAAACCACAGTTTCTTAGCGAACACTATCAAATTTGCTACGAACATCTTCACAAACTTTTCTTATACATTTATCCAACAGTGGACGGAAGTATCCTTATCCAATAGCCATATTGTGGACTGGTCAAGAGCTGCACAGTGGTTCTCAGAGTGTGGTATCACATCATTGGTAAGTGTTCTTACAGCATAACCCATTGAACTACTATGCCAGCTGTTTAGTACTAGGCAGCTATAAATTGACCATTTCCTTGACACACACAAATAAACTGCTTTATTATAAAGGGACTCTGTCAGGTGTCAGGTTTGTTGACAGGTGACAATTTTGCAGTCTCTGGTTGAAGGTTACACTTACAAAACAAATTTAATTTTTTTTTTCATTTTTGATAGGACTTCAGAAGAAGCATATTACCAGGAGACAACAGTTACATACAAAATAATGTTGCTGACTTAGTCAAATTGAACAGTTTGAGATACTTATGCATTGGACCAGTGTCTGCTGATTTACTGTATGCCATAGCTGATAATCTTCATGACTTGACAGTGCTACGAGCAAGTAGGATAGTTGGTTCTGATGAAGATAGCATACTATGGTAAGAATATATCATACTCTTAGCTTAGAATCTAAACTGCATCTATTTGAGCATTCATCCACCATCCAAAATTATAGACCAAATTTTGATTAGCATTTGCTTTGTATAATTCTGGCCATTTACATGTAATATTCCAAAAGACAACTAATGAAGCAAGAACTTGAACACTTATCAAAATCTTTTAAGAATGCCATATTGTAGCAAACATATTATCATGGCAGTGAGGGTCTTCTGGGTCCATATGAGTCTTTTCACTATCCCAACACACTGCAACTATCACCTTTGTCAACCCAATTCCTGCCACTGTCTCCAGAAAGAAGGCATAATGTGCATTCAAATCAGGCACAATAATTGTTTCTTCAAATTTGAATGGATGGTCCTTGGATAGCAGGGGAAAATTACTTAGCCAAGAGGGTCATACAGCCATACAGTAGATGGAATGATGCTGATCAGAAGAACACTTTCAAGTTTTTACAATCTTCACATTACTGCCACACCATATAATGTCATACTCTTGCATAGGATGCATTTCACAATCTGATGTTCAACTATTCAGCAGAGCTATCTGTATAGATCAATGCTGTTTACACACTTTGGTGTGGTCATGAATTTCAATTACTAGTATCAAACCTGTACTGTATCTTGAACGAATGGTATAATTTCACATGATCCTATCTATTTACAGGTCTACTATATATACTCTTGATATTAAACAACTAACCAAGCTGACAAATCTAAGTGAATTACGACTCAGTGGACAAAGAACACTACAATGCAAAGTATATAATGGCTTGTCATCACTGGCTAATTTGAAGAACCTCAAGATTCTAGTAAGTGAGATTTTCTTTCACACACTAAGTTGAGACTTGAATTTCAGTCCTAAATGTAGGTGTTACTTCCACACTAGAGAGAGTGGAGACTTTTAATTAGGTGGCACACTGATTTTTATGTCTCACATAATGTTTTTTGTTATGAATTACACAAAATACAGATACTATCAGAGTCTAAATTTTTATTTGTGTAATTTGTAACAAAAACCCATGTGTGATATGAAAACTCATCATTCCACCTAATTCAAATTCTATAGTCTCTCTAGTTTGGTAGTAAATGGGTGTAAATGAAGGAAACTTAGAGGAACTTTCAGTAATCGGTCAGCATAAACCGTTGCACTGGATCACTGATTTGTAGGGACATTGAAGGACCATTATAGATGCCATACACTTTTGACTACACATATTTTTGGTTACCCCCAGTAGTTGTTTTAAAGAAGTGGTTACAAATACAAGTATACTAAAAATAGAAATAAGTCTGACTGGACTTTTCTGGGAAAATTAGAGGAAGAAACTTCAGTAATCAGTCATCAACAGTTGCACTGATCACTGATTTGTAGGAACATTGAAGAGACTTTTAATGGTTGTCTTTGTAAAGAGAGGTCAATGAATGAAATTACATGAAATGAAGAAAAGTCAATAGAAATCAGTCATTTTCCTTGTGTAGTTCAAGAAATATAGTTTTGAATTTGAATGAATTACAATTTAATGAGGAATTTTGGTTAACACAGTACAAAATGACATGGTCATAAATGGTTACCACTGTCCTCTTTATGGCAATGTTATCCGATCCCATATTCATTCCCTGAAGAGGGTGTGGTTTATTTCAGCCTATGGGACTATCAATGGGCAGATTTACCTGTTGTACATGTTGTCTCTGATCCAATCAGAGGGCTTGCTTCATACAACCTATTGAATACTAATTAGCTTCAAAATATGCTCAGAATGCATGTTTACTGTAAATGCTATTTTGTTGTTACTTCTACAGAGCCTATCTGAGCTTTGGTGTCACAACCATGAATTAACCAAACTGGGAAAGCTACATCAACTTCAAGAATTAGATATTTCATTGGAGAGTGAATGGAACAAAGAGGTATATTTTACAAGCTTGTATGTATTTATCTCAAACTCAGTTCAGTCTCCTAACAGTAACTTTGTACAATCATGTACAGAAATTTTGCTGTACTTCATTTCAACAATGACCAATGAAAATGAATCCCATTCCGTAAATTCACTCCAGTAAACCAGTATTGTTCTGTTTATTAGAGTCAAACTGAATGATACTCTTCTTACCTCCAGCTTATCAAACACAAACAAGAGTTCTAAAATTTGGTGAAGTGACTACGAGTTTTACCATGTTATACTCCTCTCAGTTACTGATTTCTATTTTCTTCATAGAATTTTGAAGCTTTGGGAAAGTTGACCAACTTGACGACACTAAGATTGTTCATCCCTTGTTTGTACTTAGATGTAGGTCAAGCTGAAGCTTTCGAAAAACTTACACAGTAAGTACTTTTAATCATTTGATATCATCATGATATATATCTAGATTGGAAGTATCAAACTATGTAATATTGATTTGATATCAATATCATGATATGAATCTACAGATTGAAAATACCAAACTACTATTATGTGATATGATGAAAGCTTACCTGTGCAAATGTTCAGTCTAAGTTCCTGAATTTAACTTCATTTTGTACCAAACAAGCTCACCAAAGTTTTCGCCAGGTATCCACCATGGCTTCATCAGTGTTTTCTGAAGTCACAGCGCATGCATGACTTCGGACAATTATCCCAAATTCTTGGAAGTTGGTAACGTCCCCTTCACGATTCATAGATGGTTGTAAAGTCTGATAAGAGTCACTTCCTTATTCCCTCTCATAAACTGCAGAAAACACTGACGAAGGCATGGTGGATATCTGGTGAAAGCTTTGATGAGCTCCTTGAAAATTTGGTGCAAAACGAAGTTAAATTCATGAACTTATTATGTAGTATGTTTGCAAAGTTTCACCTTTTGGTAGAATTAATACCTGGCTTCTGATATTAATAATTATTGCTATATTCATTTCTTTATAACAGGTTAAGATTTCTGGAATTGACTGATTTCTTCTTTTTACGTGGTGGAAAGGTTGGCCGTGCTTTGCAGAAGTCGACAAATCTTCAAACATTGTCTATTATAGTTGATATGGTGGAAAGGGTCCCTTTGGTATGTATGTACAAATGTAAAGTAATCTTGACCCCAGTTTTTAGCTTCAGAATGGGGAACTTACGAGATCTTGGGCATCTGTCTGTCTGTCTGTTATATGTCTGTATCGTCAATACCTTGAGAGAATGCATTTTTAATTTGGATAAGTATGTAGCATGACCAGGTTCAGAGACAAAACTATCAGGCAACAACGTTGCCAATATATGGAACACTATGTGGCATTCCAGGAAACTTAACTAATGCAAACATTTAACTTTAAGTATTTTTTATTTGGCACAGATGGTTTCCTGTGTCTTCAAAGTTGTCATTGTATTTGACGATGCAGAGTAACGAAGGGAAGTTTTAAAATCAACATATTTATGATTTGCTTACTTGCATTCTGAATTTATCAAAGTTTTGGACAATAAGGTTCCCTGTCCATTGGGCACACAATACAGAAGTCATTTCTACGAACCCTGCATCACGCCCTTGGCAAACTTAGCAATTCTGGCTCAGAAGTGGCTTGGTGTATGTACACTGGGTTTGAGGCATCATGGGAAGTACATAAGTTAGTAAACTTGATTTTCTTTGTTTACAGAAAGCACTCGCTAACCAGGCACTTCTTGATTCTATACCTTATTTGGGCCACATACCACATGTATGTTTTCAGTATTTATCTATTGCAAAAGTCTTCGCTGAAGACCATAACACATGGATAGCCTTTGACATGATAGACAACAAGATTACTATAGAAGAAGATGAAGAAGTCAAGTGTGAATGCATTTGTATACTAAAGTCAACATGTGAACTGTCTTCACAAGATTTACAACGGTTGAGTTACAAGGAATGCAGGGCATTTGAAGAGAGGAGAAGTTACAATTGGGTACAAGACTATCTGCATCAACAATTGCCAAATTCCATTATTGAATTCAGGGGTATTGTCTCTTTAAAATGTGTTGAGGATGACCTGTAGTGGGCCAATGGTAGTCAGTGATTGCTACAAAATTGGTTATTGGGGGCCACTTGTAATACGGTTGACCAATGGTTGGCAGTGATATAGGGTTAGTTTGTTGGATGCCACTTGTAATATGGTCAACCAATGCCTTTATGGTATACAGTGGACCAATGGTAGCCAGTAATACAAAGTTGGTTCATGTTATGTGCCACCTGTAATATAGTGGTCCAATGGTAGTTGGCAATACAAAGTTGAGTCATGTCTGGGGCACATGTAATATGATGAACCAATGGTAGTTGGCAATACAAAATTGGGTCATGTCTGGGGCATCTGTAATATAGTGGACCAATGGTATTTGGCAATACAAAGTTGAGTCATGTCTGGGGCACCTGTAATATGATGGACCAATGGTAGTTGGCAATACAAAATTGGGTCATGTCTGGGGCATCTGTAATATAGTGGACCAATGGTAGTTGGCAATACAAAGTTGAGTCATGTCTGGGGCACCTGTAATGTAGTGGAGCATTGGTAGTTGGCAATACAAAGTTGGGTCATGTCTGGGCCATCTGTAATATAGTGGACCAATGGTAGTTGGCAATACAAAATTGGGTCATATGTCTGGGGCACCTGTAATATAGTGGACAATGGTAGTTGGCAATACAAAATTGGGTCATGTCTGGTCACATGTAATATAGTGGACCAATGGTAGTTGGCAATACAAAGTTGGGTCATGTCTGGGGCACCTGTAATATAGTGGACCAATGGTAGTTGGCAATACAAAATTGTGTCATGTCTGGGCCACCGGCAACCAATGGTAAGTTCTTTAGAAATGAATAAATGTTAAAATGAAAAATGTTAACCAGTAACCAATTGTACTTCTCCTCAACACCACATCTTGTCTTCAAGTTACCATGTGTATTATCCACTAACTAATCATTTTCTATAAATGTTTTATACATTTGTATGGACACAAATTCTGTAAAATAAGATTGCTAAATCATTTCCAAATTCACAGTAATTTGCACAAATTTTTTTGGGGTCACCTTTATACTATTGTTCTTTATTTACATTGTTAGATTTTATGTCAATAATAAAATTTGTATGTAAAGTGAACATTGGAATATTGTTTTCAGATTCATCTTGTATTCTCTTATCAAATCAACACTGGTGTAGTTATCACTCTCTCACCTCCACAAATGAGAAAAACAATACAACTTGTTCATCTTCTGTAAAATACTTCTGAATTTACTGAGAATAAACAGAACTTGAAACAGGTATTCACAAAATACTCTGGAGTAAAACTAAAAACAGAAACATAATGAAATACAAGACACAAATGTTCATAGCTTGTTCTTGAAAACAAGCCTTCCTACGCAGACCTCCTTGTCAGCAATGTACTCATAGCAGATATCTCCAACTTTGAATATCAAGAGTCTAGATACTGTTATTACACATGTAAAGCCAGTTTTACACAACAGCATATTGTTCATATAACAATTCTCGTATTTTGAAGTAATCTTCACATAGACAGCCTTCCAGGGATAGCAATCCAGCTTCACTCTGAAAAGTATAGGAGAGACCAAATAAAACCATTGTAAACTGAACAAATGATACTGATTTCATTACAAAGTGTTAAATGTTAAAACTGGTTATTTCAAAGATTCTTGTGCATATTATTATATATTTCCCAACTCCTTCATAGATTCCTAGTCTATAATAGGAATCTCTGGCCTCTATTGTCAGCTTTGTGCTCTAAGTCTCATACAGTCTCCCTAGAGTGTCAATAGTTTTTCCTTATAATCATAATACAACGGTTGGTTTCCCCACAATTCATCAGTTCATCTAGACGACTTTCAAATATACATGTATATAAGGTTCATGATACTACATCATAACAACATCTAATTGGGCTGTAAGGGAGAACTAGATGGAAATATTTTGATATCTGATTACATTTTTCTGGAAAAAAGATAAATGATTCAAGCTTTTTTAGTATATGACACTTCATTTACAATTACATATATGGTGTCTTGTCATGTTTTTTCCTCCTTTGGCTTTTTCTAGAGTTGTACCAGCATATCTTTATTTATGACACAACATCAAAGCCAACACATTTACAACTGAAGTGCTAACTCATAAGGCTCCAGTGAATGTCCTATGCCATAAAACCAAATTAACTTCTCAATTCAAAGAAAAGACAAAGCAAGTACTTTTCAAAATGTCATAAGCTCAAGACAACATTTTCCAGACTTTTATAATAACCTTTTAGTAAATCTATGAGTTCTAGCTAGACTTTGATACCCTTGTAATGCACTTCTGCAATTCATACATAGCGCATTTCTTTGTATTTTGATTTGTTCTATCTACATTTTGTAACTATGTCATTTTCAAAAAACTGTGTTGAGAATAAAAGGATTTATGATAGTAAACTAACCCTTTTGATTGCAACCATGTTGTTACATACAATGACACCACCGACAAACTCTGCCTGTATGCCCTGTCTCAGTAGTATCTGTTTGAATTCCATCAGTCTTGGCTCATTGATAAATACTTCCTGGTGTCCAGGTGTCTGCAAAGAATCAACAAAGTCTTTGTGAAGTATGGGACATAGTGAGAAATAAGGTAAATCCACTGTTGGTTTGAAGTATTAAAGTCTGTTATATTAAGGTATCTTAAGTTTGTTTTACCATCATCACCAGCACCACCTTCACCAAGTATAACCAGCAACAGACATAGCATTTACAATGTGAAACTTGTTACAAACAGAAAATAAACAACTGAATTTGATTAATAACACTAGGCACAGCATGTTGGAGGTACAGAGACATTTATTACATTCCATCATTTGATAAGAACAGTTTTATGGTCTCTTTACGTGACAGTTCACAGTCACAAATAAATGTAAAGTTCCTCTGGCATTCAATGTACACATAAAGAGGACATAAAACTGTCCTTATCAAAGGATCACATGTAATAGTCATATCCATACTTTCAACATGCTGTGTCAAGTGTTTTTAATCCAATTCACATGTTTACTTTGCCTGTTTGTAATCAGTTTGACTTGTTAATGCTTGCCTGTCACTGGTTGTATGTCACTTGTATGAGTGCATGCCATATAACAAGTCATGATATACTAGTACTATTTGCACTTCACTAGTAAGATAGGAAAAATTGCATTTAATCAATGTAAAATCCAATGGCTTATCTTTTATGTATGTTTGTGTGCAAGTAATAAACATGCGTGTCAAAACAGTAGTGGGTTATACTAGTAGGTAGCTAAACTGTCACCAGCAGATCACACTTTTTTATTTCTTATTTCACTTCAATGGATAGTATGAAAAGTTATACAGAACATTAAATCTGCTCTTACTTCAGTTGGCGGTAATCCCTCCAGTGTGGGCACACCATCCACACTCTTGGACTCTTTCTTCTTGCTATTTGTTTCTTTAAAAGAAAGAAAATTGGAAAAAAGTTGATTGGTATTTTGTACAAAAGAATCTGAAAATCTGATAGCAATCCATTCTTGAACTTGACAAAAAGAAGTGTTGGAATTCAGGGTGCAAGCCTTTACAACATTCTTTTAAGAGTATTTTAAAGGAATAGTCCAATCAGACTTATTTCTGCCTTTATGATATTTGTATTGCTTACTGCTATCAACTTACATATGATTTTGAGTGATGAAATAGCGCCCTAGTAACTTATTCAACATTGGAATCTTGTAAAGAAACCATGCTGTACTTATATGTGTTCTGCCATTTTGGGGATTCCCTGCAAGGGATTGTGGGGGAACATTGCAGGAAATGACATCATAGTTACCACAATCCCCTTGTCTTGACAGAGATTGTGGCAGCTTGATGAAATTTCCTTTCCCACAAATGAAAGGTAGCTGACATGTGTGGAGAGGCAAATGTAACAAGTTGAGATGAAAATCCTTGACTTCAGTTTCATTGGCATTACAAACACTGACTTTAATCTCTGTTGTAAACAAACCTGGCTGTTTGGGTTCATCACCATCTTCACCCTCTTCAGCAAGTTCACCTTCTTCAAGAATGACACCAGTGTCTACAACATTGGCAGTGAGTTCTAGCTGTCCATCTATCCAGGCCAATTCTGCATCTTTGGCTTTAGAGAACTCTAAAGAACTGACCAATGCATCTGTTAATTTGACCTAGAAGAGTAAGATATATTACAATCATTATACTTTAGTACTAAGGCTGAAAATCAAACAATATAAAACCAAAACAGAGTGACTATAGAGTTTTAATTTGGCTCAATGTTTTTCACATCTCACAAAAAAAAGGTTTCTGTTATTAATTACAGAAAACAAAATACAGGCACTGATAGCGTACAAGCATATAAAATAATACATTTGATCTCACTATGAACACAAATCAACATCACTGTTGGATAAAACACGGAAGCTTCAAACACAAGACTGTTACTTTGTGGTTGCAGTGAGGTAAAATATAACATTTCACGCACTTGTACTCTATCAGTGCCTATATTGTGTTTGTATTATTCACAACAAAAAAGTTACATGAGATGAAATACACATCATGTCGCCTAATTGAAACTTTACAGTCTTTCTGGTTTGGTAGTAACAGGTCAGTACTATACAACAATTAAGTACAAGTTGCAAAGAGCAAAGATGCACACTAAACACACTACATCTATTTACTATTATCAGTGAATTCACAAGTGTCTATTACCTGGAATATATGACTCTCCATGGTAGCATCAACTGTTTCATGAGTTTGTGGTAACAGGACTTTGTTAATTCCTGTGATAGATTTACAGTAATCTGCAAAGGATGATGTGGCTTCTGCTGTACCATGTACTAAAATCTGGAATGAGAAAGATACAACCACTACATAAAGAACTTGAGAACAATTTCAGGTGCTAATTGGTGAAGGTCTTTCAAATTCTTCATTTAGGTTTTAGACGAAATGTGTAAGGTGCTCAGAAAAATAGTTCCAATCATAATTGTCTAATGTGAGCAAACAACGGTGAATCATATTTTCAATGCATGCATGCATGCATATGTATGATTGTACTTCAAGATATTTTTCCTCCCTAACAAACAATAGTGTCACTACATTTCAAATGCATGCCTAAAATTCTACCAGAGTGAGACAGATATTTGTCTAGACTGTAAGATGCGTTGTGTCATTCTGCCATTCACCAGCCTCCCCTCTGAAGAGTTGACTGATGTGTGAGGGTGCCCTATCACAGCGTACCTTAAAGACTAATATTTACCTACTGTCGATTCAAGTCACAATGCTTGTTACCTACATATTTCTACTTACAAGTTGTTTTGGTTTCATAATTGAAATAATCTTCCTCATAGATTCACCATCAGATCTTCCTTCAAAGTCGATGAAAATCACTGGACAACTGCATACATAAGAAATACAAAATATATATATAAAGCTAATAAATAACAAAATGTGTTTATAGTGAGCAATTTATGCAAATCTTTGAATGTAGTCATCAGTATATGTATGAAAGTGTTTACTTTACAGTATAACTACAGCAAATAATGTGATTTTGAATGTGATAATTGTTTACTAATCTCTCTAGCTTAGACTCTAGGCATGTACTTGATTTGGGCTATTACCCACAACTCACAGCCTACAATTACGCTTTCAATGTCACTTCAATGAAGCATCAGCCAACTCACATTTGAATTACACTTATAGTTTGTTGCCGACTTAGTTCAAATGCACTGGTGATATTTTTCCTGCCAACAATGCATTCTGTATTTGAATATCACAACTGAAATCAGACTGTCTTGAGATTTCTTCATTTAACAATTGTCAATTATAAATATATCTTTAACCCCTTGTTTATGCAAATAACAGGAAAAGCTGAGCATAAAACCAGGTGACTTACTTGATGTCCACCATAGTGTCTTTGGCAACACACTTTGTAGGTACATTACTCATATCTAGAAAGAAACAAATAAACCATCAACAGGTCTGGGTCCAACTTTATAACACTGACATTGCATGAAAGCATGGCTTTCTCTGATTCATCAACAACTATCTAAATGAGAGTTAATATAGTACATTTCAAATAAAAATACAATAAAAATAGCATATATGACGCTGACGTAGTGACGATAACAAAGCATTAAAACATGATATGACGTCATCAAGTCTTGTAGTTTAATTAAGCCATTATTGTGAACCAACCCTAAGAATGTGTATCAAGTATAGATATTAGAAATTCAAAAATCTATGGTACAATGCAGTCGTAGGCACTGCTAGAATAATGAACACTATGAAGGATGACTACACACCTTGCTCCATCTCAGCATCACCATCTAGACCAAGCTCTTTATCCTGAAATACAAACATACCATTAACCTTAAGTTATGAATGGAAACTGCTTTATCATATGTTTACATGCAATTGATGAATGCTGATAGTTTTCATATATAATAAACACAGATATCATAAAATCAAGCCCTACATTAGTGCCATTTATAAAATGTACTAGATCAGTTAAATTCAAATGAAAACTTAACTTCAACAAGTCTGCCTTTCTTACCAGCACATCACAGAAACTGTTGATGTAGTTTTGCTTCCAAAAATACATGCTGTCTTTTACTCACAAAGTCTACTCACAAAGTATTCCCTATAAAGAAAAGTGTAACAACTATCCACTTTTTTAATCATCATACAGTACTACTTGACAGCAGCATACATATTTTTCATGGTACAGAAAATTGTAACACCTACCAGTTGTTTTTTTATCATCATACAGTACTACCTTTAACAACAGTATAATTACAATGTACATATTTTTCACTGTATAGAAAAGTGTGACACCTACCAGCTTTTTATCATCATCTCCTGCTGCAAGATCAGAGATGATAAAATCTTCAGCTTTGATGATTTCACCATAGTCATCCCATCTTATCCTTTCTTCATGAGAAGGAAACATAGGATATGACTTCTTTGCCTGTTTGAAAAATCCACCACTCTTTCTACTTCCCTTTGTTGCAAAAAAAAAAAAAAAAAAAATCCGTAATTAATTAATTAATTAATTAAACAGGATATATTATAAGTGTTGTCATTTCTTCCAGTATTTCTCTCTTGTACAACAAATACTTATTATGTTGTTCTACTGTCAAAGTATATATATATATATCTTATTATCTTGGTCAATGAGGTTGGACAGAGGTTCAGTTTATACCTATCTGACTATTTTTCCCAGAGGATATCTCAATATGTTGTGGATGAGTGTGGATGAAACGACTGCCTATAACACAAGACCCAAGTAATCTGATTGTGGTGGAGAACTGATTCCTGGTGTGGATTTCAGTGAAGATTAGTGAAGCCACAGCATTATGAGCATTAGTTATCAAACTCCAACCCTTGAGGGCGCTCTTCTCCATTTTTGTTTTGTCTCTAGTAACAGGCTTATTATGAAACTGCTAATCATTGGTAAAGGTATGTGCTCTATTGGGCGTCTTCAGTTGTGTTCTATTTCTGCCAAGGTAATATAAATGTCTTGACATGAAAGTTGAGACTACATAATATATTTCAATATACCCTACTTCGTGGTTTGCATTATACCTACCTCACTTTTCATCATCAGATCGTGCCTAGCTTTGCCCATGTATCCAACTCCATGGTCTACTTCCATTTCATCTTCACTTTCATCACTTGACTCTCCAGACAACATGCTAACAATAGAAATCAATGTTTATCAGTCAAATATACAGTCCGGTAATTATTCATACAAATCTCACTCATTCATATCGAGAATCAATTTAGCAATCGATCACTTCAATTTATGGCAGTACAGTAAACATCTTAGTCTGTAAGATATGACATGTCATGATGTCCAGAACACAGAGGACTGATTAGGGCTGAATAGTCTATAAACAAATAAATGAAACAACCTTGAATCTATTTACTGGTATTGCACATAGAATTTGGGAAGTTACACAAACTTATATAGGTTTTAATTACCACATTCCTTCCTTGATGTACACAGGTTTGAGAACTTACGTAAAAATACCCAACCTCATCAAATCAGCTAACCGAGGGTTTACCATTACGTAAAAATACCCCATATACAAGTAGCCTGATAGGAGTATCAACTTGTTGGACACCCTACTGTCACCAGTCTCATTAACTCAGTTAAAGTGAGGGCTTACCATTATGTAACAAGTCATTGAGAATGACATAGTCCCCGCTATGATTGGGTTTTAAGGAATTATCACTACTCTGATCACGCAACAACACTTGTGAACCTAAATCAAACAGACTTATATATGTTGTGTCTGCTTGTTGGACATGCCTACAACAATAAAGGATTGGTCGGGTATGGGGGATCATATCACGATGAAAATGGATATGCACATGTATGTCATAGAACACTGTCCTAATACCAACTTTGAATGAGATCTGTACAAGCATGTCTGAGTTATGGCTTTGGACATGGAAAATTCACAAACAAAATGGCTGCAAGGCAGCCATATTGGATCGTATCACGACGAAAATGGATATGCAAATGTATGTCATAGAACACTGTCCTAATACCAACTTTGAATGAGATCTGTTCAAGCATGTCTGAGTTATGGCTTTGGACATGGAAAATTCGCAAACAAAATGGCTGCCAGGCAGCCATATTGGATCATATCACAATGAAAATGGATATGCATATGTATGTCATAGAACACTGTCCTAATACCAACTTTGAATGAGATCTGTTCAAGCATGTCTGAGTTATGGCTTTAGACAGGGAAAATTTGCAAACAAAATGGCTGCTAGGCAGCCATATTGGATCGTATCATGAAACAAATTGACGTGCATATGTATGCCATTGTATGTTGCCCCTGTACCAAGTTTGAAAAAAATCGGTCCAGGCATCTCCAAGAAACAGCTGCGGACGGACGGACGGACGGACGGACGGACGGACACACGGACGCACGGACAGACGGAACCCAATCCATAAGTCCCCGATCCGGACTTCGTCCGGCGGGGACTAAAAATACCCCATATACAAGTAGCTAAGGCTGATAGGAGTATCAAATTGTTGGACACCATACTGTCACCAATCTCATTAACTCAGTTAAAGTGAGGGCTTACCATTATCAAGTGTTCATATAACTGTAATTCTTTTGTCAGTTTTACATTACCCAAAGCATACTTCTGTATTTCATTTGAACTTACCCTTTCTCTTGAGCTTTCTGCCTTTCTTCCTGTTCTTTCTCCTTCTCTTTCTTTAAATATTCATCAAGTTCTGCACCTTCTAATCTAACCCTCTTCCTGATCTGAAATGAAATGAAATGAAGACAGTAATATGGTGACTGAGACAGTAATATGGTGACTGAGACAGTAATATGGTGACTGAGATAGTAATATGGTGACTGAGATAGTAATATGGTGACTGAGATAGTAATATGGTGACTGAGCTAGTAATATGGTGACTGAGACAGTAATATGGTGACTGAGACAGTAATATGGTGACTGAGATAGTAATATGTTGTTTCTTTTGTTGGAATTTCATTAGATAAACACCTCACCTGGTCTGACCATATTAACAGAATAAATATACTCATAAGGAAGAAATGTGGAATTCTGTATAGACTAAGACACATTTTACCACTAAGTATTTTAATACTTTTGTACAATGCCTTTATACTTCCCCATATTTCTTATGGCCTAGAGGTTTGGGGCAGTACTTACCCAACATATCTGAATTGCATTCTAACTGCCCAAAAAATGATTGTTCGCACGATGCTGTTCAAATCTCACATGGAACACTCGGCTCCTTTATTTATACAGCTAAATATTCTAGATATTTACAAGCTTCACAAACTCTTAATAGGTTCTTTTATTTACAGCCTGGTTCACTTGAACTCACCACATATCTTGTCCGATTATTTTAGTGACAAAAAACATGAATATGACACGAGACTCTGCCATCGTCAAAATCTTTACCCGTACCATGCGAGAACAAATTCTGGTCAGTTTGCTATTTCATTCGTAGGTGCAAAAATTTGGAATGATATTCCTATCCAAATCAGATCGAAAAATTCCCAACATATTTTTAGGAAATCTCTTAAACAATATTTAGTAGAGCAGTACAGGTGATTAAATTGTAAACTTACAGATGTATTGACTTTTCGTTTATTGTATTAGACTTTTTCATGTAGTAAAAATGTTTTTTGTGTGTACATGTATATGTATATGCATATGTATATGTATATGTATATGTGATATATTTTCTTCTCCCAGTTATGTTTTCAGTCATCTTAATGACTGAACCCTCTTATTGTTTTCATTCGCAATATACAATGTCGGGGATCAGGCTAGACTAGCTGTAAGCTATTTCTTGACTCCCCATTTACCCTTCTCTCTTTTGATTTTTGTTACCATTATTTTGTAATCATTTTATACGATTGGGTAAATAAACCACTTATATATGGTGACTGAGATAGTAATATGGTGACTGAGCTAGTAATATGGTGACTGAGACAGTAATATGGTGACTGAGACAGTAATATGGTGACTGAGATAGTAATATGGTGACTGAGATAGTAATATGGTGACTGAGATAGTAATATGGTGACTGAGATAGTAATATGAATGTCTTGCATAATTTCCATCACTTCTAGCCTGGTTGTGGAATCTGGTAGTCTCTGATCTAAAACAAGTAATGATTGTCATGAAGAAGTTTTTTTCAGCTGATAAAATGTCATCAATGGATAGAAAGTTCTGAACAGTTAGAAACACTTGACAAAACATACAGTAACCACTGCAAATTCTGACACAACTTTGGAGTTTTTGCAATTGTCCCTCTGTTGGCACTGACCTATACCTTTTCCATACAATTGTATTGTATGGTTTGTTTTTTCATCCTTTTTACTTATGTGAAACATGACAATATAACTTGATACGGTAATAAATGTAATAAGAGTACAATATAACTTACTGTGAGTGGTAGTGACAATATAACTTGATATGGTGATAAGTACAATATAACTTACTGTGAGTGGTAGTGTTTTTTGATTTGGCTGGTCTATCAGATTCCTAGCTAGAGTACCTGGTGATGTCCTACTGGTCAATATAATGCAATTGTTTGGATTTCCACACCAATCTAAAAATAAATCTCTTGAGAAGCCCCATTCCAAGTCTGGTACACTTGCAAGAACAGTCTGTTGATTTAAAAATATCTTATTATTAGACAGTGTTTTTGTGAAGTTCTGTGAATCAGGTAACCAAAAAGAGGGAAACCAGAGCACTGCGTTAAAGCTTTAAAGTTCCTCATAAATGGTACGATAGTTTTGTTTGGGAACTCCAGTAAAGTGACTGGAATAGATGGCTGGCTAGCAGAGAAAACACACAGGTGTTTATCATACTAAACATACTAACACAGCTTACATATGTAGCAGTAATCTTACCTTGGGTTCTGGTATTTTCCTTAGTTCTGACAGGCTATGACAAAGCTGCAAGTGTTTAAACTGGAAGGGGTTGTTTCTCCTGTCTTCAAAAGATCTCATAATTTTATCACTCATCCATTCCACTTGTGATTTGGCAAATTCTACTACATTATAACTAACATTGTTTAACAGTGCTAAGGAATATGTCCCTAGTCCTGACTCCTGAGTTCTCCACATTTGGTCCTGTAAAAACCATAAATAAAAAGCGTTACTGTATTCAAATTAGATCACATCAAACTATTCATTTTTGTTATTTGATTATGTAATGCTTCTAAAATATAAATGATTTCACTGTCAATTTCATACATTTTTCAAACATTGAGATTTATTTTGTGCAATGGACAATTTTTATTAGTTTTTGCTCCCTCTCTGAATTTTCAAGATAGCAGTGCATTATAACTTCTGTTCTGAAATTATTACATTAAAGTTGGTATTGTTTTACACACTGATAAGAAGATACAAAGTATGAAGTCCTTTCCACGGAAAGCTTTCTTTCATAATGTCCATCACTTGTATTATATATATATATATATATATATATATATATATATATATATATATATATGCTGTGTATTAACATTGACTCATCCTAACAAAACTAACTTACCAAAAGTTGACACAACTCTAAAACTCTGCCAGCAGTATCTACAGCTACAAGTACATTACCATTGTTTCTCATTGTGTGTAAAATATTAGCTGCAGAGAAAAAATAAAATGAACAAGAACATGTCAGCTGGCATCTAAAAATATGCACACTTTGCATAGTTTATAAATTACTTGTAAAATACTATTTGTAACAAATGTTAAAGGTTACTCCCTCTATTTACTTCATTGTATTTTTCCATTTGAGTATCTTTAAACTTTGATAATTTCAATGGTGCAATTCTTTACAATGCCACTCACTTCAACAACTTGAAACGACAGTCCCAATCTTGAGATTCACTGAATATTGTTTATTCAAACATAGGACTGGAAAAGATAGGTCAGTAAAATGCTGTTGATTGTCGCTAGATAATGTTCATTTCAGGAAGTAAACAACTACTGACTACTTACTCATAAGTTGTTCATCCCTTGTTTTTCTCTTGGCCTGATAGTATGTACTGTTATATGCATCGGTGATCAGTAATGCAGGTTTACTGATAGATTCTAAGATACCGCCATTCAAATGCCTTTCTTTCTTGTGATTATAGTCAACCGCATATAAAATATCTTCCTCCCCTTCTTTCAAAATCTTCCATACTGTACCACCAATCATGTGACCAGCTGGTACTGGCATGATTGTCAGGCCATGACCTTTACCTGGTGAAATAAACCACAGCATGTGCCATTTCATTGCTGTTACTTTTATACAGAATGATACAGTTATAACAGTTTTGTCAGTTCTTGAATCTTCAACTAAATACCAGTCTTTGAGTTCTACATATATTACAATATGGTACTTGGACTTACTTATCCACTGAATGTATGACTGGAACAGTGCCAGATATTTCCTTATTTGACAGACACTTAAAACACCATCAAATAAATCAGATCAACAAAGAGCTGTAACGTGTCTGTTGTGAATTGCGCTGTATTCCTACTTTGGTATTTGTATACTGTTTGTTTAATCATTGATATAAGGTATACATTATATGACAAAACTACACACCTTTCATTTCTATAATTTGGGAGTACTTCAGTTGGATTATCTTATCAAATGCGGCATCTACATCATCCAGCGTAAACAGATCAAAGTCTTCTGTATTGTGTCTGGACTGTAAAGAAACAAACCACTCAATGTCAAATAATATCAAACTGACTGATGGAGACATTGATTATATCAGAAGGTAAATTCCTTTTCACTTTAGGAATGCTGGTACCAACTGCTGAGACGACTGACCAGTCGGTCACTACTTAATTAGCAAGGAAATCCCATAGAGTAAATTTGGTGGACTCAGAATGATTTCGGCCTTAATCAATTTGAACATGAATCATAAACTCACCTGAAACAAATCATACATAAACATCTGCCCCATTTTATATACAGGTACAGTGGCATAAATGGGACAGTTCAAACCACATTTACCAACTATGTATGGTAATGCACCAAGATGAAGGCCATCAGGAAAGGAAAGTAACACTGCATCTATCTGATGAACACATCTGAAAATAAAATTGCTTGCATTTACTTCAAGTATAAAATTAAAGAACTACATACTTGTGTTGCAAATTAACCTTCAAAATTTACTTTCATTAAATAATATTACTTTATCTAGATCTCTCAGATGTTTTTGCCACCAGCACTTGTATCAGTTTCTCTGAAACACACACACACACACACACACACACACACACACACACACACACACACGTACATGTTTACAGTAACATTTTAAAATAGGCAGATGACTACTACAGCATAATTTTCCTAATTCCTGGAATGTCTGTTTTGTTTGTGTAATGAAGTTCGGTGATCTGATCTAATAATTTACTCTATGTTAAACCATGGAAATATTAAGTTTAAAACTTCTATGTGGTTAAAATGTATCTAATGATCAGAAGGAGATCACCCAATGTCTATAGTTAGTTTATCGCTATTGCCTATAGTTAGTTTATATCGCTATTGTCTATGGTTTCACTCACCTTTTTAATGTCTCCATATATTTATTCATGGTGAAGTTTTCATCCCATCCACAGTCCAAGAGAAACTTGAACTCATCCACTTGTAATAGATAGCACAGTGGGCCTTCATCGTGTGCACCTGACAGGGCTGTCAGCTTGATGATAGATGTCATGTTTCTAGATCACATACAAATTTACCAACTGTTTATGTTCACCTACAGTAGAAAAGAGTACGTCAGATTTAATAGTAGTATATTTTTAACACAAAATTTCATGTTTACAAATATTTGAAATTGGGACATTATACTTAAAGTATCATCATAACATGACCAGGGCCCCAGGGTGTCTGCTTCCAAGTTCCAGTTCTTTCAAATGTTTGTATTTTTGTAATGACCAGTTATAAATCAGAAGAAATAACCACTTTACTTCACAATCAAAAAGGCTATTTTGTGAAGTTTTATTATGAGACGCTCATGTATATATTCTCAGACATTGTTTCGTGGTCTGAGATGTGTTACAGTGTCAAAGCTATAATAATGATCCACATGTGAGACATGCTTGTTATTGTCATCATTTCCAATGATGTAAATTTCTTATTAAAAAAACTCTTTGCAATATAAACATTTACAATTTTTATGAGTTCATAGTACTTATAGATGCTACTTACCTTCGTGTATCTGAGTAAAACGACAACATTGCTCAAAATTCGGACAATATTGACAAACCGAAGGATATGGTTTTCGGCTCAGAGCGGCGCCATGTTTAAGATCGCACAGCATGATGGGAAAATGATACCTTGCTAGGTAAGTTTTCCTTTTCACCATATACCTCATATCTCGCTAGAATATGACTAAAATCCTTTGAAATATATAAGCTTTATTGATCAAGGGTAATTTTTCAATCTTCGTGATAATTTTTATTTAGATAAACTTCGCCTTATGACCCCTGACCTCCCACCAATGAAAATAACGAAGTATCACCTGACTTTTAGTGCCCTCTTTATCATGTTTATTACTGGTAGCGGGTACTTTCATTTCTGCCAATATGAACATTTTCCTAATTTGCATATATAATATCCAGGAGATAGTAATAATTTACCATATGTTACTGTGACGTTGCTTTTGTTAACCCCATTAGCACAAACGATTCACACGCGAAAGTATCGTGTGATCAACGGGAGCCCGGAAGTGAGACAAAACACCGAAGACGGGGAACAAAAATACCGAATGGATTTCTAACACTTTTTTAACGCCAGTATGTCACATGCTAACTAGAAGAAGACAAGGCAGAAGTTTAGCCATGTCGTATTTCTGGTCTTTTTTTTGGTTTCTATGTCTCACTGCACTCTCAGCTGTATGCTATTTCACAGATTTATTGCGTGGAAAAGTAAGTTATTGTTTATATTATTATATATATGTATGTGTACAACAATGTCATACATCATTCACGGAAGCGTCTGTGGACTTCCTGGTTTAATACATTTATTGGTTGATTGCCATTTATAGTAACATGACTTTATCTGAGGATGATACCACAAACATGTCATATACTTTAAATATTCAATTCTTTTTCTTCATTTTCAGATTTTTTCATTCATACATTCATTTTTATTATTCATAGAATCATACACACATCTATCTACATATCTATCTGTATACTGTATTGTGTTTCTTTTTCTTTCTTTTTCTCCTAGCCAATATCAAAATTGTTTCGAAATAATAATTTTCTATACATACCATCTTTTTCAACAATTATTTTTAAAATGCATCTAGTGAGCATAGTGAGCAATACGGCATACCTTACAAATTATGATAGTTATTACCATATATATTTAACACTATCACACCCACTACTGTGATCACAGACAAGTAAGAAATGTGCAGTGATATTCTGACTGGTATAGTTCTAATTTCCAATGTACATGTTTATTCATGTTGAGTATGATGGCGCAAATTACCAGGAATGAAACAATTCATTGGGTATCACTATATTAGAAACACTACAATCTTGGTTTCAAAGCCTAACATGCATATCAAACCATCTCTTCATCAACACAGGTTTTTTAAAAAATTAAAAATAAGTTTTAGCATACATTTACATGATTTTTTAAATGTTTTTTTTTGTATACTCACTTCCATCCAATATGGGTGCATGACAGACTCTGCCCAACTATTAAAACAGTGCAATTTCATGAAATTTGATCAATGAATGCTTGATTTACTTTGTGACATTTTGTTGTAAGAATGTCTTAGTTTAAAGAGGCATTGAAGCTATCAGATACCTTTATTCAGGATATCGATTTTGACAAGTTTTCTCAAATATCATAATTTAATTATAATATTAGTTGAATGACAGTTATGGTTTATCATATAATTAAAATAAGGTTATGATGTCAATTCATATTACCTGTCATTATCTAAAAATTGTTACATTGCATGTTGCTGTGAATTTAATCTCATCACTGTCAGCATCACAGGAAAAAAAAGACAGTAATCCTGACAGTGTCAAGCTTATTTGAGATATTGCTTTTTGACTTATTGCTAAAAAAACAAAATATCACACTCCATACTAGGGTTGTCTTTATTGTCTAATATGAGACAATTCAGAGGGATTTAAGTTTCTATTGTTGAAGCCAAGTAATTAGTGATATTTTAACAAATACATTGTAATTTGTAGGTTTATAATATAAAAACAAAAAACAAAATTGCAAGCCTTGCATAAACCAAGTTTGCAAATTAATTTATGGTACTTTTTTGCAATTCAGTTTGTGTCATACTAGCTATGAAAATGTGTGGTAAATAATTTAGCCATATATTTTCATTCCTAGTTACTACATTTACTGCATGAGAAGGCCTGGGGGAAGGCAAATATGAATTTCAAAGAGCACATTGTGAAAGTTACTGGTATAGTGAATAGACTGTCCACTCTAAATAAACCTGTAGGTGGAAAGGTCACCATATGATTCATTCAGTCTGTTGTTTTTATTGTTTCACTATGTTGCTGCATAAATGAGATGCTTGTCCACTGTTGATCAGTTGTCAGTTGTAATGTTTTTGCAGGTGTTGTAAAATAATGTTCTACAAAAACAAAAATTGTTGTGTTTAGTTCGTTTCAAAATGTCTGACTCAGGTAATTTGTGTTATGTTTGTAAGTTTGGAAACTGACCACTTACTGCATTTACATTCCGATTTATTCATCCAAAATGTTTCTAAAGGAAATACATATTTGGTTAATGTCAAAATTGGTACTAAAACTTGAGTATCTGAATGATTTGACCTTTAACCTTTCCCTTCTGTAAGTCCTCTATGCAGAATCCTTGTGATAAAGTTTGCATAAATATGCAAAAAATGATAACAAAGACTGTTGTCAAGGATTAATGTATTATTATAAGGACAAATTTGCAGAGAATAGAGATGTTGTAACTGCCTACAAGGCTCAGTTTTGTTATGATTTGAGTTTGAATTTAGGTGTAAAAAACATTTGTCTGTCGGAGATTTAGAAAATGTTTGTACAGAACAAAAAAATGGTCCTATGTATTCCTTGTGGTGATACAGTACTATAATGAAAACCAGGGATTGAATCCTTGGCCTTTAAACTTAAGTTCTCTCAAACATACATTATCAGATGACATTGAAAACTTATAGTTCATATCAATGTGCTCATCCCTCTATAAAATAATGAAACCAAAATATGTGTGCACAGATGTTACATTAAATAGGATTAGAATCTGTACATTTGTTGTTGAAGGAAAACAATTTGAAATTATTTAACAACCTTGATTTTAAATGATAGTGCAATGTTTTGTGTTTTTTCCTTGGTGTACATGCCATCATGGTCAGTGATTAAATGTTATATCTAAAGTGAGTACATGTAAATTTCAATGTAATGTTAATATTGACATTATATGTATCATATTACAAAAAAAGAAAACCAACACAAAAGAAAACAAAAATACAACATGATGAATTTAGAAATATGAAGTACAGGCAGTCTGTGTTGTTTAACATAACTGAAAAGTCCCAGGGTTGCTGAAGTCCATCGAGACTAGAATTAAAGCCATCATTTCATATCAATCATGTAAGAACAAATACAAATATCAACAAATCGGACATGTGGAATATGTAGAACACTGTTATTGTACTGCCATGTGTCACACAAATCATAGAATATTTACTCTTTCCTGAAATGGTTAAATTTTATCTTGTTTAGTATTTTCCCTTGGGCCTATTAAAAAAAGTGTTTGGCTCCGGATACCCAACTCCACCTACTTTTTCACGCCAACCCTAAACATATTTTTGACATATTCAAGAAAAAAATAATAAAATGGCGAAAATTGTGAAGTCTCACAAGAAATAGTGGATGTTGGAAACTGACATCAATTTAAAAAAGACAATATAAAACTGTTCTCCCCATCTGTAATGGCTGTATCTGATGAGAAGAAACCAATAACACAGAGACCATATGGAAAACAACGGAAAACATAACTACCTGAATTAGACACTCACATTTGAAAAAAAATATATATTAAAAACATAAAGTAAAAAATCTACCTACCACACCTATTATAAAATTGAGCGTAATCACAACCACAATTTTTTTGTTAGGCCTTAGGTGCTGATACAAAAAGTCCATCTGTCAGTCCTATCAGACGTACATGTATAGCTATCAGTGTTCAGTGAATTTTTTTATTATAAAGCTTACATGTGAAATAAGTGAGAAAGACTTTGATTGAATTATTGTACAAATGATTAAAAATTAAACCATACTAGTAGTCCATATGCAGAAAGAATATTGATTATCACATTTGTTAATTCTTTTGGATAATAAAACATTTTTCAGTATTTATGAGTTCCAAATTATGTAATTTAACATGGCACTGGGGAAATATTATTCTGTTTCAAATTTACACACAAATTGTATATTTTAACTATATTCATTTTTATCATTTTATTTTTGACAGAAAAAGAAAGGCAGGACGTCGGGCTCAGCTCTACATCAAGTCTTACAGCAAGATAAGGTATGTATTAGGAATTCTATGTATACACAGTTTAATTCCCTGACATGTAGAATATATACCAACCTAAGTAAATGTTTCACTTTATGTGACAACAGTAGCAACATAATTGTGTTTTAAATTGTATTACCAGGACTGAGGTATGTTGAAAAGTCAATGGTTGTCCTTTTGAAGCATTGATGCACTGTACTGACTTTCAAGTTAAAAAGGAAGCCAATGGAAGTTATGAAAACAATTTAAATTTGACACAATCAAACCTAGTGACAGTGATTTTGTACTCTTTAAGTTTTACTGATCATTTATTAGAGAGTCATTCAAAAATCTGTTCAACATATCAACTCATTGTTTGTTTGTTTGTTTGTTTGTTTGTTTGTTTGTTTGTTTTTTGTGTGTTTGATTGTGTGTGTTTATGTGTTTGTTTGTCTTCATTTTGTCTGATTGTCCAGGTTTTCCCAATTAATTCTGAAAGTGGTTGGGAACTGAGCGGTTTTTATCATGGAGTAAGGTTATGGAAACACAAATTTGTCATCTCATCTCTGGATCACCTCATCTATGGTTGCAATACAGTTGTTAATGCTACACCCCAGGTATGTATACTATAGTTCTGTCAACTCTGCTTATTGAGGTACATATAGGGCTTGAGTATATATCAATTGGTAGATGCAGTCATTTATTCAATTAATCATTATAATTGAACAGACCAAAAAAATATAAGTTAGATCATCACGAAATCTTGATATTCTTAAATGTTGAATGTAGAAAAAAGGATATGTATTATATATTCATGTACTGGCTAATATGATATCTACTCATAAGCCATTGTTACTGATACTTCTGTTATTCCAAGGTGACAATTAACGGGCCTTCCATCTCTTCATCCTATTCTAACAAACACCAACAATAGATATATAATTTACTTGTACGGTAGACAGTTACATAACTTGACATTTTCACATTTTAATTTCTTTTGTCAGTTTGATGAGAAATTAATCATGTGTGTACCATATGTAACAAAAATGTATAGAATTTCAAACATATGGTGGAAATACTAATTATGGACTAAAACAAGAATGTTTAGTAATTAGAATGGTAGCATGTCGAAACTGAAGGTTGTTGTCGAAAATAACTTATGTAATGTACTAGTCATGTATTTTGAAAAGCAATTTGGAGATGTTGTTAGGGTAGACTGGCCATTGAAGATAGAGGCCACTTCTGTTGTCTGTACTTATGGACAGATGAGAGTTATTTCATAGTGAAAGAACAAAAGAGAAGTGTGTTAACAGTACTAGATACAAGTGAGTGTATCTCCAATCTACTTTAAAAGTGCATATACTCATACTGATACACACACATACTGATACAAACACGTTCACTATAAATGCAAGCTATATTTTAGAACCTTGCCCATGGGAAACAATAACCCACGCTTTAATGGATTTTGATAAGTCAATCCTTAAGTCTACTGTTTGAAAGTCAATCGTTATTCTTTCAACCCCATGTTGAAGTGACTTCTTCAAGTTAGCAAGTGGCTGGTCAGAAATGGTGTTATCTCTGGTCAGAAATGGTGTTATCTCTGGTCAGAAATAGTGTTATCTCTTCTTGTGGCGCAAGGAAGCTTTAATGAATCAATTTGAAAGCCTTATAGTTTGACATGTATAAGTGTATATAGAAGAACTGTTGTCTATCATTTTGACTGCAGATCAATACTCTCTTTAACAACCTGTGTAAAAGGTCATGTTCTGACAAGTTAGCAGCGTAATCTTTAAAAGTAAAAGGCTGTTTGTTTGTCAATGATGGTCAATCATACAGTGTGACTGATAAGGTCATTCACCTTAACACTAACTAACAATTTGTCTGATCAAAAACCTGTAATAATAATTAAGGGATGGTAAGCCTTTTGTACATTAACTCTCTTAATTAAAGTGGCCATATGGATGAGGATTGGGTATTTATTTTGGAGTTTTAATTTATAAAACAATTTTACCATGGCCTCCTACCTGAAAAATCAACATGAAATAATATTGACAAAGTCTGTGTTTGAAACTCAATGCATTGAAAAATGCTAAAAAATGTGTAAAAAGTTTGTTATTGTACATACAATAACAAAGATTTTACACATTTATTATGTTTTTGCAATTTATCGAAGGACTTAGCATATGTTGTTTCACATTAATTTCTTCAGGTAGGAAGCCATGATTTTTTAAATTAATAATCTACTTTAAAACCTGACACCGTAATATATATATAGGGTGTAATTACGTATAGTTACAGAAACCAAGTCATTGAAGCCTGATACCCTATGTATGGGGTGTAATTACATAGTTACAGAAACCAGAGTCTGACACCCTAGATATAGGGTGTAATTACATAGAGTTACAGAAACCAATGCCTGACACCCTATATTTAGGGTGTAATTACAGAAACCAAGTCATTAAAGGGTTAATATTTAATAGAGGACACAATTTGTATGGGGCAGACCTTGGAAAAAAGAAAAAGAATGGTTATTGACCCTGCAGCTTGCATCAACAAATAACTAAAATTAATTAATTACTGATGTGATATTATGAGATCGCAATGCCAGAAGTGGGTAAAAGTGTTACAGACATCATGATACATGGTTGTAGACACTTTTACCTGGTAAACCTTGGCAGCCATTCACTGTTCAATTATCTTATTTACAATAAAATCCTTGAATATATTTTGTAAAGTTTCACGTTAAAATTTTTTAAATCACTTTATTTCTGATTAAGAAAAATTAACTTACTAATTAGTTTATGAACAATGTGATATTCTGTTTGTTATTATTAAAATGTAAATTTGAACATTTTTTCAAAGAAGTCTCTACCTTCTTGATAATATTTAATAGAATTCTACGGCTCCACTATTGTGTAGGAAGTTTTCATTATGTATCAGATGATATCATAGATACTTCAATCCTGAAGTTTTTACGACTTGTAGCACCTAGAGACAGAATCTTCTTTTGAGTTCTTTTCTAAGAGTTCTACTTCTCTTTGCTGTTTCAGGAAGTGTTAAATACTCTGAAAGATGTCAACAAGAATAAAGAATGGGACACATACACAGAATACAGTGTAGTAGTGCGTGAACCATGTAGTAGTAATGGTAAAATTGACAACTTAGACAACTGCAGTGGTGGCACTAACCAGCAGCAGCAACAACAACAACAGCAGCAGCAGCAGCAGCAGCAGCAACAGCAGTTACTACCACATCAGATCCTTACATTTGATACAGTAAGCTCAGTACCTAAATACAACACCACAGCACACCAGTGTAGGAAGTTTCTGGTCAAACTATCAAATTACATTCCTGGTATTACAGTAGTTGAACATGAGAATCTGGCTATCAATATCACAAGGTGAGAAATAATTCATGATTTATTCTCCATCATCACAGATTTGTAACCATGGTTAATGTTTACATGGAAACCAACAAAGACTACATGCCATTGATCCACTAGTACATGTCCGATTAATTAAAACATTCAAAATAAAAATTAATGACAGTAATTAAGTTATTAAAACACCTCTTCTCTTATTTTTTCCTATCTCATTATCAGACAATCAGGACTCTGAACATAATCCTGTAATTTCAGTCAGTAAGAAATATATTGATAAATATGACTGTAAAATAGTTTTATTTTATTTATTTATTTATTTATTTATTTATTTATATATTTATTTATTTATTTATTTATTTATTTATTTAGTTAGTTAGTTACCTGAACTGAGCACAAGTCTTTCTTTGGCTTTTACAAATATGGTTGCTCATATCTATAATTAGTAGTGGAAAAATATCGTAGGCCACAGGGGAATTTTACTTGTATCAGATGAAAAGTGCTAAAAATGGCTAATGGAATAGCTTGCTCAAAACAAATCAATTCTTAATTAGATATAGTGTTCTATGTTATTGATTCCATTTCATTATTCTTTGACATGCATACACATATCTCATGATTCTCATTGCCATCTATGGTAAACGTTATACATAAAAAGAGCAAGGCTTTCTACCATTTCTGTACAGTTTCATGATTTCCATCATGTTAAATTCATACCAGCACTTCCTGGAGGTCACAACTTCACTTTGTCTAAGGATATTTCATTGGTGATACAGGAAATATAAATAAAGTGTCTTTGGACCACTGTAGTACATAAATTACCATAAGTGCTCAATTTGATCCAATTTATCTGTCAACCAATAATTTAGAGGAAATTGCATTAGATGTGTCTCAGTATTACTGGTTATTTTATCTCTTCATCCCATTTAGCAATTACAAAGTTTTTGGAACTAGGCCAGAATTCATGTTGGAATCACATTGTATTGTGTGATTTCCATAAATAGAAACATGTAAATATGAATACAGTACACAGCGATTGTTTACCAGGGACATGCCTAGACTACCATTAATACTAGTATTATGTACATGTATAATGTATTCCCTTAGACTACTCCTGGTACATAAAGGACCACATTCCCCCCCCCCCACACACACACACCCACCCCCACCTCTACCATCTCCAGACCTCATGACTTTACTTGGAAAACTAATTCAAGTTTTCAAATGATAGTAATTTCCCTTCCCTTTCTAATTACTGACAATGTCATTTACTGTGTTGTCAAATTTAACGAGTCTGTTTTTTTCCTAAAAACAAAATGAAATATCCAAACTACCATATATTTGTTAATGATAAAATACATAATTGTGTAGAATATATGATGTTGTATGTGAGGTTTGCCATATTGTTGTTTATTGCTAATGCTTTGATATTTTGTTAACTTGATAATGAAATAGACCACCTGTTCACTATAAACTATACACAGTGGAGAGACATTTTGTATTTGTAATGGCTTAATTCTCTTTACTTCATTTCCTGTGGGATACCAAATCATGACCTACATACAGGATCACATAGAGGTCAATATGCAGAGGTCATGCAAAGTTCACATGGTTCTTATCTAGATCAAACATATTTTGTTTTGTGTTTTCCTTGGGAGGGTGGGGTGTCATTCTTTTGCACCATGGTTAAACTACTGCATATTTTGTGTGAGATGCATGAGTAAATTTGTTAAACAGTAAGAAGGTTCAATTATTATGAAACTTCCCAATCTCTGTTGGTCTGCATTTGTGAATTCTAAACACCAATTGAATTGAACAGTTTGAAGTACACAACCCCCTTTGTGCCAGCTCATCACCGATGCTTTAGAAAACTGAAAAGAAGCGTGTATTTTGAAAGCGAAATCTATTTAATCCCGCCCACAACAATACACCAATTTATGATTCAAGATTGATCGATTTTGGCCCCATTCAAAAAAAAATACTGATATTAAATTTACACAGTTGTGAAATATATGAAAACAACTTAATTTATTATAAAGAAATATATCCTTATAAAGCAAATTAACTGTCACCAAGGCTTATAACCATTAACACATGAAAAAGTTACTGAAACAGAGTTCCTTACAGACAATACTAAACTCTAATATAAGTAAATTGTTCTCGATTTCCAATACACAATAGTTGAACTTCAACTTGAATGAAAGTTTCTGATCAGATTTCTTGACATCATATAACACCACAGCTGCATTGCTCTAATCAGTCACTCTTTGTACACACTATTTTATCTGTACAGATGTTGGCAAACAGACGCAGATGAGTCCACCTGGATGTTTCTGGAACCCCCAGACACCAATATACATGATGTTGTGTGGACATATATCCAAGCTAGACCGTTACAAGACAGTTCTGGTTCTCTCTTGACAATAGCTGTCTGCCCAGAGTATCAAGATACACATATTGAAAAAATGGTAGTGACACAGCTTGCCTCTCTCAAGGACTACTTCCTGTTACAAAAAGTGAAACTACAACTGTCTCAGGAAGACAACATAGGATTTAAACTGAAAGCGTTTGCTGGACAGCTGAAGAAGAGAGCTCAGACTTTTAGTTTCAAGAAAGACTCACAACAGTTGGACAGTGCAGATGCACAGGCTATTCAAAATGAACTGAAGGCTTCTGGAGAAGAAGAAAAAGCTGCAGAAAAACAAAAGAAGTCTCCAAAAGAGAAAAAAACGGAATGGAAATTGGGAAGACGACTAAGCTTTGATTTTTACAAAAATACATCCCCAGAAAAAGTGGCAAATAAAGCAGCAGAAATTTTGACGGAACCAGATAGTCCGTGTACACGTAGCCCAAGCAGTAGCTTTGATAGTACCTGTGGTAGTGCTACAACTCCTGTCATTCCTGAAGAATTAGAAACAAGGGCAAGTTTACCAAGAAGACAAAATGATTTTCAAAGTGCAAGAGATACAACTCCCATGAGAAAGAGCAGGTCAGAGAGTGATGTTGAAGACACAAAGAGAACATTAACACAAAAACTGAAAGATTTAGCAGAGAGCAGATCAGCAGCAAGGAAGACATCGTTTGATAAATCTGACACAGATTCACAGACTTCCAGCACTGTGCAAGTTGATGATACAAGAGATGTTGTTGAGAGAAAACCAACTACTAGCAGCTCTGAGGGATCCGTATCAAGTACAGGACAAAGTACTCCAACAAAACACACCAATAAAGTTACACCGACTCCACCATCCAGTAAGAACTACAACTGTGTTGTAATATCTATATTCAATTTTCAGCCATAACACTGAATCTTTGAGTGTAACAGAATGTTTCCACTTGAAACTTTCACCAACTCGGTGTGTTTTGATTATTTCTTATACAAGGTAAATCAAATATGAATTGAATGCATAGCACAAAGCAGTAAACATGAAACACCTGATTGATTCTGACTTCACGCATACTAATGAATTAAACCTTTGAACTTGGTCAGTTTTTTTCAGCCAATGAGATATTACTAAGCATATTATTGATAATTAATGGAAATTTTGAAAATTTTGTCATACAGATATAGAAATGAAACAGTATAGAATATTGGCCAATCAGTCGGCAGCTGAAGTCTTAGCAGAAGCTTTAAGAGCAGCCTCCATAGATGTATCAGCTAGTGAAGCTGATCAGAGAAAGCAGACTGGAGGTTGGCAGTAAGTAAATCTATAACATCTGTACATGTGTAACTAAGACAGAGAACACTTCACAGACCTGAGATTTCAGGGATACTTGATATTACATATTACATGCATATACTACAAATGCATAGAAAAAAAACCCAAAACAGGTTATATAGGATTGTAGACATCTTTGCAAGTAAGACATCAATCCACTCTGAAACCAAGTACAGGGAATTATCATATGGAATGTATGATGTACTGAAATTAAAAGCTACCATTGATGATATATCTCCAAATTGGTGAACATCACAAAAAGTGCAAATGAGTCGCATATTTAATATACAAGTTACACTAATCATATCTTTGGGAGCCATGGTAAGTTTGATTAATTATTGATGATATATCCCCAGTTGAAAAAATCATGTTAATTATGCAAATTAGTCCTGTAATATGTAAATACAAACTGGAGGATGACATCTATACAACAACCAAATAAAGGATCAGATTTCAGACTTACAACTTTCAGAGTAGTAAGTCTCAGAGTTTGATCACTAAGTATGTGGAGTAGGGATTGAAATGTGATGAGAAAATGAGAGCAAATTCGAAGATTGCGTTCTGTGTAAAATATATAGATTTATAAGCAGAACAACTACAGACAAACACCAGTTGTTATATACAGAAACAGGACTTGAGGGGGAAATATGGTAGTGGGTATGAAAGAGAACAAGCTCTAGTTTCCAAAAAAATATATTCTTTATTAGAAATTACACCAAAGTTCAGTCTCACAAAACAGACTTTCTTCAGGGATCTGAAAATGAAATATAAAATGTATATTGAAAGTGCAGAAAGATACTCAAATACGATGACAATTTTGTTTCTGACTTTGATTATTTTTTATATTTCAGCTTTCAAGGTTTAGAGAAAGAGGTGGTCATTTTGAGGAAGCAAACAGATAGCACAGGATATCACTCGTAAGTTCCATTACCACAAATTTGACGTTTCTGTCACACATTTTGGAATTTCACCATAGTCAAGGTATTTGGTAGATCAGTGAAGCAATTACACCATGCTACTAGTGCTAGTAGTCAGATCTCAAATTACACCTTGCTACAAGTGCTAACAATTGCATCTCAAATTACACCATGCTACTAGTGCTAACAATTGGATCTCAAATTACACCATGCTACTAGCGCTATTAGTCTGTAAGGTACGCTGTGATGGGGCGCCCTCACACATCGGCCAACCCCTAACAGAGAGGAGGCCGGTGAGGGCAAAACGTCACAATGTATCTTACAGTCTACTAGTGCTAGCAGTCAGATCTCAAATTCATCAGTATCTCGATCATTAATTGCTTTATTTGCAGGTTTCTTGGCAAAGGTCTTATTAAAGCACCACCCAAAGCAGTCTATGAAGCTGTAAAGAATCCATTGACCAGATTCACCTATGACAACATGGTGAAGGTAAGCTGACTATGAAGATTGGTATAAAAATGATGATGATGATGATGATGATGATGATGATGATGATGATGATGATGATGAGGAGGAGGAGGAGGAGGAGGAGGAGGAGGAGGAGGAGGAGGGGGGGGTGGTGGTGGTGGTGGTGGTGGTGGTGGTGGTGGTGGTGGTGGTGGTGGTGATGATGATGATGATGATGATGATGATGATGATGATGATGATGATGATGATGATGATGATGATGATGAGGAGGAGGAGGAGGAGGAGGAGGAGGAGGAGGAGGATGAGGATGATAAGGATGAGGAGGAGTAAGAGGATGGTTGTGATGATGATGATGATGATGATGATGATGATGATGATGATGATGATGTGGATGATGATGATGATGTGGATGATGATGATGAGGGCGGTGGTGATGACAACAGTGGTGATGGTGGTGGTAAGGGTGACAATGACAATGATTGCAAACACCATTTATACTTTGTTAGATGATATCAAAATCAAAGATTTTCCACATTCGTCAACTCTTACAGTAGCTCAAATCATAGTTTTTTCAATAGAACCCTTAATCAGTTTATCAACTGTAAAATAATATATATTCTTTAGTAATATAATATATCCTTTCATATTCCATCATTATTTTCAGAAATTGGATGTGATAGCTAATTTGGGAACAGGAGTACAGATACGTAAGTACTTTTACATGTATTGTTACATCAAAACACTTGTCAACATGAATTTGCTACAATGTAAGTTTTATGTAACAAGAAATTATGTAAATGATGTCATCACTAACTTGGTCAATAACTTAGGGTTCAGTTATAGGTACATGCTTTATTGGTATACGTACTTCAGACTTCTGACATGATAAATCATTGTTATCACATCCAACCCCCTTACTACCAGCTTGGAATCTGCAGGTCTGCAGGTTCAAGCTTTGCCATTGCAGGTTCAAGCTTCGCCATTGCTATTTTTTTCTAAAGTGTTAAAGTCCTTGGACAAGATTTGAATCACGATGCTCAGTACCTGCAATTGAATTCTACCACCTTGGTATGCCATAAAAATAACAACTATTCACTTTCATGGTTGAACCATAACTTTCACTCAAAGTGCCATATGTGCTTTACTATAGGCGCATGTCAGAATAAGCTGGCCTTCTTGATCTATTTTGAGCCTCTAACATGAGGTGAAATGCTATTGCAGGTACTGAGAATAAATCAGCCTTCTTGATCTATTTTGACCCTCTAGCATGAAATAAAAAGCTATTTCAGGCACTGAGAATTGTGATCCAATTACCCATATGTATAACTGGGGACTTTGGTAGGATAGACATTGCAATGTGAATGCTTTAATCCTACATACCGAGGCTTCAATGAATTGTATGCTCCCCAGTGAGTTGAAGAAGTATAAAAGGGATTTGTGCTAACTGCTAAAAATAGAATTCTTTTTGTTTTACAATAATTGGGCATCTAATGAAGTAACTCCCCCTTGAACAGATCAAGTACATAGAACCATATCTCACCTTTATAGGACAAAGACATTCTTCCCTAAGAATTCCGACTACACTATTTTGTATTTTGTTAAAACAATAGCCTGTAGTGTAGATCAAGACTCTCAGGGTGGTATTTTAAATATTAATAAACTTGTCCTTAAATATTTAAATACACTGTAAAGCACTTTGATCAGACCAAAACGGGGTAGTAAGTAAATCAATGATACTACCTTGGTAATTAACACTTGTATTGTTCTACATGTATTGATTGACTTGCATACTAATCTCAATAACAAGGAACATTACACACCATGTGTTGTTACTTTTCCACTTCCATGCTTGATCCAAATGATTTCACATCACTTACAAAATATTCACAATTATTAAAGGAGATAACCCTTTAAAATAAATGTATTGTAGATTAATAAGATTTTACAAACAAAATATTTTTTAATATAAATTGCCTATCAGACATTTTTTTAAAAATTGTTTGAATTGTAGTATGCATTTCAATTACTTACAATACTAAGAATATTATGTCAGCTAGATTTGATTGATATATAATACTTCCCTTGCACAGTTTCTACAGTGTTGGCATTTTGTACATGAAAGTAAGAGTTATAGCCACTTCAATTACGGTACTTACAGTAATCTTGTACATTTGAAACACTAACTGCAAACACATTAAAGAAGCCTTTTCCACAATTACAGAAGCTGATTGATATAGCCTTCAGACATATTCATATTGCAATTATTCCTGTATTGACATGTTGGTGTTATTTGTTATATTGCATGTTGAGGCTTTTATATATTTGTTGGAGATAGGTACAACAGAAAACTGTTACATGATAACATAATTTACATATAACTGTCACCGACATTAAAAAAACAAAAACATTTTAATACATTCACTAAACTTTCTATATCATCAAAGTCTTTTTATTCATGCAACCTTACTGTGCTAGTAATTATGCAAAATGTTTTCTTCATTGTGTAGGTTCAGTCACAGACAAGGAAAATTGTTTCAGTGTGTGTTTGTGTATTGTGTTTGTTATGTCATTATAACAGGAAGCCATTGTATATTTAGAAGTCTATGTTTACATTGTGTTATTGTAATGGTGTCTTCACCTATTAGATTGTTTGACTACTGGTTTATTGTTTCTAGTTTGTGTGACTTGTCTCAAGTACAGTTACAAAATGTTAGTTTAGAATCTACTAATACCATGTTGTTGGATGATTTTTGCTCGAGTTGTGTCCGCCACTTGTAGATGACAGAAGTCAGTGAAAATTCATTGCACAGGTTAGATCCTAACAAAATGTGAGCATCCTACAAATTACTTGAAATCATGAATACTCAGACTATCGATATCTCTTTGCTTTTTGCTGAATGAAAAATGGCATGTTTATGTTGAGATAGTAAGAGTATATAGTTTGTTCATTTGGATATAGATCATTGGGTATGATTTACTTCTTTCTTTTTATCACTTTGTTTGTCTTACAGTACACATGGCACATGAAATAACTCAAATATTTCGTAAAGATTCAAGAGATTTCTGTATTCTACAAAGTAGTAGAATTGACGTAAGTGATATTTTGTCATTCACTTGCTAATTTATCCCATACCAAATACAAATAGTGTGAAATGCTAACAGATGAAAAAGTCTTTGTTTCCAAAATTTGAAATCCTTAGTGACTGTTCTGTCATGGATACAATGCTTTTGTTAAAAGTGTAGTTAGTAGGTAAAATCTACCTCAGTTTCTCTGATATTTTATTAGAGTTTTTTTTTATAAAATTTATGATGCAAGTATGGAAATGTAAGATTTACCTTACATATTTCCCCTCTTTGCTACACATTTACCCAAACCTTCACAATTTTTATGAAATTTGAAGAATATTGTATGTTTTTTTGTGCCTTTCAATACTATAATGACACACCACAAAATTGATAAATTTTGCCATTCCATTTCGTAGAATGGACAGGGTAGAAATCAAGTAACCATCCAAGTAATAGAACCAGTTGACATGTGAAATTGACATCGTAACACTCCATGATAATTTTGATTTGATGAGAGGATGATAATCATTTTTACTGTTCTGACTATATGTAGGGTGATTTGTACATCGTTGGCATGACATCGGTAGACTGGCCAGATTGTCAGACACCAGAGAATGCAACAAGAGCTACTATTCTACCCAGCGGTTGGGTTATAGAACCTGCTTTCAGGAACAGAAAAGTACAATCCATGGTAACTTATATGGTTCAGGTAAGTCTGTTGTCATAACAGCATACAACATCCCATTATCTGTTATATAAAACAGGTTCAATTAAGTCTGTGTTGCTATGACAACAATATCCCATTGTCAGTTATGTCAGACAGGTTCAGGTACATGTAAGTGTTGCTATGACAACATATCATGAACACCCTATTATCATTTATATTGAACAGGTTCAGGTAAGTTTATGTTGCTATGACACCATATCAACATGCCATTGTATAAAGTTATGTGAAGCCTGATAACAGCTATCAAAGTTTACCTTTCCTTGATTGTTGTACATCATTGTCAATATCACAAAGATGTGAAATGCAATTAAGTGACATGTTTTGTTGTGTACATAGTGCTGTGTACATGTCAAAGTACATATTGTGGCAAGTCTACTATTTCTCTAATAAAGTCCTACTTTACTTACTATGTCATGTCTGCAAACACATTAAATCTCATTTACATCTGAGTTCACTGTTGTTCCCTCTAACAACTGTTGAGATTTGACAATTTATGTTTATTTCTCCCTGTCTACAAGTGTTTCTTCTCTGAACTGTAACTGTAGAGTATTACTATATTAAATAGTGATACATAGATCATAGGAAGATGCACAGAAGTACAAAACTTCTTTTGTGAAAGTAGACAGTGTCCTTCCAAAAGTAAAAGCAATTTTGTCAGGGCATTTTAAATACTTGACAATGATTTCTAGACTTGTTCCCATTTATGAAATCACAAATCAGTTTCAAATTTTTAAATCACTTCTAATGAATTTATAATAACTTGTCTTGTCATATTTCAGATTGACATTGGTGGAAAAGATGTTCCAGCCAGTTTCTTTAACTTTCTGTCTAAGAGGCTTCCACTGAGCATTGCATATCTGCGGCAGTATTTACAGTCAGGCCTGCCATGATGTATACAAAGGCTATAAGTCTGGATAACACAAGGCAGCTTGTTAGTATAGTATTCAACAAAAAATTAACATTTACAATTTTGTGTATATTTAAATAGAGTGAGGAGCATTTGACTAACATTTATCAAAGGGCATTTCAAGTTAATAGTGCCATTAAAGTCTCAAACACAAAAAAATAATAAACAATAAATTAAAATAAAATAAAATAGAATGAAAGAAGAAAAGGCAAACTTTGTAAATATATGCTCTTAAAATACCATATCAATTCATGGAAATATTCATAGACTCTTGGGTTATAACATTTTAATCTTTATCTATGTCAGTCATATCATTATGGACGAGAACAACTCATTTTTCATAAAATTTTCTTGTGGGGTGTGATTTCCGTATTCCATTGTCTGATAAAATGATAATTCATGAACAGACTGTGGTTGATATTTATTCACAAAAGCAGTCCTACATGTATCAACAAATGAAATACTGTTAAAGTTAGGGATTCTGTGTACATACAACACATTTAGTGAAAGTAACAATTTCACTTTTGAGAGTTGCTAATTAAGTAGTAGTATTCAACAAATCATATTTAGTACATCCAAGAATATATTAACGAGTTACCCACAGTATTGACAATCCAAGTTTTGCTTTTGCTATGAGTAAATATAGGCAGTTAGTGAGTGTAAGAGTATACTATACTAGTACCAGTGCTTGTAAAATAGCATTGAGCAAAGCATGTTTGAAAAAATATTAACCCAGGCACAGAAATAGCCTCCCAGCTCCTATACATAGGTAGGGGTCATTTGTTCTGCATGCAAGATGTAATCTGTTGGGAGAACCTCTATGTATGTACATAGGGTTATCTACATATACGAAGACTTAGACAGTGATGTCAGAATGTTTAGATATAACAACATGTGTAATTGTATATACAAAAATATCAATAACATATCTTACAACTGCACAGCCTCAGGGCCAAAGTACATTTACGTACATAGGCATGTTGTCACAGTGCACAGTTTGGAAGTAGGAAGGAAGAAATCATAAATGTACATTCAGTGGTGCTCAGGCTGTAGTGAATGGTTGCAATTTGATTTCAAATACAAACTTGCATTGTACATGGCACAGTTTGTACAAGAATTGAATAGTTATCCATTAAACCTGATGAAATGAGCTGTTTATTACAATCCATGTGTGATATTTGATGCTTGTTTTTAGTACACTCGTAAAGTCATTGAAGATTGGCCCTGTTAAGTTAAGTTAAAGATATATTTGTGAATTCATTTTATCAAGTAGGCATTTCGTTATTCAAGTATCCACTGTCATTTTGACAGAACTGCTTTATTTTCAGAGTACAACACTGAACACAGGCTGACTTAGAATATAAAAGTACATAAAACTATGTTTTAATCAGTTGAATGCATAAAAATACTTCTATCAATTGTTAGCTGCTTAATTTTTGTCTGTGTACAGATTTTTATGTGTTCAAATCGGAATCCATGAAGAGAAAAATTATACCACAATTGTTTTAAAAATATAATTTATCCAATGGTGCAGTGTTGTAGGATATATTAAGTACTTTCTTTATGAAAAGTAAAGAAATGTTATTTAGTGTATCGTTTTATAGTGCAATACAATATGTTTGTTATTTGTATGTTTATAAGTTGTCATTGGTTTCACTTCCTTTATATCATCACTGTGAATAAAAACGATATGAAAGTGACATAAATGACTAACTTACTAGCTAAATTTGGTTGTTGATTTCAAACTAAATCTGTACTTTAATGATTGTCTTTGTAGGTATAGTCTTGGGTATAGTCCTGTAAACTGATTTCAGCAAATATCTTGCCATCATATTAACATATTTAACTCCTGGATTTGATTCATATCAATATTACTACCAAAGCAGAGAAAGACTATAGAATTTCAATTAAGGGCGCAATGCTTTTTTACATCTCACACAATGTGTTTTGTTACAAAGTGACATTAAAACAAAATACATATACTGATAACACGCAATCATATACAATGATACATTTTGTCTCACTGTGAACACAAGTAAAGTTTTGTGTTTGAATCTTCTTCATTCGACTGTCAGTTGTATTGATTTGTGTTCACAGTGAGATCAAATGTATCAGTTTATATGATTGCGTGTTATCAGTGTATGTATATTTCTGTTTTATGTAATTTGTAACAAAACACATTGTGTGAGATGTAAATGCATCATGCTGCCTAATTGAAACTCTATAGTCACTCTGGTTTGGTAGTAAAGTGCAAGAAATGTGAGGGTTTCTAACTAAATATAACTATATATGTAAAGGTTAAGGACAGACATTGGTCTCTCCAACAACTAGAGTTAAGGTAGTACCAGTACTTGTTTTTAAAGGAGAGCATTTCAATGTAGATATTTTGTATGTTAGTTGTATTTTTGTATAATTTCTTTAGAAATGTTATTCTTTGGATTTATATAAAACAATGTCTTGTTTATCACAATACAGGCTGAAACCTTCATGCCAACACAACCATTATTTAGTAGTAGTCTCCATAGTAAGCTTGATGGTTGACATGGTAAGGATTCTTTCCACTCAGCCTACAAACTTGGTCATTCAAACTCGGTCTTTCTTGGAAACTATACATAGCGTATGATTGGTTGAAAAGTAACTTGATGCCTATATTTGGTCAAATCACCTGGGGCGCGTTCGATTTGCACAATCATGATCATGATTTATCAATCACAATCATGATTTTGCATTTGATAAATACCAATCACAATCATGATTGGTAATCATAGTAATCATGCCCCGAACCATGATTGCCATGATTACAAGATGGTGGACAACGTAATCATACAGGGGGATTGCGCGCCGGTGGCTGACGGCAAGTTAGAAATGACGGAAAACATTATGTACATAAATTGTGTTTGGTCTGATTGGTAATTTGTTATCATTGTAATCATTTTGATGATGTAAAATCATTTAATTTATCGGAAATATGCGAAACTTTTGAAAAAAATGTACATGTAAGTAACCATGATCGTGATTGAGCGTTTTGTTTACAACCGCGTTTCGAGAAATGACGTCAGATTAATCACAATCATGTTTGGGCAAATCGAATGCTCCCCTGGATGTGATCAAGTTGGCCAAATATGGAAATGTTTATGTGACCTTTGTGCAATTAACCTAGAATGTCAACACTTTATATGCTAATTTTATTCTCATCGTTTATACCAAATTCTAATTACAGAGTTTGCAGGCTGAGTGGCAAGAACAATTGCTTAAGTCAACCATCCAGTCATCTATGGGGTTACATTATTACAAGAATATGCTATGTCATGAATTTCTTATTTTGTGATATCTAAGGTCAGCTAGATAATGCTATGTGTCTTTTTTTTCATATACTAAAAGTTATCATTTCCCCCATACATTCATCTAATTTCAGTACTGGGGTGTCTGGTGATTTGGGGATGGAGTGCTGATAGGGATCTGGTGCTCAAAACAGGGTATTACATTAGGGAAATGTGGTGTTTGCAAGCTTTTTTGGAGTGATTGTTTCTGCAACATTGACACAGTGGCTCCAGTATGAAATTGTCATATGTAAATGATGTAAACAGTATTCTGCCATGTCTTCCAGAAAGTACAGAATTTACACTTATTTGTCAGCAATAAAAATGTGAATGAAAATGAAGAACATCTCAAAGTTGCAGTGGTAGAGGAAATTTATTTCAGTATGAGAGTGAGAGATGCATATTCAGTCTTTCTCTTTCTCTCTCCAACTTAGTGTTTGTTTGTTTGTTTGTTTGTTTGTCTGTTTGTTTGTTGCCTAAGGGGGATGGGCAATAAGTGTCGTTTTGTTACACTGTTTACAATTACAAACAGCAATAGACATAGGCCGCATTCAAAAAAACTTTCCAGAAAGTAAAACAAAATACATCATTTACCAAAGTTATAAGACCCAATGACATTTGAAAGAATAGCAGCGGCCTTCTTAGTCTTGTGCTGTGCTTTAATATGTCTGCGTTGGAGTAAAACAAACAAAACAGTAGTAGTAGTACAAATGTAGTAGTAGTAGTAGTAGTAGTAGTAGTAGTAGTAGCATTGTATAAAATTGTATACTTTTACCTACAGTATGTATGTGATTAAATATACATATAACAGGTTTATAATCGCAGCAATATCTCATATTAAAGTATCGAGTGTCCTTTGTTACTGTTTGTTTATTTCTGGCTGATCAAACATTCAAACCGAGATACGCTTACTTTATGATTAATTTCACACATTGGCAATCTTTTCAATGCGACGATATCCATCTCACGTTTCCAAGCAGCAAATGCCTTTAGTGTAACTATATCGGGTGCCTAGAAACGATAAAAAGAATGAAAGAAAGAATATCTACGTCCTCGGGTACAAGAACAAAAAAAAACGCTATTTCACTTACACGGTAACGTCGTCAATGCTAAAATCTTTTTGTACAATAAATTGTCTCCTGGCCAATATTAAGGTATAATACGCCATACATTACGCTAATACAGTTAGCATTATTCAACTCTGAAAAAAATGGGTTCTATGGCTATCGGAAAGAATAATAACAGTCCAAAGGTCAGATGAAACAATTAAGTCGGTGCAGTGCACTTTTTTTTAATCATTTATTTCTTGTGGTCATCCCTTTATCATCTCTGTTTCGATTGCTGAATAAAGAAGTAATCCGGCCACAAATTACAAGGGTGGGATAAGTTGGTTGCTAAGCAACTGTAGTGCGTCTGAAACACATATTGGATTAGCATACATCGGTATTTAGAAATACCACTGTTGTCCTTACAAGTGTTTTGCGTGGTCGGGTTGTGAGTACATTATATCCCGATCATTTTGATGGTGTGGAGGTATGCATGGTGCAAATATTGGTTTATTGGTGGCGTTACGGTCAACAGAGATCGTCAAACACCTGCCAATTGTCTCCATAGGACTTCTATGCATTGTCGTTACTCGATAGAAAAGTTACATTTGACAAACTTGTTTGATTGAGTTCAGTCGAACCAAGGTTTGCACCTCAGGAGCTCACCCACTCTTTGGATATTTGGATTCAGTATCACTGCTATTTTTGGGGACAGCACTGTCTGTCGAAGAGAGGATCTTTTGTACCCTGTCTGTATAGTGGAACGATGGATGTGACAATACCAGAACTACAGGTAATGTTCCAATCTTTCTATCCAGACAATAATTAACAGCAGGTGGCCTTTTCTACTTGCATTTATCAATTGAAATATTGAAATTGTAAAGAAGGCCAAACGTTTGAACTTTCCTTTGATAGTAATTGGAGAAAAATGCATCGTTTAAAATCTGTGTCGGTCTGAGGCTCGTACGTAAGAGTTGTCGAATGGGTTTCACATAGTTCCATGCGTCAGAAGAGTGCTACTAGTGATTTTTCGTCTGTCGTGTATTTGTAGACCATCTTGTTTTATCGATATCGATGTTGAACTGTATTCAAATGGCTGACCAACTCGTAAACGTTTGATACGATAAATCTGCGATCATTTTAGTGGAAGAATACATCCAGGTAAATGGTTTAGTTGTAAATTTAAAAAAAAACACCATTGGAGTCCATATTTTATGGATTGTTGATGAGTTCATCAATTGAACGAACAGGTAGTTTAAGAGCTCTACGTGACTTCATAATCATATGTTGTCTACCTTTTGATAATAACCTGTTAACACCTGTCCAACTATCCAAAAGTAATAATTTACAGTCTTTCATATTAAAGCTACCAGGATATCCTGGTAATTCCGTCGTGTTTTCTGTACTAAGCTTTCCGCTGCCAAGTATCATACCATATATATATACAGTACATAAATAAGACACATAATTCTTGTGATAACATTGTTGTATTGACAAATTTCATCGCTTTGTAAAACCAAACACGGTTTTTATTTCCACTCTAAGCTGACTCCTAGTAATTCACACATGGCAATCATGATTTACAACAAATTTGATCATTGCTTCATGTACGTACTTTGAATATATTTCTAATCGATCTTAGTAATATTTTAAGAACGCTATTGTCAGCATAAATTTGATCATGGACCATTGAAATTCATGGGATCGATCGAAACGCTTTGTAAAACAGGAAAGCAATCGACTTTTAAAATCTCCTCTTAGTGATCTAACGAGGTCAGTCAGAAAACCATACTCCATATATTTGCACAGATATATACTCAAATTTTACTAAAGTTTCCGAGAAAATCTGAGTAGTACAAGTACTACATGGTAGTTGTGGACGCATATAAGAATATATTATCATAATTATATGATATTTTTGATAAATAATATTTCATACATTGTCATCATATATACAAATAAAATCAGTTTAGATTTATCGATGATCAAAAGTAAATAGTTGCGCGTTAAAATCGATATCACTGAAATTTTTACAGACCTACTTTACAATTTACAAGTAAAGGTAAATATTCACTTTGCTAAAAGTCAGTTTGACTCTAATCTTGTACAACCACTGTGTTTACAAAATTAACCGCAGTTGACTCGGTGGATTTTAGTTACTCGTAACTTTGACGACAATACATTCGATCTCACGGTAAACATTTCGCTATGTCCAGTGATTAACTACGTAAACAAAACGGGATTTCAAGTATGTGTTTTATGCACTACTTAAATTTTACAAAAAAAACACCGTCGGGCTGCTAGCGGACAGAAAACACCTGCGATGGTAATTAGTCGGTGTACTTTTCGCTATCGTGGCATTTGACTGGTAAATCTACTCTCGATTTTTTTTTCAAGTACATTGGGCTGCATCGCCTTTTCTTAGTGTTTGTACATGGTCATTATAAGATGTGTGTAGTTTGATGTGTCAAGTAATTATTGATCTGCTGTTAGTTGTTAGCAGTCCCCTGCTATTCCCCATTGTACTGTTATTGACCAGTGTAATCGACGGAGTCAATACTAAACCAATTAAAAGTTGGCAGTAGCTATCTCGTGCCGTAATCTCGCGGGCTTGACGATCGATTCCGTGACCTCCGACCCCGTTGTTACCAGTTTTTTTTAGTGTCACTCTCTTCACAACTCAACAAATGAATAAGGACTCTCAAACTTTGTCATTTCCCGTTTTACAGGAGCAAAGGTCGGAAATGACGGAGCTGTTTCGCTAAAAGTGATGCCATGATGTCAGAAGCTAAGGATTCAGAAGAAGGAAGATGGGATTACAATTGTCATCCCAGCTTCAGGCAACTCGTACAAGAAGACGTATACTTGACAGATCACAAAGTTCGACCATTACAGCCGAATGTTAGTTCGAGACCTACTCCAGCAATGAAATTTCGTGAATTGGGAATTCCATCGCATCTCCTACAGGAAAGTTTTCTTGCTCATAAAGCAAGGAGGGAAATTATTGAAGAGATTCAACGAATGGATAGTTTGAATATAGAGAGACACATAACTTTGAGCAGACAGAACCACAGTATGAAAATGGAAAGGAGAGAGTTTCTGAAACGCCACAAGGATTTCATGAAGCGCTCAGAAACATGTGTTGGAATCAGACACGGTCGAGTTCAAGCCAGATTTCCCCACATACGAGGACATTCCAGTGTTGTGGTTGGACCCCGTGTGCTCAGAGATAATGGAAATCAGAAGGCAAGGGACCTTCTAGAAAAAGAAATTGAATCGATCAATGATGCCATTGAGGCCGTTAGACTATCACAAGACACTGTGCCATCTTCTTTACTGTCAGCAGCCCGTCGAAATTCTGTCTCTGCGTCAGGAAAACGTGTTCGCAAACTGGAAAGACGTCTATCGGCTTCACAGTTAGAAACCGGACATCTTACCAGTCCTAAAGTTGATCTTGAAAATAAGCCAAACACAGCGCCACCTCGGGTACGATCTCAAAGTACTCCACATGCATTGAGGCCACATAAAACAGTATCTTTCTCCGAAACCGTGCAACAACTTGGTGAAGGTGGGTCTGACTTAAAGCCCCCTCACAATCTATCTGGCTCTACTGGAGCGAGTCACCTGATTAATGGGAAAACTCCACGAAATCCACCAAAATATATAAATTTATCCAAGCTAGAACTAAGTGGACTGGTCAGCCCGGTCAAATATGATAAATTCAGTCCGAGGAAAAGTGGGTCCAGCGCTAGCGGACGAGTCAGAAATCAACTTCCTACATCCGAAGAAGTCCACGAAAAATTTCGAAATCGAGGTCGTCTGATGACATTAAAAGCTGCCACGGAGTTTGTCAAAGATAAAGAAAAGTTGGACTATCTCGTTAATTTTGTTGTCGGAGGAAGTACTACGTCAGAGAAGACAACCAAGACCAATGATGACGACACTGTCGCGAAAGAAGGATAATCAAACAGGTGGTCGTTTAATGGGATCGTACACTGGTAGGCAGTCTCGTCTACTTCCTAAATCTTTACATAGTGAATGTATGATATTCAGTTAATTATACATACAGAATAGTTCAAATATGTTACGCGCGAATATTACAAAATATGTGCTTCAGGCACACACATCTCGTTGTAAAATGTATTGAGTTTTGATATTCAACGTATATAGACATTTTGATTGAACCAGTATATTGAACAGGAAAACAAAGGCCAACTTTAATAAAAGTTTGGACAAAACATAATTTTTGAAGCATACGATGACAAAGTATGTTTGCATTATTGATAATGTTTATTTTAATCCAAATATTGAATTAGTTTTTGCTTATAAACAGAAAGTTGTCAGGCTCTTCATATAAAAGTCTATCTTGCTTGATCTCCAAAACGCCATACTATTTTACACCAGAGTCACAATTAAAATAAAAGATTGGTGATCCAACATATTGACCTTTTATACAATTTCTCCGTCCACTGACGAACGTTTGATGCACCATGCACTCTCAGGACATTATGTGCCAAACACATATGACAAACTTCCGTGACAAAACCGTTTATTTACTTTATTTTTGTTGTGTTATTCTTTTGTTATATTCAATTGTAAAGTATGAAACGGATACTGAGTTTTATAGAGGCCATACATTTCTTGATAATTTACCTCGACGCATGATTATTTATCTGTCATAAGCAATAAGAAATGTACAGTGTAATAGTGATATCTTAAACGTCAACTTTGTAGGAGACATGACAAATAGTTCAAGTGGCACAAACTGAGTTATAAGATTTTCACTCAAGTAAATTAAATGAAACCTAGATTAAAGTATTCAAGTATCATCTTAATGTTGATGCATGGCTTGTATAACATTACAATTGTCTTCTGGCATTGCTAGAACAGCAGATTGTATAAACTCAGCTTGTGTCCCTTTAAGCCATGTGAAAATGTTTTCTTGATTGTACAATATATATTTTTGTAATGTACTCATTCGATATGATATTGGCCTTTGTATTCTTTTTGCCTTTTTGTTTGGTCACGTAGTCACGTGACCTGCACGTCATATTAACAAACTCCACCTTGATGAGAAGCAGTCGAAGTGTTTCACGCTTTCATCTACAAACAATATCAACTCGAGTTTCAGCTTTATATTTGTTATCAGAAACATTTTATTCTTGTAAGTTTTATGTGCGCACACACAATCACGTCACGGTATTTTAAAACACTTTTAGGGTGTAATAATTGTGAAATAAACTTGAACCGTCAACTATCGATGAACTTGGCTACTGTTTTATTTCAACATAAGGGAGCGAGATGAAGTTACGTTGGGGAGGGGGTTGAGGTATATGGTATTTGTTCTTCTTTTTTTTACAAAGCCCCCCCCCCCCAGCTATAAAGTGGTAGACCCACCAGTTCACACGCAGTGTTCTGTCTACATGAAGTACACAGATGAAACAAAATCAGATGAATTATGGAGAAATAGACTCCAGTGAGGTTTTAACTGTAGTTCGATATGATTATTTTATGTTTTGTGTACTAGGTGAGTAAAGCCATTGTCAGTGAGTATCAAGTACTAAGTTTGAAAATAGAAGTAAGCTTATCAATTTATTCACACTTATATGTATTACTAGTATATGACGTTTGTTTATGTTCGATTTAGTGAAGTTCATTATTGTTACAGCCAATCATCCCTATGTTAGAAAAATCCAAACTGAAATGGCCATCTTTTTTCGGATATGATAAGTTAAACTTGGTACATATCTAATAATGGGTGGTACTTTCGATAAGTGGATACTTTGTTATCAATTGTATTGGTTCATCTTGATATTGTGTACCATTCTACTACATTTTCATGACGCCATTGTTGGCCATCTTTGCAGAGTACAGTATTAAATGGGATGTTATAGATAAAACAAGAAACATTCAATTTTTCTAAGGTCGTCTGTTTTATTTTTAGACGATTAAAGAAATTTTATTGAATAATGAAATTTACTCTTTTTAGGTCCACAGAAGAGGCAATAAATACTCCCCCCCTCCTCTTGCGGTAGATATTAACAGAGATCATAGATAAGTCCACTCAAAAAGACAAAAGATTAACAAACAACAAAAGCAGAGGAGACAAGTATATGCATTATGTTGGTAGTACCTCTGTACTGGCGTGAAATAACAATATATTCGATTAATTTACCTACAAAATGACCACAAGCGACAGGAAACTTATCCAGTCCCGTGAAATATGTTTGTTTGTGTCGATGCATACATGTATATTCAGTGTACGTATTTATGCATTCATTTATTTTGTATCCCGATATTCCCTTTTATGCTAACATTGAGAACATGTCACATTTTGCCTCCTAACTAACCACCATCACAGTATTTGATAACGACGTATGACTGTTCGTTATCTTGCAAGGCTAGCTATTGTGATCAGGGTGCAAGGTTATAAGATGTTCTCTTTGTATCGATGAGGGCGTTTGCCAATGCTCTTTCGTTGTTGATTTGTGTAATTGTAATAAAGACATACAAAACATGAGTTGATATAAGTTGACGTTTAGATCTGGATTACAACGTCACAATTACCCTACCTACACGTTGGGGAAATCATCCCGAACAATCAACTATTGGATTCTCTCCCCTTGCTTGTATGATACAACACTCTGAGTGACTATTACATAGGAAAAACTTACTTCAGTAGCTAGTACTTGCATAGAAACGGGAATGTATATTGTATTATCCATATTATATATGTATATGTGCATGTTCGTAGTTTTGGCTTTGCTTGTTTTCTGTAAACAAAACAACACACTAAGCCTGGTTTCTTTGTGATGTATCGGCGATAACATTAGCATGCATGGGGCCTGGGAATTAAATGTTTGCTATACACATCCTGCGAAGGACGGCCCATGGATCTACTTTGCCCAAAACATAGACTTGATTGGCTCATGACGGCCGTGTTACTCTTTGGTTGTGTACGTACATTTTAATAGATCACTCATTTTGATTGGTCGACGTCATGTGCAAAATGTGTCACATGATAAATGGTTCAACCACATGACCCGCTTTTCAATACCACTAAAGAATCTTCAAATACCACCATTACAATTTCTGTTATAATTATAAAGAAACGTTAATCTGTACGTTTGATGTAAAAACTTTCCTAAAACTAAAAATGTGCAGCAACTTCTGCGTTTTCTCCTCACCCAATTTGTCAGATTATGTGAGAAGTCAAACTGCTCATCGAACTGTACAGGTACTGTAGTAATGTACAAGCAAGCTGCGGGATTCTTTGCGAAATTTTCAAAACTTGGCTTTTATACAATATCAATACAGTGTAGACTCACTTAGAGTTAACCATGTTGTAGCATCTTCATGTTGTAGCATCTCCATCTCTAAGTAATCAATGTCGTTTACTTCTGAGAGTACATCGGAATGTCAAACAGAACAACTAATGATGTTTCACCAACTCTTTGATCCATGTATGTGCCACAACATGCACATTAAACATTTTTCAACTGGCAGAATACCATTTTTTTGTTTGAACAAACATGTACACAAAGTTGTGGTCTATGTCAAGTTATTCAACCACTATGTTACGTTCATCAACAAACATAACTGCCTTATAGGTATTTCAAGGTTTCTAAACCAATTTATAGAGGCACACATGATAAGGCGAAATATACATTCCGGAAATAGCCAGACGACTGGTGTAGCTTCAGTTTATTCGAGATGCTCAGTACCACTCGGAACAATGCTGCGATCATGTTTGATTCAGAAGTGTAACTTGAGTGTAAATAGTGGCAAGTGTTGAGCGATGTTATCGGATCTGGGTTTAAAGAAATGATTTGTTTCAAAGTAACGGATGGAGAGTATTCATATTGACTTGTTCCACCTGTAACCTTAACCAGTTGCCTTTACAATTGCTACGGTGTTAACTGATACATCAGAGTGGATAGTGTAGTCCTAGCAGGCAGCGAAAACAAAGCACTAGTGAACTGTTCTGTTAACTTTAAGATTTTGTTACGTATCAACGCGACGCGAAGTCCGTGCTACTGCTAGTTACTGAGATTGAGCTGAGAATGTTCGTGTAAGCTTGCCGTGATGTACTTACCAACGGATTTGTAAAATGATTGTGGTAGGAAAACACGAAAAACCGAACTGTTACTCGGATCGAGTGCAGCAGGCTCAAAGAGCCAATCGGGCTGAAACCGTCAGACTACGACTGCGGATAAGAATTCTGGATAACGAACGTGTACACACGACTCGTTGTTTCAATAATGACGTTCGACTTCTGAAAATGTCGCTCGCAAAAATGCGGATTTCCAGTGGAAAGAGTCCTGAAGGCAGACCCCCTTGGTACAAGGAAACAGAAGAGGAAAGGACGAGGCCAAGGCTTATCATGTATGGGGATAGAATACGCCAGATAAAGCTTACAAGAAAGCGCTCGATTTTATTCGGAAACAAGCCAGTTCGAGTGTCAGATCAAGAAGATGGCGAAGAAGATGATGACGGAGACAGCAACTTTAAAATGCAAGCACGCCCTCAGACATGTCCCCCCGGAAATGGATGGATACCACCGTCGCAAAGAAGAGTGCCCAAGCACACTAGATTCGCTGATAGTGTCCGAGTTTACGATAGTGATAGCGACAATATTGACGATGAAACGGCAAAGAAAAAAGCAATCCGGAAAAGATACATCAAAAGCGCACCTGTAACGGGTTCTGGCCTTCGGAGACCAAGTATTATGAGATCACGACTGCCAAGAGTGACAGTAACTTCACATACTTTCGACGACGATAACAACGACACAGAGAGTGCTTCACGACCACCAACAGCGACTTCGTGTTGGTGACACATTAAAATGTACAGCCTAAACTCACTTGCACGATTCTGTTTCATGTCAGTTCATGTCTCTTCTGTCAACGTTTTTGTATAGAATTACAAGTCGATTTGATTTAATAGCCGGTGATATGTATGCATACATTCAGTAATGTTGATATATTATCCAATTGTAATGTTTATAGTAATTTCAAGTTTATCAAGTTATTTTCTATGTATGTATTGTGTCGTGTTTACATCTTGTTTTGCTTAATCACTCATGACATAGCTATCGGTTGTTTGGCTACGTTTCAAGTTATGATACATGTCACAGCTAAGTTTGGTTGGAACACACAATGTTCCTAAACTGTGTCCTTTGACGCAATTATTTGACACACGAATAGGGTGAAGATTTATTTTGCAACCGTGATCTCTTAACTTATATGTTAAAATCGTAATAATATATTTCATGATATCATGAAAGGGTGTTACAGTTTTTACATTAATATTGATATACAAGATTGTGAATCAAACAGGAGACCATGACGTTGTCCATTTACTATTTCAAATTTTCTCCAATGGGTGCTTTGTGTACTTATTACCATGTTAAATCAAGCTATGCAGACTATCGCATTACCAGGTAGATCAAATTCATTTAATCAATGTTGAATTAATTATAGCGACGGATGCTGGGATGAGATTACTCATTATAGTTGTTAAATCATTCCAGGTGAGAATCAGAGACTAAAACTTCAACTTTGACGGTATCAAAGAACACTACATTGGTGACGATATCACCTAGATGACTGCACTGCAGTAACGCTCAGGTGATTTAGAGTGGGGTTATTTGGTGCTTTACCGATTTTCCGTTCTCATCAAAAGTCATGAAAACTGTTGTCACAAACAATTCAATGGATATGCAACAAATATTAAAGATGTTTGTATTACCATCTTTAGATAAGCGTATTGTACACGAGAAAACGAAATAGGGATATTACATTTTATATCGTTCATGCAATCAGTATTCTGATGAAATGAAGCATTCGACATATAACATGTATGCTATTAATTTCAAGTTAGTGATTGTTAAGGCCAAAAAAGCCAGATAATTGTTTTTGGTCAGCGAGCGCATCACTTAAATATATACCCTAGCGTCGGACGGTCTTTTTTTCGTGCTAGTCCATACAGTCTCGAGATCTGTGGGGAAACACAGTAATAACCATCCCTACTTCAATGAAGACAACAGCAGAGCCAATCACGAACAAGCTAAGCAAATGACATCTACGCGCCCCACATGCACACTTGCTCTAAAGTTAAAATAAAAAAATCAGTAATTGTCATATATAGTGGATTTAGTGACAAGTTTGTTGAGAATAAAAAAAATCGCGTCGTCGTACCAGTTTAGACAAAATGTCCTGACCAGAAACATTTTTTTTGGGGGGGGGGGCTAACGTGCGGGTATGTATACTACTTGGATTTGGTTGTAATTATGACGTCAGGCTATAAAGGTATACTTTGATGAATTTTATATTGTTGAAGACAATAACATACATAGATGGAGGGTCATAGATCATTGATGAAAATAAAAATATTATTAAAAAGCATCACCCTGACCCATGCGGTGTGTAACAAAGATACATAAGCTTATATCCAGGTAATACGCATACATACCTATGTACCTACCTACCTACTTACCTACCTACCTACCTACCTACCTACCTACCTACCTACCTACACACAAACATGTATGTACGTGCGCGCGCACATACATGCACGCACGCACGCACGCACGCACACACACACACACACACACACATACATACATACATACATACATACATACATACATACATACATACATACATACATACATACATACATACATACATACATACATACATACATACATACATACATACATACATACATACATACATACATACATACATACATTGCACTGACCACTGTACATTGCAATAATCTGCATTTAGTCCAGACCACTGCACATTAAAATAATCTGCATTTAGCCCAGACCGCTGTACTTTATAATAATCTGCATTTAGCCCAGACCACTGCACATTAAAATAACCATTATGGTGATCTTTACACGTCCTGAGCAGACCTATCATTCTGGTTGAGTTCAGTTGTCATAAAATTTAAAATACGCCTATTTGATATTACTGTGGCGCGCACAAACTGAGTTTATAAACCATGTTGAAACTGTTTACTCAAGTGAAAATACTTGCACAAAATTATTAAACTGCATGTATTATAATATTAATGTCAAAACATGCCTTCTATGATTGACATAACAATTGACTTCTGGCATTCAAGTTAGAACGGTGGATTCCTCGACATGTTTATACGTATACAAATTACGTCATTAGATCGTTCATATATCATATATTAGGCCCTAATACCAGGTTCTTATGTGTCAGTAAGTATAGCATACTGTAGGCAGCATGTGACCCTCGCTCAAATACGTATACATTCAGCTCGTGCCCCTTTAATACAGGCATAGAATCAAAAGTAAAATAGATTTATTACACATTGGTGTGCATTCTCGTTCCTCACATGACATCAAGTTGCATCTACACAGTCAAACTTTACAAACATTTTCATAGGCAAGTTTATCTATGAGCAGTTGGCAACGTTTTTTTAAAAATGCATATGGTCTTTGCAAGGAAAATCAGTAATTTCCTGTTAGCATTGATGACCCATTGCAATATAGATTTTTAAAAAAATAAAAAGATTGGGGCCGAGCCTGCCAGGATTCGAACCTGGAATCTTCTGATCCGTAGTCAGACGCGTTATCCGTTGCGCCACAGACCCCGCTGCGAAAATCTTTGGCAAGTTAAAATATATACCAAAGTACTCTGTGAAATAGCGCGCTCAAATCGACATTTCCTTTTTACTTGATTGTTGGTTTAAAGTATCTTTTACAAGATTTCCATAAAATTTTTCATAAAACGTTGGTTCAATGTGACACACATTCGTGATAAAATTGTCGTAACGCTATATCGATTACCTGGTTAACCCACAATCCCTTGCGTGCCAAATTCCATAGCGGGAAAACCAAAATGGCGGAATGTTGAAGTCAGCAACCGATATCAGTTGGTGATGTTTTGTTTGGGACAGCAGACAGTTCTTTCCAACCAACCGAAGGTATAGAAATCACTCTATATAACATTCTTAAGTATTTGAATAACTCAGTGTAGAGATTGCAATAATAACTGCCATCATGGAGAAAGAAACACTATTTTCATTGGAGGTGGTTGTTGAGGAAGTTTGTGTTCTGTCGTCAACCGTACCTTGTCGTTTACCAGCCGTGGCGTTCAGAATGCTCGATTTTCCGACCCTTGTCATTCATCACATTGAGCAAGAGATGGCGGAGAAGATCAAGACAAAGTTGACCATGGATCCATCAATTGATGTACCTCCCCAATTGCACGAGCTGAAGGACAGGTTTGGTATTTTCAACATAAACAAGGGCAAGTCGTGCTTGTTCAAAATGGACGTTGAAACATTGCGCGTCCATCTGAAGAACACACCACTGTACGTGATGTTGATTGACATGTGGCCCAACATCCCAAAATTGGTTGGAAATAGTACCATTCCGTTGGATTCGTCAATGAACAGCATTTGCCTTGATATAGAAGATTGTGGTGTCAACGTACCATCTGTGCATGGCGAAAAGGGTCGATATAAACTGTTCAACTTAATGTCATCTGAAATTGGATATATAACATTAGGGTACAGACTTCTTAGTCTTGGACCTGGGCTCATTCAGCATATTCCTGATCATGCCATTTCTAAGGCTGGTCAAAAGATGGAAAACATTAGTCCGCAAGTTCACAAGATTCAGCAAGCTGCGGACATCGTACTTGAAGATATTGAGACACCCATGAAGAAAACTGCAGTTGTGATATCAAAGGCTAGAGATGACATAGTGAAGAAACCACATGCCAAGCCAGCTATGACACAAACTGAAACTAAGTCAAAGAAAGCAAAACAAGTTAAGTTTCTCCCAGAGGAAGATAGTGACATCCATGTGAGTGATACTGTATGTCCACCTCCCTTGTTTTTCAATTCAATGGCTGAGGATTTAGTATATCCAACAAAACCATCATCTCAGCCAACAGCAGCACTAACTACAAGTACACCATTATGGTACCAAGATGAAGGATCAGAAACAGATAGTATTGCCAGTGACATTTCTGGTATTGGATATATTGAATCACATTATAAGTTTGCACAAACACAGACAACACCATTCTCAATCAGGAAGACAACTAGGAAGCCTGCAACTCCTCAGAAAAAATTATACCCAGCCTATTCAACTCCAAGACAGCCAGTCAGACTGACACCACGTCAAACATCACAGCCTGCTCTCCTCCCACAGAATCTTCCTATCCTTAATGCTTTATTAGGAGAATTGGCACAAATCCAAGGCATGCCATTACAAGTACAGATGCATGAACCAGTCACCCCACAAAGAAAGCCAAAGACACCCATAAATGCTGTTAGAACACCATCTAAAGGCAAAGAAAACATCAAGCTTCCAATGAAGATATCACCAAAGCAACCACCAAAAACTGAAAAGAAGCACAGGACATGTGCACAAGCAACAAGCAGAGTTCCTCCAAGCATTGGCTGGCTACGACAAGAACCAGTATATGGGAAAAAGAAGACAAAACTGAGTTATGGAATGACAAACACACAACGTCTCAGATTACAACAAAACAACCCAGAACTGCTCCGACAACTTGAACTTGAAGAACAAGAAGCAAGACAGAGAGAAGAGTATGGTGCATCAGATTTAGATAATTCCATGAATTTAAGAAGACTTGATGGAGGTGAAGAAGGGGGTCCAGGCTTTTTCGGTAAGTGTTGGAAATATTGTGACAAGTAAGTTTGTACTGGAGAGTTGTGAAATTGTAGCAATAACAGGCTGCAAGGTTTACACTTGTTTAATTCTGTGATAGGATGAAGTTTGGTTTGGTTAAAATCAGGACATAATCACTTTGATATCTAAGTATGATAGGTACTAAACTTAAGGATACTGTACCCTTTATTTTTCTCAAAGTTTAATCTTTGTGGAGTGTTGGGGGGGGGACTTGATAACATTTACATGGTAGTTGCATTTATAGGTAAAGACATGTTCCAAAGAGATTAGCACTGCAGTACAATGTCTATTATATTCTGCCACAAAGGCTTCTTTTTGAAATGTCATTGTGTAGTGCTTCTCTCAGTTTCTGTACAACAATGAACATCAAACAAATTTGACACAATTCTAAGATTGGATTTAATGAATCTTAGTGATGATGATGATGTCCCATGAAACTAAAGTTAAATTATACAAATGTAATATAAATTTAAAACATTTGACTATGCACGCATGTTGTTGAAAAATGAATTTCTTTGGATTACAGGTGGGACAAGAACACTTGGCTCAGAGCCACCATCATCTCCAAGGAGGAAACCAGTTCCAACACCCAGAAAATCCAAGGGTACTATAAGTCCTGATGCTGTTCAACAAACAAATAAACGAAGTGTTAGTAAAGAACCTGAAACAAGAAAACTTAAAGGTGCACCTGTTGAACGATTGAACTTGAACAGCTTAGTAAGCAGTAAGTATACAGGTTTATAAAATTTAGTGGTATTTTAATATTGCCATGTTTCTAACAACTGCTTAGTATATTTTTAAGCAACATAGTTTCATGAGCATAACAGTTAACGAAGAAGAATGATAGATAATCATGACTTAAGCAATGAAGCCTCAAAATATGTTAGCTTTCCCTTGGCTGAAAATGTAAAACACGTGGTCATTTACATGTACATAGTACAGTAATTCAGTTATCAGCTATAGATTTACAAAATTTACGGAAATCTTTGTTCAGGTGCTAAGGTTTTAAAGTTTGTACATAAACAATTACTGCATTTTGTATAGTTATAGCGATCAGTATAGCAAAAATAATAAAAACAAGAATTATTTTTTGTCAATACTCAGATTTTCTCTTCAAACAATATCTGTAATACACTGTCTTGTGGAATGTTTGAACACTATTTTTAACATGTATGGTGAATGTTTTGCACTTTGTGTCTTCAGTTGCTAAGGAGATGGAAAGTGAACAAAATGGTAGCTGCAGCACACGCAGTGGTAAAAGTATTGAAGTTCGTATACCACCCATGCCTACAGAACAAGACAGTGATAATAGTGCATATGAATCAGAAGAGGAACACAAGCCTACAAGAAACTTTCCTGGATTTCCTGATGATCACCACCAGGAAAAGGATTATGACAGCTATGATGAAGATTTTGAGGATTCACAAGCATCAGACGAAGAGTCAGAGCCATATACATCGGAAGAAAGTCACAGATCCAAAGATTCTCAACCAGTTACAGATGTATCAGAGAAGAGCTACAGATCTGATAGATCAGAGAGAAGTCATCACTCACAAGATGCATCACACCATTCCCCAGCATCTCAAAAATCACATATGTCATCCCAAGGGTCTCACCGTTCTCCTGCATCCCAAGGATCTCATCGTTCTGCTGCATCCCAAGGATCTCACCGTTCTCCTGCATCTCAAGGGTCTCACCATTCCCCAGCATCGACCCACTCTCAACAATATTACTATTCATCCAGTGGAAGTGGTCGATCAACTGACCATTCACATTCAACAGGATCTGAAGAATCTGAATCATATGAAGATGATGATGATGACAATAGTGATCTAGGTATTGGTGGGTACTACCCCAGTGTACTTGAGGATGTTGCACCTAAACCTTCTGCCGAGTCGCCAATGCAAGCTACTAAAATCATTACTGTGAAAGGAGCATCGGCATTTGAACCAATTGGCTCAACACCAAGAACTCAAACAGAAGCTGAGAGGGGTGATAATCCGATGTATTTGTCCAGAGAAAGCAGTGAATTCAAATCAGTTAGTATCAGTTCCATTGGAGTTTCAGATGAAGCATTTTGAATGAATCAATACAGTATTTCACACCATGAATAACAACCTAATGTACGTTGTAGCCACCAGACACAAAGCCTAATTCAGAGTCCATCCTCAGTGATCATCATGAATCTTACGGGTTGACCTGTGCTTATATAAACGTTACAAGACTATGCTTGATCTCTGTGATTTAATGTCACACTGGCCTACTCAAGATGGATTCTATGTGTTTGTTTTCTAAATCAGACATGATCCTGTACCTTGTAACTCAAGTGTTGATATATCTGTTGAAAGTGTGATTTTAAAAAAGTTAATGAAATACCTGCTTTGACAACATTATATGTGATACAAAGGAGATCATTTTTGTTTAGCACTTTAGCTAATTTTGTAACAATTTAAGAGATATGAATTAGTTGAAGTTCTATCATTTTCACAACACGATTTAAGTCTAGTGGTGCTTTGGAATATTTTTTATCTAATTTATAATGTGAGTATTCCAGTAAGTAGACAATAATTTGAAGTACATGTATAATCCGTACCACTGTGCCTTGTACATTGTTGTACATACATTAGCACTCAGACTTGTTTTACAAATAGCATATCTGCCGTTGTACTTGCCTGGCATTTCCATTCACAGTGCAAAGAATATAAAGTATAGACATCTCTCAGTGCATCTTTATTGTAAAAATATACACGTATAAACAACTGACAACAAAATGGTGAAATTACTAGTAAAATGTAGCTATGTATGAATGTGTTTACTGCACTCAAAAACATGCTGTAATTAGGCACATATAGATGCAAAGTGAAAGTAATTCAGGTGATTATTGACTCTTGTTCATCAGCACATCGATAAATACTTATATTTGGTAACAGTAAAATTATTTGCAGTAATTCAGTGATAATTTAACATCTACAATATTGAGCACATTAATGACTAACTTTACACTAAATGCAGTAAGTATTCTATTCAATTTTTAACTGCATTTTATGTCTATACAGTAACTTTGTCATTTTAGTAAATTGTGACAAAAATATGTATGGCTGAGTTGGTCAGGCAGATAGTAATCTTACATATTGAAAGTCATTATGAGTGATGTCCATTAATATAATGAATCCTATCAAAACTTATATATGTCATATGATTCTGATTTTGACTAAACATTTAAGAATGATGAAATAATGAAGTAATATTAGTGACAGTGTATCTCTTAGTCTATATTTGTTTTGTTTTCTGCTTGTTATTAATACCATAGCTATGTCATAGACAACTGATTTTAAAAGACACTTATTTGCCAAAAGTAGGGATAATTTATTTAACAATTTTGTAGTTCAACTCTATTTATAATGGTGATCCAAGAACACTTACAAATGATTCGGTAATTTTAAGTGTGAACTGTATGATTGATTATGAAATTATATGAGGATTTTTATCAAATGTATAGATAATTTACAGGTTTTAATTTTTATAGATAGACGCAATGTAATATTTAAAAGTGCAATCAACAATGGGATTCAAGTGATTTATGATGGAAAATGAAAATGATTTATTATGGTGCATATGGTATAGACAATATTTGTACATAAAGTTTTCCAATAAACAATAATAAGTATAGAATTCATAGTCTGTGTTGTGTAATACATGTATAATGGTGGTGGAATGTAAATGTATGGACGTACTTGAGTGCATTCACTGAAAGTATATATTTACTAGTATGATCTTTGACATGACAAGCCCAGGATGTAATATAGAAATGTCAATAGACGGCCACTAAAATCAGCTGTACATCAAAGGGACTTCAGGTCTTGGAGTATATTGTACAGATCTACACTCGTACATGTATTCCAATGGGGGGGGGGGGGGTGTTTACAGAAATGAGTCAATAGGAACAGCTACTAAAATCAGCTATAACAAAGGGGATGTCAGTTGGTTCACCAGGTCTTGGAATACACATACACATCTACACATGTAGAAGCATTCCATGGGTGGAGGGGGTGTAGACACATCAACCCTCTTCCAAAGAAGAGGGGGGGGGGGCTCTGGTTGTGTGCTCTGGAAATGAATTTGATAATAAATTCCCTCAGTATACCTACTTTTGGCCCATACATCACATGCAAATCATGTGACCATTGTAAAGAAGACAATATCCCTGCACACTGAAGAATAGAGTTGTTAAGTTCTTGATTTGTGTATGTATGGCAGGTTTTAAATACTGATAAAAGAACACCGGAAACATTGGTATACATTCATACAACTCTAACTTTCTAAATTTTATTAGCTTTTAATATTTGTAAGAGTGTTTGACGTGATTTCACTATTCAAAGTAGTATTGTAAATCTGTCTTTTCCATTCCACTGGTATGAAGTCATTTCCCCGATTTTCTATTTTACTAGTACTAGACCCTAAATTATGACTGACTTGTTCAGGTGAGAACACGCTTGAACAAGTGTCGTACTTTAGGGTCTAAATACAATATGAGAGAAAATGACTTCATATCAGTGGCATAGAAAAGATATATTTATGATAGTAGCATGATTCGTTTTCAGTGATCCTTAGTTTTCCTCTGTTTATTATGGTGAGTGTGTGTGTGTGTGTGTGTGTGTGTGTGTGTGCTATCCCAGGATATCACTGATATCAGCGTCTATTCAAACGTTACAATGCTGTATCCGACGTAACTGCTTCATTATAATGCCCAAGTTTCCCATCTTTATCCTCGTGGACATTTAAATTATTAACAGAAGTCTGCGAATTTGCATCTTCAGATGGCCTAGATCGGAAATATAAACATATATCATATCAATGAACATATGCATGATAAAAATAGGATGTATTAATAAATTATAAATCATATTTACCCCAGAGGAGAATTAATACTCGTTATCATTCATGGTGTTGCCAATATTTAAAATTTGTGTTGAAAACATATCGGGTATTTGACATGAGGTAACGTTATTGAGTGGTGTCTGAATACCTCCATAATTCAAATCATTATACCTTTATGTTCGTATGGACTCACCTAAGATACGCGATGAGTAATTTGGGGTCAACTTTCTGCTCTCTTTGCGTCTTGGATAGACAGCGCACAAGTTCACTTGCAAGGATCCCAATTATGAACGTTATCAAACAATTGAGTACCACATAAAGGATATCTGAAGTGGAAAAAATAATATGATAACTTCAAGGTGTTACTTTACAGTACTACATCAAATCTAAAACGATTTTAGGTACTGAGTAACTATGAAATTGGATTTTTAAAAAAAACCTTAAACATGTAACCATGTCACTGTTGCATGATTTCACGAAAATATACACGGCAAATATTTTAGAATTTGGTTGTAAGTCATAAATTGATATATTAGAGCAACAATTTGAGATGGGGAGTCATTGAGATTTGATGAATTATATTAAAGGCACAGGCATGCAAGTCTTATTTCTGCCTTTAGTACATTTGCACTGATTACTGGTAATCAACTTGATTTAAAATAATATGGTATATTGACACATGCAAAGAGATAGGGTAATTATAATTTCATCACCAGAAATTTTCCCATAAATCCTTGCAGGAAACCAAACATAACTGAACACGTGTCATGTGCAGTAGTGCTTCTTTACAAGAATTCAATGTTGAGTAAATTACCGAGGTGTTATAATATCACCCAATACCATATGTAAGTTAATTGCAGTCATCAATGCAAGTACCAGTGTACTGAGTTTAGCAGAAATAAGTCTTTTAAAATGTAAACACGAAATACCTGGTATACAGGTAGAGGAACTACGTCGCTGTCTTGATATATCATACTTCCAATAACAATCCATAGACCGAATGTGAGTCCAGCAACCAGTCCAATGAAGCTGCCTCTGAAAAAAAAGTTACTTTGGATAGGGACAGACTCATATTTACACACCCATGTCTCTTTCACCAAAAGTATACTATGGTAGGTCATTCTCCAACTTTTCTTAACCCATGCCAGCATTGTATTGCAGTCTCTCAGTTGCGTCTCTGAGAAAACTTTGAATGGAGAACATACCTTCAGCATTATTTATAATTCTGTGTTTTCTAGCTAGAGTCTACGCCGGAATTCCTGCTTTAATTGAAGACGGTAATCCTGACTGGTTAGTCAAAGAAAGTCTGTGTCAAAGCTTGGTGAAATTCTACTAGCAGATATTATAATCTTTGCATGTGTAATTAATAGACAGACTAACATACATGGAATTGGCTCTTTTGTAGAATAAGCCCAGCAAGAAGACGGCCGAAATTGGACTGGTGAATACTCCAGATATCGTCAATACCATTTCTATCAGTGAACCGAGAAGCGAAGCCACAAACGCTAAACCAATCGCAGTTAGCCCGTATATACCAGCTGGACAATGACAGATGATAAAAGGCGAAATTATACATTTGTGTAGGTCTATGATAGTCTATTGCAATTGTACAAGTATATGAAATGTTTTATTGTTGTATGTTACTATTTCACTATGCATATAGTAGACCAGGTTATTCCAATGAATGAATGAATGAATGAATGAATGAATGAATGAATGAATGAATGAATGAATGAATGAATGAATGAATGAATGAATGAACGAACGAACGAACGAACGAATGAATGAATGAATAAATAAATAAATAAACATTAAATAGTTTTGAACAGATACATGTAAGTTAACATACAAAGAAACAGACGTTCCAGTATCACAATATTAGTATACGACCTGAAATTTTATAAAACAGTTGTAGTTTTCAAACCAATCAAGGTTATCCACAAAATATCGACCATTCAAACTATTAAACGACATATCGCCATGCCGTGTATAACACAGAAATAGTTGTGATATATTTCGTTGTAATAATCAGCTGATTGAAGTCCAATTCAGGGTCTATAAAGTTACCAACCCCAGACATAATGTATGTATCTATATGCAAGAGGCATTGACCCGGGTAAATTAAGCTATAAGATTGTACTTACTTAGAATCTTTGAAATGACTGTATCTCTAAAGTCGTTTTCTACAACAGGTTGTCCGGTCTGACGGGATCGAAATCTTCTCCATGGTTTAATGATATCTTCGAGTGTCATGGCAATCACTGAACTGAGCCCAGATGAAACAGTGCTGTCACGGTGAACATCAAGATAAATACATTAAGACAATCAACTCTAGATTTTTTTAGGGATCATGTTAACCTAATACCATATTCAATATTCGTGATTTTCATTTGTTTTCAAGGCATGCATAAATTGGTTGGAAGGTGTAGGTAACTATGTTTTCGGTATTCCTCAGAAGTTACCGTTCTAGATTGAACTCTAACAGTAGTTTCTTGAATTAGTTCTTCATACCAGGCAGCGACTCCTGAGAAATAGCATTATTGAGTTGTTATATGTGTTGTTATATATTTTGCCATTTTGCCCAGTAGCTGTTTATTATAAACGTATTCGTAAACGCATTCTATGCTTGCTTTAAATTTTGTAGTCGATGGCTTTACTATTTTTGATTCATTTGTTGTTTTGATTTTGCTTTCCACGTGTTTTAATGATTCAGAAATCAAATACGCTATCCAATACCTTAGAGTTCCAGCATACACACAGGCAATGAAAAGTCCCTGGAATCCGGAGATATTCCCGAACTGTGAGCTTATGAAATACATAATCATCTATTTTGGGGAAGAAAACAAGAATGGCCAAAGGCAAAAGTACATTACTAGTATGTCTTTGAAGATAACTAATAATGTTAGACATACTCTCAAAATAAGAGCTCCGAGCATACAGAACCACATTTCGTCCACATGATGTAGTCATCAACTCAACCTCGGCCACGTGTGATTATCAGCACTCGGAAGCAGCAAGATTATTGCCTAATAGTACTTTTTAGAAATTGACAAATGTTTTGTCAACAGTAAAAGAAAAATGGAAGTTTTAAAACCTGGTCAGGAGTTGTGTAGTTTGGTGTATAATGAGGCTCTCCTCCAATATCCACAATGATATCTGTTTAAAAATAAGTAGAAGAAAAAACTGAGAAACGTTCAGATATTTTGTCAAAAAATGGCCATTGCTGGGTGACAAAGTAACACCCAATTGTTCATTTTGTGACACCTGGTCAGACGTCGACGTAGATAGTGATAAATTTGGTCGAGTTTCAGAATTGTTCCTGTATTCAAGTATTATAGCAGAAGTAATTTGAAATGAATGAAATTAGTCTGATCCTGTGTGGGGAAGTTTATGTAATACCGATGTCTGTGTGTCTGTCTGTCTGTCCGTCCGTCCACCCGTCCACCCGTCCATCCGTCTGTGTGTATTCCGTCCGTCCGTGTGTGTGTGTGTGTGTGTGTGTGTGTGTGTGTGTGTGTGTGTGTGTGTGTATATTTGGTCGAGTTTCAGAACTGTTCCTGTATTCAAGTATTATAGCAGAAGTAATTTGAAATGAATGAAATTAGTCTGATCCTGTGTGGGGAAGTTTATGTAATACCGATGTCTGTGTGTCTGTCTGTCTGTCCGTCCGTCCACCCGTCCATCCGTCTGTGTGTATTCCGTCCGTCTGTGTGTGTGTGTGTGTGTGTGAATGTGTGTGTCTAACCGTTTGCACAATTGTCTGGTAATATGTATCCTTACATGTGTGCTATGGGTTGTGTTTTATACATATATAACTTGAAAACCAAGATAAAGATATTTGTACATATTGCACGGCCTTATTGTGGCTTGTCAAAATGATTTCTAGATCGAGAACGTTGCTCACCTGGTGGAAATGTGGCATTTATTGCAGGTGATAGTGGTGTCAGAGCATCTAGAGAAAAGAATATGGGACAAAACGATTAAACTATTCTTGTGGCTATTTTATTCTTTACTTTACTGCAAACATTCTTCAGAAGAATTAAGGTGAACAACAAAATGTACTCGTTATACTCATTACCCAAGTAGCGAGGCAGCCATAGTAGTCACGTGGTCTTACATGGCAGTACCATGAATATATGTATATGAATCATATCTACATGAGTAATGGTTGCCATTCTAATGCGCGAAAATTTCCACTAACATAGTAATACATAATTATATATGTTGCGAGTCTCTGACCAAGCATACATGATTTTGATTTTGATGCGAGTTACATCAACTTGATGTGTAAATAGCACCCTATATTGAGTTTACTAGTCTGTGCATTATTTAGATATGGTTTTTTATAAACAAAATCTAGTTTTACATTAACCATTAGTGTACATAGTTAACCTCCATATGACTTTTAGTATTGCGAGCATTACAAATAGATCTTTGTTGATCAAAATTATGTTTTTACGATTATTATCGTTGCTGCTTTTATTAAAATTTATAAATAGTTTTACACTATTACAAAGAACATGATTATTAAAGTTGAAATTGACATACTGTTGTAGAAAGCAAACAGAACCAAACCGGTGAAATAAACCATTGGTAATAAAGTGAGTGTAAACAGAATATTCACTAGTACCGCCCTGAAATAAAACATATAATAGACTATGTTTAGAGTCACTCAGAAATTGATTAACTATATTGCCATCAACTTGTGATACGTCATTTAGTAGAGTTCCTTTAGCCTTTCGTGAAACTTCAATATTTTTTTTATCTCACACATACAACAGATTGATACATTTTCATTTACAATTAATGGTATTGTGAATAGATTTTATGACATATAACTTACTTCTGCGCATGTCCAACTGTTTTGGCTGTGGCGTATCTCTGAATACTGGTCTGATTCAGCAATATATTGAAGTCCAGAAAACCAAACCCAATAACGAGATTGAAAAATGATAAACGAACAGTGACATCCCATGGAAACCTACAAAAATGATAAACTTGCTATAACCCATACTGAAATATAAATAATTATGTTTTTTCTATGTGTGGTTTAATATCTCCTACGCTTAGAATGAAGTTGTATGATTTATATAACTGTTTTTGATAGTTGCACAGATTTAATTCAAAATAAAAACTTTAATACTCAATGAAGACAATACTCTAAGTACAGGTGACATAAATCTAAGAAACTATACTAGTATAATACTTGATAATGTTTTCAAACTACATCCTGATGATTGCATTGTAAATGTGTATATGTCTCACGTGTAATATGTCGAAATATTCACAATGCCATGAACTCTAGGTTAAAAAAACGTTGACGTAAAACAGACACTGTTTTAAAGGATTGTCTCGTTCCAACACACAATACTGTCATTCCATATCACACCGTTATTTTTCTTCATAATGTATAATGTATGTTTCTAGTTTACAATTATCTTGATTAACATCATTGGGTTGGCTATGTGACAAGGCAATTGAGTTTACCAATATGATATACATATATCGTCTTCTTACTCAAACAAATTAATTCTATCATTCTGTGCATTGTAATTCCAGACGTGATCGAAACCTCCTGCTCTCATGGAACCAACAATGAAGACAACCAGTATTGTACCAAATATGACCAGAAACTGAAAGACGTCTGTCCAAATGACGGCACGCATACCACCCTGGGGAGAGAGGGGTATATATTACTATGTAATCTGATCATAAATAATAATTGTAACTCACTCACTCACTCACTCACTCACGCACGCACGCACGCACGCACACACACACACATACATACATACATACATACATACATACATACATACATACATACATACATACATACATACATACATACATACATGACAGTTCTTTGTTCATTTCTTAGCGTTCATAATACCATGACTACACTGTCACAGAGTTCAATTTCGATTTTCAGCTATTATCTGTCATTTATGTCACGATAAGAAACTTACCAACGTAGTGTACACTGTACAAACTACTCCAGATATGATAATAGTTATCCATATATCAACTCCTAACACTGTAAGAGAAGACAACTACACCTATAAGATGATACTAAGATGGTCATACAAAATTAAGAATGGAATTTGAAAGGATGGGGGTGGGGGTGCTACTATAATATACCACATCGATTCGGACAAACAGTACTTCTGAGTATAGAGGAACCGTTGCAGAAAAGTTCAAAAAACTCATAGCCTGCCTACCTGCTTTAATTGCCAAAGCTGGGCCGATCAACACAACCGCCATGAAAAACAGAGTTTGGATTGTAAACATGAATGACGAAAATATCCGTATACTGAAGTGAAAGCGCATGCTCATATACTGAAAGGTAAAATATATCATCACAAGAAACAACCAAAAACAACGCAACTTCAACAATTTTAAGCTTACTGAAAGAAAGTAGTGACGTAAGCATGTATGTATCACGTGACAGAAATCCGAGTTGGAAATTTACACTCATGTCACCCAGTACGTGCATGTTTCGCTACAAAAAATGTCTTTGGTCTAGTAATTAAAAGTTAAAAATAACTACGTTTCGGGAAATACCCTTCAAGAGCCGAGTCCTTAAACTACTGAAAGTGTAGGGTAAATATTTATCAGTAATATGTAAATGAATACAATTTTAATCAACGTTGTTGTTTAATTATATTCCTCTATACTCCTTTCCTTCCATTTTAGTCTGTATCTCTATTTACCATCAACTTAACAATAGCGACGCCACCTGCAATGGATGCATATTAGTTTTATGTCGATTTTCAGGTCTAATCCTAGTTTTGTGAGCGAACCAATTACATATTGATAAATAAAGGTAAAGTACGGTGGACCATACATGCGAAAGATTGCGCCTTAGATTTGATAGCACATAAAACGCACTAATGCTGTCCCAAAGAAATGTGTATGGTGACTGTAGCTTACCTCATACGCACTGGTAAACTTCAACCCATGGAACACCGGGATACAAAAATAGGCTATCAGAGGATATGACCAAACTTTGGAAAACATGCTGACTGAATATTGAAGTCCAAATATAAACACTTCAGCGGGAAATCCAAGAATAGTAATAGGTGTTGTAAATGATACCAATATAGACATTGCGATTGGTAAAAACGTCATACTTCGATCAGCTACCAAAAAACTTACCAGACAAGAAAAATGAAAACTTTAAACAGAATGCAGGGACGGGGGAGTCGACAATGTTAAATTTCGACTAGGGTACCGCATATGACTTGATACATGTATTTATGATAACGTTATCAGTCGCAGAACTGTATGGTGTACAATACTTTACACCCTGGCCACCCCCACCCCCACCCAAAAAAACAACAAATAACAATAATCAAACTAACGATAATGTATAAATAAATAAATGAAATTTGAAAATAAAAATAAATTATTAAAAGTTGTACTTTGTATTCCTGCGTTCGTGAGAATTTTGGCAAAAATAACTTAAAATAAAAATAACAGCTTGCTAAGAAATGATCACTTTGGGAAAACACACATCAGTTCAGATGTGACTTTATGCTTTGGCGATGATGATGGTGCTGTAATGTTTATTATCTCATGTAGCAGTCTCATTGAATTGGACAGAAAGAAATCGCATGCAGTGACACCCAGGGTTGTTTAAAGTCTAGATACTTACGTTGAAGTTGACCGTTGCCCACCTTTCGAAATACTGTGATAAATTCCAATCAAAACTGATACTATCAACAGGCCACTGAAAACAATGTAGTCGACAACACCGAACGGTATGACGTCATCAGAAGCCATGTTCGATTTGATGTTTGACGACACTGCAGTTAAAAATGAGGAAAATTGGTTAAAAACGTCATAGTGAGTTTTTTCGATCAAGACATCAATACTGAGTTGTGGCTATTCCCAGTGCATGAAGGTTTTGAATCACTGAAACTAGGTTCCCAGGAAATGGCACTGAATTCATAATCGCTTTAAAATATCAAGAGATTCAACCACAAAATGTTGTTTGTCAGGATTGGAGTGTAAAAATTACAATTTGAACTCACTAAACTTGTGGTATCCTTGAGGGACCCGTTGCACGCACTGTATATCTTGGTTGTTGGAACGTCAATTTATCAGTCAGAAATCTATCACATGGCAATCTTAAGATGTCAATATTATGCTATTATTTATTGTTACATTTCTGTTTCTTTTTGCATTTTATTTATACATTATATTCACTTTGTTATCAATTATAGCATGAGGTATGATTTATAAAACATTTTATACATTGGACAGTGATGTGAAAGGGCGCACCGACATTGTTTTCAGCCAGGAAACCCAAACTACAAAGCGAAACAATTAACAGTAAATGTTGTAGAGCGGTAGTGTACAGTCATTGTTCTGAAGTGGTAAACAAGAACTAATGTGTTCTAAAGTAAACAAATCGTCATGACCTTGAATTCACTGATTTTTGGGGTTAATATGACCGTCCCACTTTTATTTGCATGTGAAAATATTACATTGATACCATATCATGGCATATGCTTCATATCACGTTTGATATGACGTTATCAAATTATCAAACAACCACTGTTTGCGTACGTTTGACTAGCTAAATACTTTATTTTTCTTTTTATCTGGCAACAAATCAAATGCAGATTCATCTATTCGTGAAATAAATCTCCCTCCGGTGGTCTGTAGTTGTTATTGTTGTTGTTGTTAAAGAGACTAAATGTGCCATGACTTTACTATATTGTTCCCCTGATAAGCAGTCAGATAAAATTTACAGACACACTGTACATTTAATATGACATACATGTACAACTTTTGACCGTAGAGTTTGACACTGTGCCATGTCAAGACAACAACAGAGTTTTTATTTAGTGACACTCTGTCCAACATAAAATAAACAAAAAATTGACAGAACATGCTTTTAAACTTCGTTCTGTCGACGTTTCTGTCTAAAGCGCTATAATCATTTTCGTCTCGGTTAAAGTAGGTCCATTTTAGCATTTACTCGTGCCTAGAGTCATACTCGTAAAATCACACCTTACACCACCTTCTGCTACAAGAAGTCAGGTCAGTAAAATTTACAGGTGGATGTCCTTGTTATTTTGGCATCGTTATTGTTTTCTGTTAGTCTGGTTCCTTATCTATTTGTGTATAACATTTAATTTTCTAATTTCTGAGTATATAGCTCATTTAACTTTAATCTCGTCTCTGTGGACGTGTGAAATTTATGTACAATTCTTTCTTTGGTCCAAAGGTTGCATGTTCACTTCTTATAGTTCATAGCATTGCTAGAGAAAGTTATATGGTGGCGTTCTCGATAAACAGTACCATCAGCTAATAGTACATATAGTACGTATAGCAGAAGGGAATGGAAATGAAATAAAAGTTGAGAGTTTGATGAACTAACAGTTTGAGAGTTTATTATTAATAAGAATGTACGAGATGACATATAACAACGATTTCGGTTTATAAATGAAATATCTGAGATACAGATAGAGAGAATTGTATTTTATCGTTGAGACAATCATAAATATATGACAAGAATGGGAAAGGAAGGTAGCATCTATGTGGCCGCGGGTAGGGTAGTCTAAAGAAATTGTCATCAGCTGTGTAATCAATCAAATACTCCCATACCAACTATCAACGCTGAAATTCTAATCTACAGGCAAGTGATTCGCGTTACCAATTCATCATTTTATGACAGCGCAAAGACATTAGCACTACGCCCATTTTTTTGTCCACACTGTTTTATCTTTGCAGTATAATAATGTATTAAAACACTATTTTCAGGGAAAATGTCAACAGACCCAATTCCTTTTGGTGTCGTCGACTATGTGGTCATCGCTGTTATGCTGGCGATTTCGGCGTCTACTGGGATCTACCATTGTATTGCAGGAGGCGGACAGAAGTCCACATCGAAGTAACTGTCCTTATTAACCTTTACATGTCAAACCTATGATACCTTAAATAGTGTATTTGGGATATTTCACCAGCTCGTGTATTTGGGATATTTCACCAGCTCGTGTGTTTGGAATATTTCACCAACTCGTGTAATAGGGATATTTCACTAACATGTATGTGTATTGGGGATATTCAAGTACTTCTTGTATTTGGGATATTTCACCAACTCGTGTATTTGAGATATTTCACTAACGTATATTTGGGATATTTCATAAACTCGTAAATTTGGGATATTTTACCTCAAACATGTGTATTTGGGATATTTCACCAACTTGTATACTTAGTATATTTCACTTAAACAGTGCATCAATGCAAGAATTTTCTTTTATAATACTAGCAGTCAGTAAAATCTTAACACTAGCAAAGGTTCAAATCGTACATCCCCATGGTTTTCTCTGTCCATATTTTCTTTTAGATATTTAGTTGCTGACCGTAGTATGGGTTGTATACCACTTGGAATGTCATATTTTGTTACATTTACGTCATCTATTGCTGTCTTGGGTTTCCCAGCAGAAGTCTTTGTCTATGGGATTGAATACAGTCTAATGATTTTGTGTTATATATGGAGTTACCCTCTCTCGGCTTATCTTTTTACCCCTGTTTTCCGTGGGCTAGGATTTACAAGCGTGTATGAGGTAAGAAGTTTGTGATATACATGCAGTGGAGTTATAAATTTCAAATATGCATACACCACCTGTTAAATGTGACTTGGGCTTCATATCGTTTGTAATTAGTCGATTTCTGGTTCCAAGATGCATTGCGCGAGAGGACGTCGCTTGTGTTGTTACATTTCAGTCTTGTTTTGTCTTTATTACGTTTGAAATAACATCTTCATCAGGAGAAGACATGTTGACCTCTTTGATTATGAGTGATTTTATGGAACAAAGATAGCGATTTTACGGGTGAACCTAGGGTACGGTCAGGTGACAACTATCCCCATGAGTAGCGCGTACACATTATACATGGCATTGTATGGAGAGGTATGCGCAATGCATCTTACATGTATAACTCCAACATGGTTTGTAATCCAATCGAAGTATGGACAGTGATTGACCGGGTCAAGATGTATTTCTGTCTGACTCGATCTGAATTGAAATGACATGACTTGAACCGACTAAACTGACCTGACTCAAATGACTGACTTACTAACTGACTGACTGACTGACTGATGACTGACGGATCGATCGATCGACCATAGCGAGACAAATACATTACCATTGCAAATGAGAAGCCATCGTAAAGTGGTTTCTATTCTTCAGTTATTAAGCATATATCACCCGCCTTGACTTTTTTAATATTTTCATTTTTTTAGTACATGGGTAAACGATTTAACTTGGGTCTTCGAATATGCTGCACTATTCTGTTTATTTTATCAAATATGGTTTACATGGCAACCACTATGTTAGGCCCAGCACTTGCCTTTGAAGCTGGTAAGTTGAGCAATTGTTATAAAGTGTCTTTCGTTCAATTATTTTGTGTTCTCGAGGGTAACTAAATTATTTTGAATGTATTTTGTACATGAGTTAAGTTGCTATGTTTTTGTTTGTTTGTTTGTTTGTTTGTTTGTTTGTTTGTTTGTTTGTTTGTTTGTTTGCTTTTGGTTTAGCTCCATCCCTCCCTGAGTCTATGGTCGGTCTATGCAATGGTATTGTACATTCAATGCATGATTTTTCAGTTCGTAACCATGATCACACCGTTGGCCATAACGCACATCTGACCTATTACGCCCGTTGTCGTTCCCATTTCATGCGTTTCTTTGCAATTTTCTCCTTCATTTAGTTCAAGGATTTGAGATGTGGAAGACCATTCTCATAACTGGCGTTGTATGCACTTTCTACTGTACATTGGTAAGTACATATTTGTCAATATAATGGGAAGTTCCAAAAAATGTGTCTTGAAGTCTGAGAATGGAAAATTTTGACAGTGTCTTTCGATTCGTTTTCCCGTTTTAATACAACTCTTTACACCACACCCACTATAATACAACTCTTTATATTACACTCACTATAATACTAAAGACACATTTTCACATCTGTTTTTCACAACTTTGTTAGATTTAATACACCGGTTCCCTTCTTCCACTTGGGATTTTTAAGAAAAATATATGTTTACAGTAAATCTCTTGTTTTTCTTCACTGTCCATTCTACTGTCGTCAAAAATTATCGCAGCTAAAGGGTCTAGTAAGAATAAATTGAGATGACGCAGGCTTGACGGAACAGGCTCATTGTCATCCGGCTAATTTGTCCGGCAACCTTCCGGACCGCGGAAAATAGTACGAGGTATTGTTTAAACCTATTCGCATGATGTCAACTAAGGGAGCCTTCAGTAATTACAAATGAGGGAGGGCCATGAGGGTGTCACTTTTTACGAATCGGTTCTTGGGAGGGCCATATTTTAGAAAATGGGATACATAGGGTCCCATTTTACTTTGACTCATTCCATTGTCTAATTTTGCATTTTGGGGGAATTTGGCATCCCACTGCTGACGTATCAGTTAGGGGAAGGGTTGGGGATAGGTACCAAAATATCAGACCACGTCAATCAAATCGCTGCTGACAGTCATGTAGAGAATAAAATTGTCAGGCATGATGTGAGGAGAGAAATAAGTCACAGTGAGACCCACAGGACTAAAACGGGAACAGCTGGGTACGATATTAGGGATAATGTTGTGGAAATGCAGACCCCAGTCCTGACAATATCGGGAATGTGCCCATCTAGTTTTTGGGCGTTAATGTTGTGGCCTTCAGTTCAGCGAACGAGATCAAAACACAGGTATTGATTAATACAGTGCCAACTTCACACAAATTTACTATAGTGATAGTAGTTGGGAAATGCCTTTAAAACTTTCAATGTGGTGGTAGCGGTGAGAATAAGTCCTTTAAGCCATTGGTTCTTGTATTAGTGTCCTTTTCAATGTCTGGTAGCATTTAAACCATGTTTTTGAAATATTTTATCAGGGGAGGATCATGTTTTACAGAAAAGAAATTGAGGGAGGGTCACTTTTTAGCACGACAGAGTCGGGAAAGGGTCAAGTTTCACGCAACACCCCGGGCCTGATTTTTCCCGGCCCTCCCTTTGTTATTATCGAAGGCTCCTAAAACCCATTCTTATGGATACTTATGAACTGTCGTCTATAGGGAGGGATGAAAGCTGTTGTCTGGGCTGACGTTTTTCAATTTGTTGTCATGTTCGGTTCTATCCTGGCGGTGTGTATACTGGGATCAATAGAGGTTGGAGGACTTGATTATGTCTGGAACATCGCAAAAGAAAACGGAAAGTTAAATTTTTTTGAGTAAGTACACAAAAATGTTGCTTTACTAATGCGTGTATCGTATTAACAACCCTGCAAATAGGCTTAGTTTAGATTTTGTTTTGTAGACCAGTTGCCAAATTATGCAGCTATGACAATAAAGATACAGAAAATAACCCAGGAAAAGAGAGTTACAATAGTAATAAACATCACAGAACCTATACTAAGTGTGACCGATAATTGTATTCACTAGTTTACACTCTTTGTCATAAATGCTTAGCATTTGGGCGTTGTACAACGACAGGAGCCTTGTCAAAAGTAATTAGCATAAGGGTTGCATGCAACAATTTACCCTAAAATACGACACACCATAAGATGAGCCGATACCACTGCTCGAGGTCTTACAGGTTGAACTTAGCAACAGCATAATATGTTCAATGTACAACAGCTGTATCAGGACCTGTGAGCCATTCTCGCAAACCAGAGTTATTATTTCTACCACTACATTTCGAATGCTGTGAGTACATCGAGCTGCATCTTTTACATCTTTCTTTGACCACATATTTCATTCTCCTTCACTTTGTTAATTACAAACCAGACTGAGAATTTACTTTGTATGTTCGATACTGGTAATACACGACACTTTACAAAATCAATTTTGCTGTTTTCATATTTTTTTTTAGATTTGATTTTCAACTAACAGAACGAATATCCTTCTTTGGATTGGTGTTTGGCTTTGGGCTGAATTCTCTTGCAATCACAACATGGCAGTCTGCTGTTCAACGTGTGCAAGCTGCAAAGTCCCTTCGTCATGCTCAAGGGTAAGGTTTCACGTTGTTGTTGTCGTCGTCGTCGTCGTCGTCGCCGTCGTCGCCGCCACCGTCGCCGCCGCCGCCGCCGTCGCCGTCGTCGTCGTCGTTGTCGTTGTTGTTGTTGTTGTTGTTGTTGTTGTTGTTGTTGTTGTTGTTGTTGTTAATGACATGACTAAGCGTTTATCTATTTTTTCTATAATTGTCTGACACTGAACTAAAATCTAAGATGATAATGTAATAATCATTCACATAATCTTTTCCCTTGTACACAAAGGGAATAAAAACGCCAATGACGTTTTACGCGTACACCTGGGTAACTGTTGACCAACCAGTCCAGTGACTTAACCTTTTGTGATGACACTTCTTACTGACTGCTGAACAAATAATTTGTATTCTACAGGTCATTGCTACTCAACATTCCTTGCATGTGGATCGTATATTCCATTACGTTCTTCAACGGATTGGTACTATATGCCTTTTACAACAGTAAGTATCTTTGGATTGCCAAATTTACCCCCTAGTATTGGCTTCATTCGTTGGCTAAAATTATACTTTTGGATGAGTAATAAGTACTTTATGTTTCGGATTTCGAAGCAACTTACTATGTTTTTCCATATACTTCCGTGGTTTTTCTACCCGACAAAAGTCAAGGTGAACAACTATGTAGTTACCGGCGGAAAAATGTGAAACATAGACCCAGTCCGTGTTTAAATTTTTTTTAAAATAACAATAAAGTCAACTTAAACGTGTAATTTTGAACGAAAAGATTTAAGAACATATATACTGCAGTTAAGAAGTTAAAAAAGAGGCCACGTCATCCTTTAAGGACAGTATCCGACAACTTTGAAATTAATATTACTTACAGAAGGCAAGTGGCATAATGTTTTATTATTCATGGTCTTCATGTATATTCTCTTTTTTTAATCAATAGATCAGTTGACACCACTACGGCCACCAACCAACTCAACATTTGCTCCAGGTAATGCTGGCTGACGATTGTATTGCCCCCTTCCCCCCCCCCCCTCCAATTTACAATTATACATGTATCTGCAAATCATCAGCTCGAATATTGTTCGTGGAAGAAATCGTCGCCAAAAGGCACTTTGTATTATTTTAACGGAGTTGCTTCTTTAAGAACACTGAAATCATAAAATGTTAACTCGAAGTATTGTAAAAAAAAAATACCAGAAATTGTCACATTCTGTTCGGCAAGAAACGGAAAAATGGTACTCATTGGTGTTTTGGTATACGTGTGTGTGTGTGTGTGTGTGTGTGTGTGTGTGTGTGTGTGTGTGTGTGTGTGTGTGTGTGTGTGTGTGTGTGTGTGTGTGTGATGTTTACTTGGAGACCAATCATTGATAGATGTCGTCATACAGGTACACAATGACGTAGGCTGGTGCGAAAAAGACCCACCCTCGATTGCACCCTTCAGTTGCAAAGCGACCTTCGTCGCATATCGACAGTGCTCAATGTTCTCGTTTTTCACTCAATGACCTCACAATGACTCTATTTTATTGTTGATGTCAGATACCGCGATGTTGCTACCAGGAAATGAAGACTCCCCTAGGTACGAACCAAATTATAGTACGGCGGACCAGGTGAGTCTTTGCACAACTCAAGAGTTTGCACTGCGTCTTTGGTTTATTTTACTACAAGCTACACTAGCTGTAACTGGTTTTTAGATAAGACAACCAACAGTTTATCATATAAACGAAACTTGTTAAAATAAAAATAATTAGACACTCTACATGTTACTTAGAGGTCAATTGTATCCACAAGATACAGCAACAGGATGACATTATGGTCGCATTGGGGAAGTTGATTTTTGGATGCGGACCGACAGCTACAAAAATACAAGTACCCACAGGCGATTCAATGACAGTCAAATACATTTACCGACATATGAATAAATACTGTTCAGGGTGTGTGATAAAATATTACGAGTACGTATAAGTAATTTATAAATTTTAGTAAATATACCTTTGGTTATTTGATTTAAAAAAGAAGCCCCAGTTGCAGATAGAGAAGGTTTAAGACTATTACATGATTCTTTTTTTTCCACTTGTAGACGAACAACGACGGGTCTTTCAATATATATACCAATTGTGACATTTGTGACATTTTTATTTGAGTGTGTTCCCGTATGGTTGTTTTCCAGGTCGACTATAAATAACTTCCTGATGTATATAATTAATATACCAATAAAAGCTATTCAAGACATATTACGGTTACAATTCTTTTCGTGAATATTGAAGACATCATATAGTGACCAACTACATGATGTCTGATATAAAAAACATTGTAAAAAGTGTGTCTATGAAACATTGCTTTCGCAACCTTTCCCTTTTTTTCTACTTAGATTTTAATGTTCTTTGTGAGTTCCACGTTTGGTAAAGTTCCAGGATTGCAGGGTATGCTAGTTGCTTGTCTTCTGGCAGGGGCTCTTAGGTTTGTGAGATTCAATCTACATTGAGAATCATTACATTCAAATCCATTTTTTTCTTCGTTTGTGTGACTTGAATCTATATTTGACAATCTAGAGATCATTCATGTATGTTCAATATGTTAACACAGACTAAACTTTACATTTGTGACTGATGCACATTGTATAGGCATGTATATATGTGCCTTGCATCTTGTCCTCTACAGTCGAAAAACCTGTTTCTAGATCTAAACATCCAACTTTAAGCTGTTGACGCTACGACGTTGCAAGTGTAAGATGGGGGAGATGCGCGATAGAATTTGTCGTTTGCAATTACCAACATTCACACTGCTACCCTTTCCGTTGCCAGCTAACAAATAGAATGTGCGATTTGTCAAACTTAATCTAAAAGTGCAATGCACAGGTAGATAAACAAAAGCTGAACACAAAATCACTATCCTTAGCACAGTGACCAGTCACATTGGTGATTGTATACAAAGGAAACTGGCATGCATTGTGAAGTCACTTACATATTATGGGATACAAGAGAAACACAATATGTATCACCAATCATATCTCGTAGTGAAAGACTTCTTCCGGTCACTAAAATATAGAATTGAAATATTAATGTTCCGTTTACAGTTACTCCACTGGACAGGTGGGAAGAACAAAATTTCCGGGTATTTTAAGATAGAATGTAAGATAGTTGTCAGCTTTCTAAGAAACCTTACTATACATCAACCATATTTCTTCTACAGTTCTGTTTCATCTGGGTTAAGCGCTGCCACGGCATGCACCTTACAAGACGTTATTAAGCCATGGAGGAAATGGCGGGCTGGGAAAACTAACAGTGTCGTCATGGAAGACGATGCTTGGGATACAAAACTATCCAAAATGCTCAGTAAGTATGACCATTTCATACAGGGTATTTGGATTCTACCACCCTTACAGTTATGATAAGAAAGAGGGTGTTCCATTTATTAAACATACCCCGACGGACAAAGCTTATATTACCGTAATAATAACTGATACTCTGTTCATTTTTTTCAGATTGCGGATTCGGCATCATGGCAACGCTATTTGGTTTCTTAGTACCATTTCTTGGATCGTTCATGCAGATTTCTAATATACTTGGTGGTGTGTTTGGAGGGCCGATGCTTGGGACGTTCGTTCTCGGAATGCTTTTACCTAGAACGAATACTTGGCAAGTAGAAAATATAGTATAGTAACCCCCCCCCCCCCCACCGACAGACAGACATACAGACAGATAGATCGCGTTTTGTCATCTTAATTGTGATACTATGGACACTTTTACAGTTCCGAAAAAAGGAAAGTTCCTGTGGGAACGTAGCCGTACCGGGGGGGGGGGGCTATAAACAACATTGCGGAAGGGCCTTAGGATGTATGTGCTCTATGATCAACATACTTCCATAACTATTTCGAAGTTGGTAATACAAATTCAAGCGTTTCGTACACAGCAAGACTATGAATGTGTTAACTACACAAGTATATTATTCACATCACATCACAGATATTAAGCTACCGATTATTTCGATTTTTTAAGAATATCATTGCCAATCCATCACGGTATTTTTTTACATTTAGGCTTATGAGAATCAACGAAGTCTTCACAATTGTAATTTCTGTTACGCTAATATTTCAATCGTTAGGGGCGCTATATCGGGATTGTTGTCTGGATTCGCTGTAGGGGTGTTCATCAGTGGAGGATCGATAGTTGCAGAGCAGTTGGGGACAGAACCATTGACCATAAATAAAGTAAGACACTGCACAAGATTTGTAGAATTTCGTTGGTTTTACATTGACATTTCAGAAAATAAGTGTTCTTATTGACGCGACACCAAATGTGTAAACCACAAGGAACTACCGACAATTTTATGAAAAAGAGAAAAAATTCAAATTGATGACAAACATACCTCAGTTAATGAAAATGCACTATTCGTGATAAAACGTCACAACCAATCACAATACACTGCAGTATACTTGACCTTTGAACGAAATCTGGACTCGGAAGGTAACGTATTTCTGACTACTTAACGTTGAGTAAAAACGAAGTTCAAAGATCAAGAAAAATCCGATTTAATAGAGCAAGATTTTCACAATTAACCCTAACATGCTACGTGCGCCTTTACGCACATGTACTGTCAGAAGTTGAAAATGTCCAAGTTTTTTTTTTGAAATCTGAAATCAGGTTCAGCATATATTAAGGCAACCTGTGATCTATCATCCATTGGTGTTGATTTTTAGTTACTCCAATGACCATACACTTGGTAGTTGGTTGAATAGTGAAATAAAAGTAATTTCTTCATCCAAAAGTACTGAGTATCAAAGTTCCTACTAGTTCATCGACAACAATAAGTATGTCGATAGGGTGGATCCTGTTCTTTATTCTGTTTGAAGTCAAATTCACAATTGATTTCACCAATTGCAGGTGTCCTTTCTGTGGTATTCTACTATTAATTTATCTGTCACTGTACTGGTTGGCGTCATAGTAAGTGAAATTGTTAGATGTGTGAAGCCATCGGAAAGAAAGACCGTAGACCCGTCCCTATTGGTTATGCAACTCAGGTATTGTTTAGATTTACTTGTTTCCTGCTCGGTTTCAATCACCAGAAAATGTTGGGATGTATTCGACCTTTTCACCCTGAAAGCACAAGTTATGAAATCTGAATTGCTCCTAACATGTCATTTTTATCCAGCCCCAGAGAACATTAGTAGAAGTATTAAGTGCATGCAAGATCAAAATTCGAATAATCTTCATTAGGAATACTATAAGGCGATGTCAAGTGTTTACCTCTGGTTTGAGATTACGGTGTACCAAACCGAACTGTTGTCCAAGACAAAAGCAAAACAAGGGTATCTTTGATTCCACAATGTTACTGAAATTCGCTATAATTAACTGGGGAATTATTCTTTTCTCGAACCTTCCGATATGAACTTCTTGAACAGCCAAGTAGTAAAATAAATCCACGCCTGACAAATTTGAATGCCTTTCAAGCATTATTTGCATAATTTAACTCAAAACTTTTACATCTGCAGATTTAAAATACCAGATATCTGGTACTCTTATCTCCACAGACCATATTACCAGGCCAAGTATGACGAAGAACTTAAAATGAGCCGCGTAGAAATGAATACAGCGATCATATGCAATTACTCCCATACTTTCTCTGGCAAAACTGATTGATCAATGCACATATAGTGGCAAGTAACTGGTAGCTGTGATTAATCTTCATTTAGTAAACCTTTCAAACCATATTTAGCATAGCAGCAAGAGTTATATAAAGTGTAAACTATAAGCGTTAGACTTTAGTGTGCTGTATAAACATTTCTTGTACCATAAAAACTGGTGGACATTTTGTTCTGTTCTGGATTTCTTTCTTTGAATGCAGCCCCTTTGTTATCATGGAGTGCTGGCGTGCTGTAGAACTATTCAACCAGATACTGCAATTATATATAACTTGGGTAGGACTTAGGATTAGAGTAGTTTTATATCCTCAGATGTATTAAGGTATTTTCTCCTTGGGCATTAAATGATCAACGGAACCTCAAAACCCTGACCAAGTGAATTTATCCAGCGTGTGCCAAGTTACGAATCTGTGTACCTCGAGCTGCCAAGTTGAGCGTTTCCCCTTCCACAAGCTATATCCTCGTCAGTAAAGGTCAGTAAAGAATAGAAAAACCACTTTATCGAAATAGTTATTTAAAATTATCCAAATTCCTAGTTGCACACCGTCTAAATTGATCAGTGAAATAACTTGCAGACTAAATTTTGACCAATTTTGATGACTTGGACTTTCTATTAGTTACTTAGGGACTCCCCGTTTAAATCAAGTAGATACCTGCATAATTCAAGAAAAAAATGATTGTTTTCTTAATGTGAAAATGCTGGTCTAAGCGGGTTGGAATTATAACGGTAATTAACTTCCCAAAAGTTAGAAGATTGCAACGAGTATGGTCACCGGAAAGTAACAGAATTAATGAATTTACGCCATTGGGGTGCGAACATGGCACGCACTTGGGGGCAAGATCACTAGTGATCTAGGATAAAAATGCAATTTTTTTAGTTTGGGATGGGAGTGTGTGAAACCATTTTTGTTCTCAACCGACAAAAACGATGTTACTTTTGATTCAATCTGTTTATACCCCCAAAATATAAATACTTCATTAAATAATTTCAAATCGAGAAATGGAAGAATTTTCGCTATAGTGTATGCATGGCAATACATTCAAGTGTCAATAAAAACATTTTATCAGTACATACTGGCTTTGTATTCATAGCACAACTGATCTGAAATTGCTTGTACTGGCTGAAATAATTATCAATTTTGGCCGATTACGTTAGAAGTTGAAGGAGGCGAGGTCCAACTAAATTAAAATTTAGTTTTTTATCTTGCGTTGAACAATCCATCTCGCCCCGTACGCCGAATTGAACAAACTTGTACATGCGCTGCAGCTTCCAGGCGAACAGTTTGCAACACTGCAGACCTAATGCATATATACTCTAGCAATTTGCCATCTTTCAATGCGTTTGGCAGGAGCAGACCAAGTACAGTCACTGTGGTTATTACCAAGTTTCAGTATATGACAAGTCATTTACAGATCAGTGTTAACGAACCTACTAGTACTAGTAGTCATATCTGGAAGACTGTCAAAAGTTAACTCCGAATAATTCATTTCGGGGGAGCGGGTCATTGAAATAATTGAAAGCTGCAAAAGGCATACCCTAGAAATTAACTTTAATACAACAGAAAATTTACAAGTAGGATTCAAAATTTTGTCTGTCAACATGGACAAGTACTTTGCTCATTTATACATTTGACTACAAAACATGAACGTACGACGCTCATAATCAGTGAAAAATACTGACCATTTAATACTGTTACGTTTCTGCCGACATTTTACCATCCATGACAAACAAAATTTTGAATCCTAATTCGAACTCTTGAAAATTACATCTGATTAACTCAAATACAAATGAAAAAGGGTGAATCTTTAAATGAAAGGGGAAATAAATATTCAATATAAATTATATATAAATTACATATATATATAAATCAGAAAATTATACATAATACCCTAAATTAGCCAGGAAGACGAATGCATGTTTTTAAAGCAGACCTTTTATCTGCTTTTGGTTCATTGTGAATCAGTTCAGCGTTTGTGTTTCCTAGTCCTTTTTTCATTGTAACAAAATCTGAAAAGAAACAAAGCTTGCCTGTTAAAGTACACCAGCATGAAATGTGCAAGCAAGTAGTATTGTACCAATTTGAGAAAATACTAGCGCAGCTCTAAGTCAAATCTTGCATTTTATAAAAGTAGTTCGAATAGTTAAGACTAATTCATCCATCCAGCTCGCATATTGATTTTACCCCACAGTTGAGGGTGCAGTCTCCTGACATTGCGTGTTTGCCTACTGGGGCTTGAAATTGGCCATATTTGTTCACAAATAGTTGTTTTTGTTTATTGTTTACGATCTTTCTTTACAAATTAGTTTTTATTTGTTTACTTTTTTTTGCTCTTTTAAAAATATCTTTTACCTACAAGGTGCCATGTAATAAAGTGATGATTTGAAGATCTGGTGTGTTTTTTTGCTAAATCGATTTAAACTTGTTCTTTTGTTGGTTTTATAAACCATCTTTTACTATACGATGACTGACGACCTTAATTATTTAGCCTGGGAGTTAGTTATACTGAGCTCCCTCAACTGGTGACCCCTCGTCCCCACTCACCATGGGAAAAGACTAGTCAAATCATCACTTTATTACATGGCACCTTGTAGGGAAAAGAGCAAAAAAAAGTAAACAAACAAAAACTATTTTTTGTAAAGAAAGAACGTAAACAATAAACAAACAACTATTTGTAAACAAATATGGCCAATTTCAAGCCCCTGTGGTTTGCCTTGCTATACAGGTTTAGGCGGCCTAACATTAACTACAAGACTTTTGCAATCTTCATGTGATCAAATACTAACAACCTTTGTTGAAGACTTGAAATGCAAAGAAGGCATGTCAGGGGTTTTTTTTCTTTAAAAAGTAAAGTTGCAAGCTTAACAAAAAAATGCTGTGTCTAACAGACTACATACCATTCATGCAATTTTTCGAAATGCAAGTTTTCATGTAAAGTGATCCACCAATTATTGAAGTTCTTCTGTAGCTTGAGGAGAGATAAAGGTAAGATGTGCGAGCTGGCAAGTTTGTTTGTCTCTGGGATTTCTGGGAAGTGCACGAGAGGTGGTTCGTCAAGGAGTTCAAGACTATCTTTGATATCAGCCGCTACTTCGCTTGGCATACCGTCATTGGGCTCGAGATATGAAGCTGCCGAGTAACATTTTACAGTCGTTCTTTTCTGTCGTCCAAGATGGTACCTTTGGATAGATAGGATAAAGCGAAATTAAGTACATGGGGTTATACAGTTCTATACAAAAACAAACCGTAACCGAAACTATACACACGATACGGCTCGAACTAGTTACTATGTTATGGGCGACGATGGGCGATAAAAACGCTGGCGAAATCTCGGTTCCTAAACCTAAACTTCTGTTCAGCAGACATTCAATTTTCCGACCGAAAAACAAATTGAAAAAAGGGCATTGGCATTCCTCCGTTGAGTACTTTAGGCACTCGTGCGACAAAATAGTTTGTCCAAGACTTCAAACTTGATTGACCAATCACTTGCAAAAGTTTCTATAAGACCAATTCTAGAGCGACAATGTAAAGGTCGAAATTTGAAATTTTCGATTCCGACTTAACACGCAATTTTTAAACCAACGAAATATCTTAAAAGAGTGAATTGTAAATGTGACATTGAACATGTGTTCAATATAAACAAATTTTACAAAGCGAAGCAAACTTGCCAAGGTTCACAAGGAAACGTGCAAGCACCAAGATAAATTGTATTTCAGAAGATGAAATTTATGTACAATTGGCACCAAACTTGCAATGACTAAAAAGGTGTAGAGTTCTGGTTGTTCAAGGTTTTGACATTTGCAGTCACGATAAAATAAAGAATGTAATACATATATGAAGGCACAAGCACACAATTAGTACAAACCCATTTCACCAATTAAGCAGGAGTTCCAGAACCTAGTAATGACTATCAGTCGGGGAGGATTACTCGCGCGGAACCAGCAGGTGCTACGTTTGCCCTGCCTGGGTGACTCCGAGATAGCTTGGGAATAGACTGGGGAAAGCCTGGCCACTTCCACAGCAATGTGATATACAGCATGGAACATAGCCCTCTTACTAAACAGTCCCAATCCCAAAACCCCAGTCTAATGATACGTGATTATGTGTATGTCTGCATAAAAAGAAAATCGCTCGGAGCCATTTCCCAGCACGACATTCTTTATCAAGTTCCATAATCTTTTTACATACGACAAACGTCCAGTTATGCAATCACAAACCTTAGCCGGGCTATTCTTGATGCCAGCAAGTGCCTTCTTTTCAGGAGATCTTCGCCATTTTCTGCTGATCTGCTCCTACCCGCAAGTTCCAATGCTTCCGATAGTCTAGTGCTCTCTGTGGTTAACCGTTGTCCACCGTTGTTATTCGTTCCTTCATCGTTATCAATATCGGTGTTCGATAAAGCTCCAGAACCAATTCGATTGTTGTTCACATCTTCCAGTATCTCAAGCAATGCGTCTTCTACATTACAATTAACCTGTTGACAAAGAGACCTGATCTCCTCACAATTTCTACCCTTATTAAGACGACGACAAAAACTAGTCTTTGCTACAGCTCTGAAACAATCGGAACATATGCCCCTACCCGCAAGATATAATTCTTCTGATAGTCTAGTGCTCTCTGTGGTTAACCGTTGTCCACCGTTGTTATTCGTTCCTTCATCGTTATCAATATCGGTGTTCGATAAAGCTCCAGAACCAATTCGATTGTTGTTCACATCTTCCAGTATCTCAAGCAATGCGTCTTCTACATTACAATTAACCTGTTGACAAAGAGACCTGATCTCCTCACAATTTCTACCCTTATTAAAACGACGACAAAAACTAGTCTTTGCTACAGCTCTGAAACAATCGGAACATATGCCCCTACCCGCAAGATATAATTCTTCTGATAGTCTAGAACTCTCTGTGGTTAACCGTTGCCCACCGTTGTTATTCGTTCCTTCGTTATCAATATCGGTGTTCGATAAAGCTCCAGAACCAAGTCGATTGTTGTTCACATCTTCCAATATCTCAAGCAATGCGTCTTCTACATCACAATTAACCTGTTGACAAAGAGACCTGATCTCCTCACAATTTCTACCCTTATTAAGACGACGACAAAAACTAGTCTTTGCTACAGCTCTGAAACAATCGGAACATATGCCCCTACCCGCAAGATATAATTCTTCTGATAGTCTAGTGCTCTCTGTGGTTAACCGTTGCCCACCATTGTTATTCGTTCCTTCATCGTTATCAATGTCGGTGTTCGATAAAGCTCCAGAACCGATTCGATTGGTGTTCACATCTTCCAGTATCTCAAGCAATGCGTCTTCTACATCACAATTAACCTGTTGACAAAGAGACCTGGTCTCCTCACAATTTCTACCCTTATTAAGACGACGACAAAAACTAGTCTTTGCTACAGCTCTGAAACAATCGGAACATATGCCCCTACCCACCAGATCTAATTCTTCCGATAGTCTAGTGCTCTCTGTGGTTAACCGTTGCCCACCATTGTTATTCGTTCCTTCGTTATCAATGTCAGTGTTCGATAAAGCTCCAGAACCAATTCGGTTGTTGTTCACATCTTCCAATATCTCAAGCAATGCGTCTTCTACATCACAATTAACCTGTTGACAAAGAGACCTGATCTCCTCACAATTTCTACCCTTATTAAGAAGACGACAAAATCCAGTCTTTGCTACAGCTCTGAAACAATCTGAACACCTGCCCCTTTCGGTAAGCTTATATATTTTGTGTGTGGTGTCTCTCTTTGATCTGTCTCTTTCATATCCTGATGTCGAACAGTGTATTGTGTTCAGGATATTTGCTGTCAGGCGAGTGTAGAGGATCAATCCAGCCGGTATATCTAGATTGTTTCGTCCTAAATTTAAAATGTAAAAAAAAAGACTTGGTGACTCGATATATATTCTACAGGCGAGTTTTTTTTTTCTTTGCAGAAGAGTACCTCAAACTATATCAAAATGCAATTTGTTACAACTCGTAGAATGTTACACAGCCTAAATAAGTCAGTTACAAGTGCATTGTTTTCATCTTTTAAGCGTTCACAAGTATTGGAAACCATATGATCCCAATGGACGTCTAAAGCACTGTTTTAACATGCTGCTGCATGCTTCCCACCGCCAGGTTTAAGCTTGAACTAATTGCAACAAATTATTTTTTAGTGCGTCTTGTTTAGAATTTTAATTTTTATGTTGACGAACACGTCCAAAGTATAGGAAAATGTAAGTGGTGGAACATGGCTAAAATGAGTTTCTAGTAATTAGCTAATCAGCTTATTCGTGAAATATTAGTGTAATGTCTATGGATAGCTCTGAGGATGGATAATTACTCTAATACCATCTTGTGATCATGAAACCATCCTATGTAACGTAAATGAGCTCAATATTTTAGCAAATATGTTAATTAATGTAAATAACGTGTAGCACATAGCCATGAACTAAGTTTCAAGATGTTTATTGGCAGGTATTGAGAGCATCTAGGAACTTTGTTGTAATATGAAAATGGTCATTAACGTTTGATTGGTATAATTAATGATATAATACAGCAAGTCACACATGGACGATATGTGGAATAAGTTTATATACACCCAGTCCTACGTTATGTGTCGAAGTGGGGAATATGGAATAAATTACAAATAAAAGGACAAATTTGTTAATTATTTCAATTATAGATATAAGATATTCACATTTTGTTACCACTGCCAATTTTATATTCAATGAAAAAAATGATATATAAATGTGGACTGAAATAGTTCTTTTAACACCCCTCCCCTAAGAATTAGGGGTCCTGCAGGTCTTTCCTTATTTAAATAATATTGTTATATAAGAAAGTCTGTAAAGTAACGCAAAGATGTCAACCTAACTGTCCTCATTAACGAGGATGTAACCTTGCATGTGCAGTAGGAATAACAGTACTTTTTTATCCCAGAAAAATGAGATTTTATTTTAACCTATCGTTACCTTAATTAACTTGGCTCTTCAAAGTCAAATCACGACATTTCCTATAGATACGTGTGGCTTTGTGAACCCATGTCCAAACGTTCCCCTTACATTTCATCAAACTTTAATTTCATCAATCAACAGTGAAATAGAATGTCAGAGACTTCTGATATTTTGACGACTGACTGTCATCTTCATTAGGGAATAAGACCACGACTCTCAAAATATCGGAAATCTGATATTTTATATTGCGCTTTCGATTGATGGAATTTAACTTCTGTTGAGGATTCTACACAGTAAATGATTTTTAACGTATTTCATATATTAAATTGAACGTTTTCTAAGGCTGGAAATATGCAACACATTGATATACACCTTTGCTAGTTGTATCAGTTCCAAGACTGCACATCTTTTGTAGTCATAGAAACAGAACTCGGGTCACAATATTTACGAAATTGGTGAATCCACAGATTTAAGATTCAAATGTCTACTTAATGTTACAAACACATCCTAATCAAAAAGCTACACTTTACTCTACAAGTAGCTGATTCTCTTATCAAATTGTTTTTAAAGAGCGTAGTATAAAAGGTAAAACCATTGTGCCATGCAATATAACACTAACGGGAATTTCTGGCTTTATGCAACATCTAATACGTTAGAGAATGGAAAAATTAAATAAATCTGAAAACCAAGTTGATCAGGTTCAAGAAGGTAGAAATAGTACTCGTGTAGTTTCTCACAGCAAGACCCTATCCAAAGACATTACTTGTCCATGAAAAAGATGTATACCATATGTATATGTTATCAATATAGCTCAATTAATTCACCATTGGCAATTTTTACTTGACATAGGAATGGTTTGGTGGTGAAAATAGTTAGATTAATTTCCTTCAAAATATGTAATATAACAAAGTATTTAATTCTTATTATAAATATATGCTGTTCATAATATTCATGTTATTCACGATATTTACTCATAGTCATATTTGACTACCATGTTGTGTTAATATATAATCCTGATGAAAGACAGGTGTACAAGTGTTATCCCTCTCAATATCGTATTTCGTGAATATGCTAATTAGCTAATTATTGAAAAAACTCTACCCATGTTCTACCACTTAGATTTTCCTGGACTCTTGACTTGTGTTCAGCGTAAAATTGTGACCAAGATGCACTAAAAATAATTGCTGTTGCAATCTGCCTGGCTGCAATAATTGTAACGTTTGCTGTGATTTCGAGGATACGGGACCTATGCGTTTCGTTATCAGTACGAAACTATGAAATTTCAACCACGCATTCTTAAACCCACAGTAGCTTAGCAGGAGCCGAATTCGATCAGACCTATATTTTCAGTGAAAATTGTTAAATACCAATAATTTGACATTTGTACACACTAATTACAAGTCTATTTTTATCCATAAGTAGTACAGCAATAGGTTGAAATCCTGATTGCGTTGGGAATTGATTTTAGGGTCCGGTTACAAAAATCAATTTGATTGGATGTATTTTACCATCTGAGGTGTACAGCTTCACACGCGCTTTATCTACAAGTGATTCAACTACTGTAATGGTTGTACGATACGAGTAGTTCTTTACATGTCTATAGCAAAAACGGTTTCAAATAATGTACAATTGCAGCTAATGCTAGACATCGGGCTTAATTATACAGAAAATATTACTTATGAAAAACGATTCATTAAAATCAAAAGCTACAATAATAAATGTTATACGACACGTTCAATTTAAACATAAATTAAATTAAACTAGAACATTACTTGTTATGTCCGTAAGGACTTACGGACGGTAAAAATAGTCCATTCTCGTCACTTTACAACACCTATGTTTACATACTAAAAGAATGACAGCAATGCTAATCTTTTATTAGCTACACTTTTGAGTTCAGACAATTACAAATACTATGGTGGGTAAAAATTGCGACTAACCTTCAGCATCCTTGGCGAGGAGTAGCTGGTCTCTCAAATGATTGATAACTGTTACATCAATGGGTAAAGGGGCGTGTCCTATGACTGCTGTTGTATCCAAGGCTACAGTTTCTAGAAGATTTGCCTTTTCTCCCTTCGCTTTCGTTTCCTTTAAAATTCTAAGATCTGTAAGAAAAGAGCACGAAATACTTTATCAAGTCATGTATTTTGAAGCCAAAAATGTTTTCACAAAACCACCTACACTAGTGGTGAGATTTGTCTGGCCTCGGGATCTTCTGTACGTCAGGGAGCGAGTCATCAACTTTGAAACAAACTCTGAAACAAACATAGCGAAATGGCCGCCATTTAAAAAAGTGGAAGATGTCGTAAAGTTACACATACCTCCAAATAAACTATTTTCAACCTGCTGTAATTCTTTCACAATAGAATCGATGATAGTAAGACCCTTCGCCCAAGACTCTAGTTCAAATTCTTTGTTGGTTTCAACTGTTCGCAACTGCAAGAAAATGGGAACATGAACGAGTGTCAGCAACGCAAATGGAAAAAAATATCAAGTATCCACACTTTCAATTTCTCACATTATATTCGGTGAGCAATACGTTTACCGTTTTATTGTTGAGCTACTGTAACACTGTGATGCTCGAATTGATAAAGGCAACCACCGCAAAACTGATGCAGAAAAAGTACAAATGGATACAGCGACAATTGTGTAAAATTGGGAACTCGCCACGTGCGAGGAATATAGGACGAAATTCAAGCTGGTGTGAAAAAAAACCTCAAGGACCGACATTTTTCAAACATGCAGGTGACGTGGAGCTTTAACAGGTGGGTTTTTTTTATACATTCTGTTGGGTTTTTTTCAATTCCACTAATGCATTCTTTACTGCTTAAGTTTGCAGTCGCCATAAGTTGCACCCTGTACGGTGGAGTAATAAACGTCTTGAAAGACAGAAAACTCTTACCTGGCCAGCGAAATCCCTCGTTTTCTGTAATACTTCGTTCACAGTCGTTAGACTGGGTACTTTTGTCAAAAGGTTTAATGTAGTGTCAATGTCTGATAATTCTTGCCGAGTTCCCTTCAGTTTCGGAATGACGAAATATAGATCTTCGTTGAAATTGCCAGTCAGTGTATCGTTCAGACGTCTCATACTTGTATGGATAATATTGATATCACTTGTGAGGTTCATCAGTTTGCTGAGCAATCTGTCGGTATTTGGCGTGGCTTCCTGGCAATCCGCGACCAGAAACCATGCCGCCACTACCGTGAAGACAGCCGTGGTCGAAAGCATGCTAATGGATACTATTCAAGTACAGAACCTGCAAATGACTTCCCGGCGAAATAAAATATATAAAGAAACCAAGGATAACGAAGAACTAAAATAAAATGAAGAAGAGCTGAAACGAATTCTCTTATATACCTCATGAAAACCTGCCTATCCAGTGGAAGACATTGTCATTGGTACAATTTTGATACACACCTGTGTGATTTGCTAGTTTCGACGAATCATAGGGTAAGTAGTAATGATGACGAGGCTAGATTTGAATAAATTTGAATATTCAGATACTCTCGTTATTTGTTTGACAAGACAAACACTAGATGGTTTTCAAAATTTTGTTGAATTGGTCCCAGAGCGTTTTGGATGAGTGTCAAAACGTATGGATAGACGGAAAGTACTGATGACACATCCACCTCTAGGGTAATATATGTCAACATGGTTGTGATAATTTATTGTTATATTTCATTCCATGGTCTGTATTTATGTATCATGTCAACATTAGCGAAAATTGCCACATTTGATAATTAGAAAAATAGAGTATACTGATTGGTCGAAATGAATCATGATCAACATAACAATGGATCGGTATGTCCAATCAGTGGTGACGTTGCAATATAGTAAGTGGTCAGTACCAGGTGGACTTCGCCATACAATGTATTGCAATTCGTATGTTAGCCATTTAGGGCAAGTAGCTCGAAAAAAACACATGTCAATGTCGCGTGAACAGAAACCCAAGGGGTAACAGGGTCTGTGCACTGTACATGTTGTTGTGCTGGCCGCTGTTGCCACGGGTGTCATGACTTCCCTTCGTTTTTCGTTAGGATTTGTCAAGTACTTGAGTTGTTGCTTAGAACGGTCGGTTATGTAACAAGACACGTCTCCTCTGTCACGATAATTTGAATTATGTCATAAGGAATCGTCTCAAATATGTTTTAAACGCGTCATGTATCTTGCATGATTTACATGTAATATCACCCTTGGTGCCAAGTGTCTCTGCTAAAACCTTTCACTATTCTTATAATTTGCATATAAGTTTATACGCATGACTGGGCTGAAAACCAGGTCATACGGATAGGTCAAATACTCGACATTTAGCTTTCATTACTTGCACTCACTTCCAAAGTATCGTCAACTCTTTTTCTATCCTTACCGCCACCATGTACACCTTTACTTGCACTTTATCATATGTAGAAATGTCAATACGGCAGGCAGAAAATGTAGTAAAACACGAACTGTCTATGTTTCGGTTGTTATATGTTGAATAGAGAGATACATAAAGAGCATTGTTGGATATTAGGTGAAACAGGGCAGGGTACAGATCTAGGCAGGTATTCACACTCGATTGCACAATAGCGCAGAGTTTGGTTGTCTGGAAGACACAACACCATTTTACGAAAATAAAGATTACAGAAGGTAACTACGAAGACGGGTTTTTTGGCGTATCATGATATACATTTATGTATACATGTTTTATCTACGTCCTCCTTACAAGTTACCTCACTGATTAGCTACCAAAACATCAACGCGTTCTAGTAAATTTTCATTTGTTGCCAATAGAAGACGCTCAACAAATTTGTTGTTTTGGTAACTAGTCAGTGAGGTAACTTACACAACTGTCGGGCGGATCTCAATGGCGACGCCTGTAAATGTAACTTGTGTTTTCTTTCCTTCGAAATGACGCCTCCGTGCTAGAAAGTTTGTGAAGGTCTAAATTTATTATGCAAACCCGCAGTTTTGCATTCTGGGACTTCAGTGAAGGTGACCTCAGATGAACAGTCGATTCGAATCTGACCATAACAATAACTACTAGATGTAATCCCGCATATCCATAGATGCCTCTTTGAATGTATAAGTATCCATATTAAAGGTGAGTAAATTACCTTACAAATAAACATGTCGCGATTGAATATTTGTATTTCTGTATCCATTGACATGAAATCAAATGAACTATGTATACAGCAAAGAGCGATGACAAGTTCGGCATACAAACCTCGTCGTGGTAGTAGTAATTGAACAACTACAAACAACACTGGAAATAACCAAACCTGTGAGGTGCTAGCTAATTCTCGAAATCACGATTAATTAATTTCTAAGTTAAGCTTTCTTTTTTATTTATTCATTTCTTCATTGACTGATTTATTGTTCGTTTTTGTTTTTAGTTTGAAGCGAAAATGTCAAAAAACGAAGTAACACCATTCAGTGTAGCAGACTGGGCTATATTTATTGGTATGCTAGCAGTGTCTGCCGCCACTGGAGTGTACTATGCCATTGTGAAGGGAGGACAAAAGACAACATCACAGTGAGTATCACAGAATCGTATGTCAATCAAAGTAAGGCGAGTGCGACCTCTTTTGATTCATTGATTTTGATAAGTTATAGGGCCTAGCATTTACAAGATCTTATACCAAGATAAAGGAGAGTCGAATGTTTTACAATTGTAGCAATAACTGCGTTCGGAAATGGCGTTGGACGATTCTTTATACACTATCAAATGCTGACAGATCATGTAGCGATAGGTAACAATGCCGGGTAAGAATGTTATTATGGCATTTCTTTTCCTGTTGATCACCACTATCCTCCTCAATAACAACTACATTTTCAACGTTATCTCGTTTCACTCCAACTGCATTTTTTGTGAACTAATAATAATACTTTCTCTCTCTCTCTCTCTCTCTCTCTCTCTCTCTCTCTCTCTCTCTCTCTCTCTCTCTCTCTCTCTCTCTCTCTCTCTCTCTCTCTCTCTCCTCCCCCTCCTCCCCCCCCCTCTCTCTCTCTCTCTCTCTCTCTCTCTCTCTCTCTCTCTCTCTCTCTCTCTCTCTCTCTCTCTCTCTCTCTCTCTCTCTCTCTCTCTCTCTCTCTCTCTCTCTCTCTCTCTCTCTCTCTCTAGATATCTTGTTGCGAATCGCAAACTAGGATGTGTACCACTTGCCATATCGTATTTTGTGACCTTCGTATCTTCTATAGCTGTGTTGGGATTTCCAAGTGAGATATTTGTACATGGCATTATGTTTTCATGGATTTTAGTGTCCTGTGTACTGGGGTATGGAATATCGGCATACGTGTTTGCTCCAGTTATCCGGGGACTTGACATCGTCAGTATTTACGAGGTAAGTACTAGAAACATACAAAACAGACAGACAGACAGGCAGGCAGACAGAGAGACATACATACATACATACATACATACATACATACATACATACATACATACATACATACATACATACATACATACATACATACATACATACATACACACACACACACACACACACACAGACAGACAGACAGACAGACAGGCGTGCGTACGTACGTACGTACATACATACATACATACATACATACATACATACATACATACATACATACATACACACACACACACACACATACATACATACATACATACATACATACATACATACATATTATTTATTTATTTATTTATTTATTTATTTATTTATTTATTTATTTATTCATTTAGCCGTGTACACAAGAAGTGACAATTTAATTCTATTTCCATGTACACCTCCATGCCTTTGTGTCATCTGTAGTCATTTTTTTTAAAATCGTATTCCAGGTCTTTTTAGACTGTTACAGTACAGTTTGTCTACTTTACTGTACTTGTCTTCATTTACTTCTTTTACCCTTCATCAAACTCTCACCGAAGAATTGTAACCGAAGAATATCTTATCTTGGGGTCCAAGTAATTTTTAAAATTTAAAGTAAAATAAAATAAAATTCCGACCAACCTACCCTATTTTCTGAAGTCGTGTTATCGGAAACAAACATTTTTTTTATGTTTGCCTTAAAGCCAGTGCAGCTTTAAAGGAAATGAGATAAATAGATGACTTCAGTGAATGACGTCATGATCACGTATTTACTGACCATACAATATGGATAATTTTACCATATAGTAACCCTTACCACCATTGAAGTCAACACAAATACATATTATCATGTGTGAATTTCAAAAAACAAACATTTCTTTTTAATTTTGAATTCCAACAGTATATTGATCTCCGATTTCATTATTCTCTACGGATAGCCAGTGCCATCCTTTTCACCATTTCAATAAATTTCTACATGGCGACTACACTGGTTGGACCAGCACTGGCTTTCCAAGCAGGTAGGCAAGCTGTGAACTACTTGTATCTTAGAGGTCTACACCAAATCTCTGGTTCATTTGTACAGACTGAAAGTCTGCTTGGGAACTAATATGTCAATACGATAGTCAGATAGGGTACATGGGATATATACTATATGTGTGTGTGCGTGCGTGTGTGTGTGTGTGTGTGTGTGTATGTGTGTGTGTGTGTGTGTGTATGTGCTCGCGCGTGCGTGTGGGTTTGCGTGTCTGTATACACACACGCACACATATATATATATATATATATATATATATATATATATATATATATATATATATATATATACATATATAATTGCATAAGGAACTTGTCAGACAGTCCAAATAAATAGATGTAATCCGACGTTTCAAATAAAAAAATATTTTTCAAGAAAAAGAATATATATATATATATATGTGTGTGTGTGTGTGTGTGTGTGTATGTGTGTGTGTGTGTGTGTGTGTGTGTGTGTGTGTTTGCTTGCTTTTCCGTCTGTCCATATATGTATGTGCAATGTCACCGATAGTGGCTTTGATTATGATATTCCGATATTTCTTTACTCCAACTTAACTTTCAGTACAGAACGTGGATTATTGGATAACGATAGTGGTAACGGGATCAATTTGTACATTTTACACTACGTTGGTGAGTTCAGCATGAGTCTCTCCATTTCATTCACCAAACTGAATGAAAAAATTTCATACGAGGCGATATGTTATCTTGACTTTCTGAAGACTTGTGGTACTATATCTTTGCCTTGCACAAGTTTGACCCGCAGAGTAACGTCATCAGTATTTATTTATCTCTATCTATCTACCTATCTATCTATATATCTATATCTATCTATCTATCTATATATATATATATATATATATATATATATATATATATATATATATATATATATCTGTCTATTTATATATCTAGCTATTTACATGTCTGTCTGTCTGTGTGTGTCTGTCTATTTGTTTATTTATTTACTTCATATTTATTTAAAAATATAAAAGAGAGGACTGGCCGATTTCAATGAGGCTTGCTTGAATGTAGTGCACTGCAGTATTGTTATATCAATCATTTGTTCAAAAACTTGATCCCCAAGCTTAGCTGAACATTTTATGAACATTTACTGGTTATTTACTGTGGCCAGCGAGACATTCTTTCTCTTTGATGTATATGAATGATTATGTTATTCTACTAAAAAATTCGTTTGTGATCCAGGCTCTTCTTTGATTTTATCACACAGGGTGGACTTAAAGCAGTTGTATGGTCCGATGTGTTCCAATCCATAGTTATGATGACGTCAGTTATTGTAGTGATGGCAATGGCCACTGTAGACGCCGGGGGTGCCACTGCAGTGTATGAACACAACAAGATCAATGGAAGACTTAACCTTCTTGAGTAAGTTGGATTCCTCTTATGGCTTTGTCGACTGAATTGTGTCAATCACGATTATCATCTGTCAGAGTGTTTTGATTCCACTACGATCAATATACCACTACAAGGATATCAAACTATGGCCAAACTAAGGTAGGGAGAAATTAATGGAAGATATCAATTCGGTGTTTATATGTTATTCCACTATTAGTCTCATATAGCAAGTTTTCCTCAAATGACCGAATATTTGACCCCATTCAGTGCGTATACTGTCTTGATTCACAGGGTGAGATATCGCATGACTACCGCTATCAACCGGTCGTGCAATCTCCCACATGCTGTAAATGGCTTTTCCGAAACTACAGACACCATTTTATCGGAAGAAAAGAAGGTATTAAATAGGTTTATACAAAGGCGGTGAATATATTACTTTTTAATATTGATAACAAAATTAACTTGATGTGTTTTATGTTCTGGTCCAAGTATATATATATATATATATATATATATATATATATATATATATATATATATATATATATATATATATATATATATATATATATATATATATATATATATATATATGTACATCAACATCTCCTGACGAGTGATTTACTCACGAAACAGGCTTGTAGAGACGAAAAACCCGACTTGATTTTCTTCTACCCTCAACATATACTCCGCTCTGCGTGCAGACGTATCGAGCACTGTACCACGGACAAATCTTACCACTGACTTTCTATATATATATATATATATATATATATATATATATTCAACTTACTCAAGAATCCACCTTTCTCAAGAAGGTATATATATATGACTTGTCTAACTGTCCACATCTCTCATTACACTTTGTGTCTATTATTCAACACACAGGGTGAGTCCTGACCCAACCATCCGAATAACGGTCTGGAGCATAATCATTGGTCAGACGATATTTTCTTTGACATTATCGGTTAACCAGGGCTCGGCCCAGCGAGTACTAGCGGCAAAATCTATACGTCAAGCCCAAGGGTAATTGGGATTAATTTATGATACATACAAATAGATCGAAATAGATCATTGTATATATATATATATATATATATATATATATATATATATATATATATATATATATATATATATATATATATATATATATATATATATATATATATACTTATACTTTTCTTCCTTAATTTCGTCCAGTGAGATTTATATGAATGAATACATAATATGTGTGTGTTTGTGTGTACGTGTGTATGCGTGATTATCTTATGATACTTTAAATACATCATATATGTGTGTGTGTGTATTTTTGTTATGTGTCTGTCTCGGCTTGTCTGTTTCTGAGCACGTCTGTCTGTTATTTCCATTTCAATGGTCGTTCATCCCTTTTATACATACATACATACATACATACATACACACACACACACACACACACACACACACGCACACACACACACACACACATACATACATACATACATACATACATACATACATACATACATACATACATACATACATACATACATACATACATACATACATACATACATACATACATACATACATACATACATACATACAGATATATGCAAGGACCGTACATAAGTTTCGGCATATCAACTAAGATTACAAAGTCAACTTTCAATTGTAGGGACATCACAAAACGGGTAGTGGCTTACAGCATTTGTCACATTTATAATATAATCCATTTCCATTTTAAATCCAAAAATTCTAAATTTTAAATTCAAAATTCAAAATTCAGTAATTGCAGTGGGATGGTAATTTGTTCTTTTTGTGGAGACTAGCAACTGTACATCAGATGTATTTTTTTTACAAATAAATTCTACAATTTTCTTTGAAGGACTATAATGTTATCGTTATGCATATTGGAGGTATTTATAGCTTTGCTGTTCTTGACCGGTCTCTCATTGTATGCCTACTATGATAGTAAGTATAGATCATTCACTTCAACCACTATGACAGAAACACTCATCATGAATTCGAGTGAAAAACGCAGCAAGGAAAACATTGACTCTTAAACTTAGGTTTACAGTGTGATCGTTATAATTTTTAAAAAAATGTATAATTATTTATTCATTTAGCTTTTCATTTCATTTATTCATTGTTTTCATGTATTCATGCTTATTTATTCGTGTATTCTTTCCCATGTAGACAACTTGATGCCATTGTTGCCTGCAATCAACAGCACCTTTTCTCCACTTTACAGTAAGCAACTAACAACTTATTACATCAAATTACATTGAAATCCGATGATATCATATGATATGATATATGATATGATATGGTATGATATGATACGATATGATATGATATATGATATGATACGATATGATATGATATATGATATGATATGATATGATATGATATGATATGATATGATATGATATGATATGATATGATATGATATGATATGATATGATATGATAAACATTATATATGATATAAACCACCACTATTTATTTAATAATTGCCTAATTTTATGTTTCGGTGCCTAATTAGATAGATCGACAGAACGTAAACGATTCTCCACTCTAACTATCTTTCTAGGGTACCAGGATCTAACGAGCTTGTCTAAGTTAGGAATTAGCCACACAGGTATAGTCACTTACAGAGACACTGCACACCAACAGTTACGTTGTAAATCTAAAGTAGCTTTATTTCTCTATGTCCCTAACATATAAGTTCTAGTTGTCACCTTGAAATTATAGTGATGTCATTATTCTAAATAATTTGCTATAAATAAATGATGTCTCATGTAGATTCATTTTTCTAGAAGACATGGTGAACTTTCTACCAGAATATTTAAGATTGAGATTTAAGATCATGCCATATGTAAATGTTCCACGTGTAAGACAAGTGTTGATCATGCTATTGAAAAATTAGGTATTAATCTGAATTCGCCAATCAACAAGTTATCTTGTTTACAAGTATTAATCAAATAGTATGGTGTCTAATCAAAACACTTATAATTAATACAGGGTTAGTAGATAACTCAACATATTGGTAGATCACGCTGTTGTTAGAGCCTGTCTGTAAGTAAATAGCACAAAGGTAAATTATATGTTAATTTGGTAAAATATGCCAAAATTATATGTAAAAATATGATATTTCTGGATAGTAACACTAGCAGTGCTTCTCCAAATAACAAAAGTTTACCAAAATCAATCAATCCTTTCATCGCTACTATGGTCACATCAGACTCTAGAAAATCTACAGTTATACGAAAAAAGTACCGATCTTCTGTATTAAGAAGGACATAACTGATAGGGAATAAAAATAAAGATAAATGCCTGATACAGAACTGAGATATATGGCACAGTGTCTCTAGGTGAAAGTTAACTACCTTTCTTCTAATCATTCACAGATGTAACCATGCCTTCACAAGACTGGAGAGAACCTAATTACGAGCCCAATTACAGCACTCCAGATCAGGTAAAGTGGTCTTATATGATGATCAGTTCTTTTCTCGGACATCACAGTCGAAACTATTTGATAAGTATTAGACAAGGACTGAGTCTAGAAGCGTCCGTTTCGGTGGAAATTATCCTATAATTAGAAATATTTCTAGTTCTCAAAAGTTCTCTTTATCGTTTTTGTTTCAGTGAAGAGTAATGTTATGATAGATATGATATGATATGATATTATATTGTATTATATTATATTATATTATATTATATTATATTATATTATATTATATTATATTATAAAACATATAATATATCTTAAAACCTATACAATTTGACATATGCAGTCTTGACTCTAGCGCCCTCCAACGAGCTAGCGCTTCCATCGTTGCCAGCTCAAAACCCAAAACCCATTGCCAGCTCAAAACCTACGTCTTGGTCGAAATATGGAGACATAAAATAGATACTTGATATGATGAAAAATATACATGCAATTCTTCCTTCTTTTGTTTTGTCATGTATGATCAGATGTGTTTTTGGTTACTACGTCGATGTATGATCAGATGTGTTTGTGGTTTAATACTACGTCGATGTATGATCAGATGTGTTTGTGGTTTAATATTACGTCGATGTATGATCAGATGTGTTTGTGGTTACTACGTCGATGTATGTTCAGATGTTTTTGTGGTTACTACGTCGACGTATATATTATGATCAGATATGTTTGTGGTTACTACGTCGACGTATGATCAGATATGTTTGTGGTTACTACATTGATGAACAAGTAGTACATTGCATATCATGTTTAACTTTTAATCCAAATCTTGAATTCATGCACTAACAACTCAACATACAGATTCTTATCTACTTTGTGAGTTCAAGATTGGGACAGATACCAGGTCTGCAAGGTTTATTCATATCCTGTTTGTTTGCTGGAGCTTTGAGGTACGATCATTATCATAATTGCATCTCGTTTTACTGGTGAGAGATATTTCTCTGACATTTGTGCAACATCTTGGAACAATCTTCCTTTCAATCAACCATTACAATCATTGACATCCTTCCATCACTCTCTCAAGACATCAGTAAGGTCAAACCTCTCCATTTGCCATGTATCCGGGCAGTGTGTATAACCCCCTCACATCTGCGCTGATATAGAGCTTTGCTTACAGAGATTAGGCGCATTAGAAATATTTTTATTATTATTAAATATGATTACATGTGTGCGGTCTGAACGCCCGTTTTTTCTTTGTCATTTTTTGTTTTTATATGAAGAATTGTTTTCTACTTAAAGCTGTAACGGAAAGGTTTTTTTTTAATCAAATATTTTGTTAGGTACAATAACTTACTCATAATATCGTACACCGAGAACAGCATTGCATCACCTGTGGGTAAACGTATTCTTTGTAGCTGTATATACACAAAAATCGAATCAAATCGTTTTTGGGTCCGCATCCAAAAATCAGCGCCCTCAACTACCGTCATGATTTCAACCTGTGTTTGTACAGCTTATGATAATATCAACCACTGATTTACATGTACAATGTCTAATTATTGGTATTTTAACAACTTTCAGTGAATAAATTGTGTTTGTCTTAAACTCCAGTTACAACTAGTATAGTTTTGTGATGGTGACATATTCAAATCCGAACAAAACTGTCTTTTATAAGTAATAGGCCAATTATTAGAATATATATATATCACGTTAGACAACAATGATATGGTATGTGTTATAATTAAAGCGGGTCTCTTTTTTTAGCACCACACTTACTTCTTTAATATTTTCTATCTAATAATGTGTTTGTCCTGTTTGACGTGTCCTGCACATTGATAAACGTACATCACTGACTCATGTTTTCGCAGCTCCATCTCCTCTGGCCTAAATGGTTTAGTTGCCGTCATCTTGAAAGACATGATATTACCATGGCGACAGTGGCGCTCCAAACGGAATTACCGGCCTGTGGTGCATAATGACGCAAGAGATACTACCATATCGAAAGGACTAAGTAGGTTTATATTACTTGATACCATATTATCATATAATAATAACGCAAACAATAAAATACAATAAACAATACAACAAGGTATGTTATGATGGCGTCCAAAGGCGCCATACATATGATATGACCAATTATCAGATATGACTTTTCTGCTAGTGTTTTTATGTTTGACCGTGACTTTGTGGGTCAACTGCATTTTAAAAACCCGTTTCACCTATATTAAAGTCACACGTAGGTGAAATGGTATGTTGGGGAACTTGTGCTTGATTTTGTTACCTAATTCACGATTTTTTTCTCTTTCCATTAGCTGTGATGTTCGGGATTGTTTTCACTGCCCTTGGTTTAGGTGTACCCTATATGGGTACTTTCATCGTGATAACGACTGCTGTACAAGGCGTATTTGCTGCCCCAGTTCTTGGTGCTTTCACTCTTGGCATGTGCTATCCAAGGGCCAACACATGGTTAGTTCTCTATATTATGTTTGTATTTCTGATTGATTGATAAGATATGAATGTACCATACCATTGGAAACTTTGAATATCTGATTGGCTAAAATCCCACAACGTCACTTCTCTGTACTTAAATGTGATGACATTTTTGTCAATTTGTGTCATTATAAAAGATCACACAGACTTTAGAGAATATCTACATGTTTGACACGTTTAGCATAAATGTCAAGTCAAAGCGTTTGAATTTCCTTTTCTATACTCCAGGGGTGTCTTCATAGCAGTCATGATTGGAACTGGTTGGGGTATATGGGTCGCCCTTGGAGCTACATTGACTAGATATGGACTTGTAACACCTCTACCATTTTACAAGGTGGGTTTTATTCATCATTATAGTAGTTATTTCTCAATCACTCAATTCACGAAATAAGCTGAGCTCACCAACTCAACAATAACTGAAAATCGCGATCGACTGGAAACTCGGTTTAAAAACATTATTTTTCAAAACAAGTCATTTGCTACATAGATCACAGGGCACCCAGGCTTAGTTAATTATGTTTTACGAAAGCAAACAAACAAACAAATAAATAAATAAATAAACCAGCAAACGAATGAATAAATAAATAAATAAATAAATAAATAAATAAATAAATAAATAAATAAATAAATACATACATACATACATACATACATACTGACAAGCATTAACAAACACACCGTCGCAAACCGAGTAAGTACAATTGTGTTCATTTCGCATATATGAAAACATATAGTAATTCTTGTAGTTGATAATGATTTGTAATTACTCTCTTGTTGATGCTTGTTAGTATATGTATTATTTATTTGTTGTTTGCTGGTTTGTTTATTTATTCATCTATTTTTTGTTTGTTTTTATTTGTTTGTTTTCTTAAACATAACTAAGCCTGAGTGCCCTTTGCATAGATTATCTATTAGCTTTTTCTTTCGACTAATTTATATCTTTAGAAACTTCGAGTAAAACCCGTATGAAAGTTTATTTTCAATAATACAATCACATTAATGTTTGTTCTCGTAGATGTCGTTCATGTGGTACCCTTTTATGAATTGGTTTATAACAGTCGTGCTGGGCATCCTGATTAGTGAGATTCGGAGGTGTATAGCGCCCTCAGAAAGAGGCCACAAAGTCGACCCAAAACTACTGATACGCTGCCTAAGGTGAGAGAATTGATGATTGCAAACTCGCTGAACATATCAATAACTGGATTACAGAACTGCTTTTTACTTAGGAAGAACAAGAACTTATTTACCGTACACTCTATTTATATTTTTTTTCGAAGCATTCATAATTTAGGCGTCGTATTATATATATTTCAGAGCCTAGAACTTTTTCACCAATTGAATAACGTCATATGCTTAGAGGAAGTGACTAAAAGCACAGACAAGGAGGAAAAGTAATGTAATGTCACGCCAATAATTTCTGACCGGCCATTTTCGTGATCAGTGCGCCCTCTATTAGAAGTATTTACGGTCACTTTGATTTTGGTAGAATAGATACTTCGCTGTCTCGTTGTGTTTGTCTCAATAATCAGTCGTCTAAACACTGTCTGCTTATTCCGTAGGCCAAAATACTCGTATTCGCCGAATGAAGGGCAGGATACACACGAAAGAGAAGTTATCATGACTGAGATGAATATTAATAGAGACGAATATTTGAAATGTCGACAGTCGACATTGGACGATTGAAAACTCATCAAGTGATATGTCATCTTCTGAAATTGGTGTTGTTGACGCTACATGTACCTCGGTATTCCTGGACTGTAAATAATATGTTATAATGATTCGATAGTCCAATGTTAATTTGCAAATAACTATTTCTACATTCTCGGTTTTAACGCTTTTATATTGAATGTTTTGAAACGCCATATCATTCTAGGGATAGATTTTACAGTATCATATTTTAAATATCAGTACTACAAATATTTCATATAAACATAAATTTTTTTAATTGTTGTTGCCGATTCGAATTAAACCTTGCTAGTATCATTGATTCGCCAAATCATTAAGTGATGACCGAACGGCAAACAAAGGTTTAGTTTAATATATATTATTGGTATCAACCGGGGGGGGGGGGGGGGTCTTTCCAGTAGTGTTTTGCTGATAGTCTAATCGGCCAAACCAGACGTTTTTCGTTTGATGGTGGTCGAAGCCCAACTGTAACTTCATGCTCATAAAGGTAGCCTCGATTGCACTGTAACACTGTATGTGTTTTATTTGACAAGTGAGAGAAAAGAACTGTCAGCAAAAACTTAGAAATTCACGATACAGGACCTGAATAGAGTAATAATAATTATAATAATAATGTTGGTTTCTTATATAGCGCTTTCCCACTCCATGCTCAAAGAGCTTTACAATTATTACCCCTGGCACGGATCTATAGCGGCCCAACGACCCTTTACACTTCCTCAACTCCCTGGGGAGCATACAAGTACGGTAACGTATCATAAGAACTGGGTCAAGAAAACTAACAACTCTCAACGTTACCGTTTATTGAGAGGAAACACGACTATATTATGTTGATATGAGGGTTATAGGGCGCTCACACTTTCTTTAGATTTTTAGACAATTCTAATTAATTGTAATAAAAACATTACATGTATACATTTGAGAATAAAAATATAAAGTTCAATAATCGTCTCAATATCTGTCATATGGATGTTGACGTTACAGGTATACATGGATTTTCTCACTATAATCGGCGGTTATCAAACGACAGTGACACATTTAGCATGGTGATGTGAACATGTAACTTTGTGTGAGGATATTATAAAGCCCCATTCCTCCTAATCACTGTGCATCATTCTCACGTGACCATTACACTTCAATGAATGAATGAATGAATGCGCCATCCAATTGGTTGACCGAACAGGTATTCCCACGTGATCATTTTATTACGTCACAGTGGCGATAGCTAACACAATATCAGGTATTTCTTTACGAATTGTACAATCAAAGTTCGTACAATCCTTGATTGTATAATTTTAACAAAGATTTGGCAGTAATTGAAGACTTCTTTATGGTACTGTAATGACGTTGGAACAGTCATATTAGAAATGTTCATACTTTATAGAAAATGTCGGGTGTTTGATAAATGATTTTTGTACAAACGAATGTTTCTAGTCAGGCCGTACAGACAACAAATGTATGTTATACACGGCTTTAATATAACAAAAATATTTGACATAGACTTTGTTTTTCTGTGTGTTTTTGGTCAACATTTCTAACTAATCTAGAAACCACAAGCTGTATAATATTTTACAACGTGGCGAGGATAATTCACCCAAACTTTATGTCAACAACTTATCAATGATTTGCATGTCCGTGTATGACCTTTCAATCGACCTGACTAAAACCACAGACAGCCCATGCTAAAACCGATCAAGCATTCACTAATTTTGACCCGTAAATGTCTTTCCAAACGAACTAAGCACCACGTTTACTTCCAGCGTTTTTTTTCCGTGTGACACCTCTAAATATAGTCATTTCATGGATGAAGAAACCCCAACAACTTTAACATGTAAAAATGAAAGTATCGATAGTGGACTTTGTTATTACAGGAACACTTGAATATGAACCCAGTCAACAACTTATATAAGGTACAAGATGGAGGACATCGATTGTACTGCAGACAACGACTTGTTGATCACGCCTTTCTTGATGTTAACAAGGCTGATAGATGATCGAATTCATGCCCTGTTTGCGAACCTCAGATTTACATTTCTTTGAGGATAATAACCCAGGACCAGCTATATATAGCACATTTAATGACCTCTGCAACTTAGCTCCACTATACAGGTTGTAAATTTAGAAGCAAGGTTTGTTATATTGGCACTTACTCGTATGTAATAGTTGCGGATACGAATCTCAGCAGTGTAGATTCAAGTTCTAAGGGTAAGTTTTAATATGAACACGGTTTTTTTTTATTCTGCTGCGACATGAGACACGTAAAATACCATCGAATATCTCAAGCGATAAAACAGGACTTTTATACATCAACTATTGGTGGGTACGTATGAGGATTGAGTCCTGGTGGAAAAAGTAAAGTATTTGCCCGCCCGTTGGTGGATTTCTTGTTTATAATTAACTAAAGTGGTGACATAGCGTCTAAAGTGGTTGTAATTACACTGAGCTATAAGTACATATAGTTAAGACTTTGTTGCCACAACGCGTGTGTCTGTGTGTCTGTGTGTCTGTGTTTATCACCTGGTGAAAATTCTATATATGATCTTTCTATGCTGTCGCCTACATCTTGAGAAGATTAACATTTCAATGGAACGCACAGCAATTGACAAATATTGAACAAGACACAAGTATCATCGAAATGTAACGTCGAGACCGCACTACGATTTTAGTTCACATAACAATGCTTATCGTTTACACGTGCACATACTGAACACTTGCACCTAAAATCTAAGCATTACACTGCACTGAATATACAGGGGTGCAACTGGTGATTTATTGTTTATTTGTTTGTTTACTTTTCACCGAATCATAGTTGTATTTCTCTGATTAAAAGCGTTGACCCAGTAACATAATTCGGTGGTACAGTAAATCTCACTTATATATTGATTTCTAAATGCCGATAAAACAAGTGCATTCCATTCACATTCCATCAGCAGCGGTCGCATTTTTATAGTTGGCCAGGTAAACAGTGTGAACTAGAAGGTGTACAACATGTCTTCGAATGGTAGGGAATTGACGTTTGGGGTAGTTGACTGGGTCTTGTTTGCTGCTATGCTGGTCATCTCTGCATTGACTGGGATATATCATGGCATACATAAAGGTGGTCAGAAGACAACAGCTCAGTAAGTGTACCTGAATTTAGTATACGTATAATTCAGCATGAGAAACAAAAAAGCGAAACGAAATGAAAAAGTCAACTGTGCACAAGAGATTTTCGTTTCAAAGTTACTCATGCAATTCTAGTATTTCAGATATTAACGTTTTATAGTAATAGTATCACCATACTATAGTTGGTTCTACAGTGTTCTACTTTTTTACCACCTTTAAAAATACTTCCAGGAAAAAGAATTTGTATATTAGTCTTTATTTATTCTAGTATATTTTCATATTTTCGTAGCATTGTTTTTTTTTTATAGTTTCATTGTTTTCTTGCGCACGTATTTTCTATTGTGCGTTTTCGACGCCAGTATCATATACACTGAATGTAAACTAGCCGTGAGGTAAAAACCCCAGTAGTGAGGTTTAAAACATAGCCAAGGGGTAATACAGTGGAGAAGTAAAACCGTAGCCATGCGGTAAAAATATAGTAGTGAGGTAATAATATAGCCCATGTAGCCATGTGGTAAAAATATTGTGGTGAGGTAAAAACATAGCCCATGTAGCCATGTGGTAAAATATTGAAGTGAGGTAATAGCCCATGTAGCCATGTGGTAAAAATATAGTAGTGAGGCAAAAATATAGCCCACGTGGTAAATTGTAGTATGTGTTACATTTGTATGAGTGTGTACATGTGTATGAGAGAAAATAAGTGGATGGGGCATACCGTAGTTACGATATAACAGATAAATTTTTTGAGCGGAGGATTAGCAAACTAAATTGAACACAGCATTTTACACTCTCAAAATCCTTGAATATTGTTCCTTTTATCGCTTTGTAGATATTTAGTGGCGGATCGTAGCATGGGGTGTGTACCCATAGCCACATCATACTTTGTGTCATTCGTATCGGCAATAGCTGTGTTGGGATTTCCAACGGAGGTTTACATCTTTGGTATGCAGTTTGCACTTGGTCTGATAGGAATTGTTATCGGTGTATCTATTATGGTATGGACTTTTATCCCTGTAATTCGTGGGCTAGAAATAATTAGTGTTTATGAGGTGAGTAAATCACTCTCTATGAGTAAATCAAACTCTTTACATACCACTGTTACTGTTACAATGAATAACACGACCTTGTCCTTCAATTCACCTGTGTATCGTCACAGCTCGTTGTGCATATAAGAATTCATTTCTAAGCTTGCCGCTGACGTTCGCATTACTTAGTGATCGACTTTGGAAGTTAAGCTGTACAAATATCTAAAACGACAAAACATGCAGTTCTGATAAATAGAATTCGGCTGACTAAAATGCATACACTGCTTTTCAGTCATATTAATTGAAACTTTGTATTCTCGATTTTCAAAATCCAATAACAAAACTTTTTGGGTGAATTGAACGTGAAATGAACTCATGACAGTAATGTATATTTGTAGGAAATTTTGCTAATACTGTAACAGTGCGTCCTGTCACAAGATTCCGACCCAATAATCAAGTTATCGTTTCTTCTCCTTCACAGTACATGAGTTTACGATTCCACTTCATCCTACGAATCACCGCGGCTTTACTGTTCATCGTGTTGATCACTTTATATATGGGTACAACGATGATCGGACCAGCCATTGCATTCCAGGGTATGGCTAATGGTTTATTTGCAATATTATAAAGGCTTGACCCAGTAACAATAAAATACATGATCATATCCAGTGTATTTTTCCTCCCGACTATAAAATGTATTACATATATTTATTTTTGAGAAGTGTATTTAAAAAATGTTGCAAAAATCGCAAAGTTTGATAGAACAACTAAAAGAAAATAATAAGCTCATGTCATCAGCCCTCCCCGCAAAAATAGAAATCTAAAAAGTTCAATGCCGACTCATCTGTTCTGTGATCAGAACCACACAATTTAGTTTGCTCGGTATGAATTTTTTTTTAAAATTGAGGCGAGGGTCCATACCAAGTTGACACAATTATTGTATTGATTTATCCCCCACACGTGAAATGAAAGAAATCATAACGATGTGAAATAGAGATTGGTTTGTGAAAATGTAGAATGTAGAACCGACTATCTGCAGGTTTGACATATTTATTCTTTTCTTCCAATGTCAAGTTCAAGGTATAGATTACTGGATCACTATCATCATAGTCGGGACAGTGTGCACGTTCTACACTACCATGGTAAGTACTATCAACATACCATATCCTACGTATATGCCATGTTTACTTGTCAAGGAATGATTCATCCATTTCAACTCCTACATCAACTGAGTGGGTGTGTGGTGATATCGAAGCCCGCCCCTTACGGTTACAAGACACATATACAAGCTCGACATTACCAATTCTAATTAAATGAGAGAAATTCATATTCAAACACTACAGGCTGTCAGGCAAGATAACATGAACTCTAGATCTATTTTCACTGCAGCACAATTCATACCTTTAAGATCTTTTAGTACCTTGATGTATTAAAAAAAAATACAACAAGTTATCACCGCAAACCACACGGTTGTTGAGGTCAAAGGTCGTCGGCACCAACTTCGAATTCATTAATCTCTATATCCTGACACAGAATATTTAAAGAAAAAAGTTTCTGTAACACAAATTTTCACATAAACGTTTGCAAGTAGATAGGTGATAATCTATCTTCCTGAAAACATTGAACATTTTTTCCACTTCTAGGGTGGAATGCGAGCTGTCATATGGTCCGATGTGTTTCAATGTATTGTGATGGTAATCTCCGTTGTGGCTGTTTTGGTCCTTGGTACCATTGAAGCTGGTGGTATGTCACAAGTATGGGAATATAACAAAAGACATGGAAAACTTGATGTCTTCGAGTAAGTGTGTATAACAGCTGACGTCACATCAATTTACATATAGTATGTACTAACCTGAGCATGCGCTACACGTAATATGGTACATTTCACCGTGTCACTGTCCACTATTAGGCATTTACGAATATTCAAAAAATACCGTCATAGTCGTAAATATCTATGACGTTTTTTTTAATATTCGTAAGTATCTAATACCGTCACTATTTTGTATTATGATCATCCCGGAATGGAATATTAGCTCACAAGTGAGTGTGCACTGTGTATATAGATACCTTGTGTAATTCAGTGGATTTTAACTTTCACAATTTTTTTTCAAAACATACATTTTCAGACAGGCTATCACATCAGTATTTTCAAGAAACCAATTCTGGATAATCAAAAAATGTACTGTAAAAATGCCCTTTAAGTTTCCATACCACACAGTACTAGTAACGTTAGATTGGAGGTTTGTGAAGAGACTAATTTAATCTCGTACACGTTTTGTCTGTAGTAGTTCTAATATTTTAAGGTCGAAACACTTTGTAAATTTAATTTGACAGGTTTGATCCCGACCCAACGCTTCGTTTATCATTCTGGTCCGTGGTAATTGGTCAAACAGTGTATTCAATGGCGACTACAGTGGACCAGGGATCTGTACAGCGGATTTTGGCGGCTAAATCTCTCAAACAGGCACAGGGGCAAGTTTTTTTTTTTTTATAAGTTTGACTTTTCGCCAAGACACAACCTCCACATTGTTAGAATGATTGCACGTTTGTTACCCGTCTGCAAAGGAATACCATATCATGTATTCAAATGGAATATATTCCTTCGGTTGGTGTTTTTTCTTAAAGCTTATAAATATATTACTCGTTGATTATGAATGATATACAATCTAATTTACCTATACGTATTGCAATTCTCATATCATCATGGAACGAAACTTTTCAATGATTCAATAAGCCTGTCAGTGTTCAGACTCATATGTCATACTTTCTTTACAATTTCTGCACTCTCACAAGTATATGAGAACAACTGTGTTACACAGCTCTGACACAGCTCTGACACTGTTGAAAAGAGTCATCAAAATCGATTCCAGGTACGTCACTGTTAACTGACGGTTTCTCTCTGTTTAGGACATTGCTGTTGACAATACCATACAAGGTCGTGATATTTTCGCTCTTCTTCCTTATTGGACTGGTTCTATTTGCCTACTACGATAGTAAGTTTGATCTAGAAACTCTCTACTAGTTCGATTTCCGGAAAACGACGGTTAACTTGAATTGAAACTATGTGCGACAAATCATGTGATATTTGTCTACTTTGGTGTTAATTTTTTAAAGAAAGGATTTACTGTAACAAAGTAAGCCTCTCTGATGATTTAATTTTGCTCTTCTTATAACAGTCAAAATATTTAAGGTAGAATTTCACCAAAAAAGCAAAGTTCTTAAAATCTATCCAAACTTCACCATGTGGAAGCTCGCTTCTGGTCCGTTTGAAATAATAAATACATTTTGGGGTTCACCGTCTTGTTTTCAATGAAATTGACAAACTTTATTTTATTTTCCCATTGAGTAAACTCACTGTATTTGGTGGCCATATTGGATTCTAAAATGGTTTAATTTTGATAACATTAATCTCTATATTTTCAAAACACTTTTAAGGTGACTCCTGAGTTTTTCTTGATAAACAGTTTATTTCCGAGGCGCATTTCACGTTAAGATGCCGTAATTATACCATAATTAACGATTTTCCGTAATTTACAGATGGTATGATGCCCCTTGTACCGGCAATCAATGCAACATTTCCACCAAGTAAGTTTACAATTAAGTTCGGTAGTTCAGTTCCATGAACAATTTATGAAATGAGAAGTATTTGATTTTAACAAACAACATTATATCAGACATATTCAACAGAATCTTGTCTGAGTTTGTTTCGATGTTTAATTTTCATCAAATAGTCTTTGTTAGTAACCGTTAGTTAGTTTGTTGTTATGTGTATGGATGGGTCAGATGCAAGCTTTAGCCATGCTATTTAAAGTATGGTGATTTCAACACTTTATTTTTCGGCCCGGGCAAGGGTATTTCTTTCCTTATAAAGTTTACATTCAAAGTTTCTATCATATTTCTAAAGAATGTTTGCTCGCTTGCTTGCTCGTTTGGTTGTTTGTTTGTTTGTTTGTTTGTTTGTTTGTTGGTTGGTTGGTTGGTTGGTTGGTTGGTTGGTTGGTTGGTTTGTGTGTATTGTGCGACAACGTTTAGTCTCATTCTCACTTTCATATAGTAGGTTTGATAAGACGATGTATATGTGATGGAATGGTTCTGAACAGTGTTGAAAAACATAGTACACTTTTTGTCATATAACCTTAGCATTTGGGTGTTTGAGACACACACAATTCTTGTTTGAGACACACACAATCCGTGTTTGAGACACACTGAATCCTGGTCATAAGACCTTAGCATTTGACGTTTTATGCTACAATTTACTCTAACACAGAACACATCAAAAGATGCGTTAGTCGGAGGTGACTTCTTCAAAGCATCCTGCTTTACACACTGTTACAATTTCGTGTGGTGTCTAAGACACACTAACTTCTGGTCTGTCGAACAGAGTAAATTGTTGACATTAACTCCGCTTTCAACGTTGAAGAGAGCGCTCGAGCAGTCAGTAGACGTCTACTACGCGGTGTCCAGTGTTTTCGGTGACCATCCCGCTTTCCACTGATGTTTCTCGTGTCTCCTTTTTCACCCCTCTCTCGCTGTGTCTTTTCGTAGAGTACGTACGTCCAGTGTCTACATCAAATTTTAAAAAGTGGTGTATGATACGCTCAAACTTAAATAATTCTTCATCCAAATTAGATGGTACTCGACTCTGCCGTGATAGCAGTCCTGCTTGCATACGGAGTAAATCGTCCCTTGAGCGAAACGCGTACACCGTCTGCGAGCATGACTACCGTGAAAGTGACTCTTCAGAATCGCAATATCACAATTTTCTTGGTCGCGGTCCAATGGATGTTTCGCATCTCTTCGGCCATCTAGGTCCATGGAATCGTAAAAAGGGGATCCTTTATCAGATCACCCTCCGAGAATATGGGTACGATGCCCCATTTCTCTCTCTCTCTCTCTCTCTCTCTCTCTCTCTCTCTCTCTCTCTCTCTCTCTCTCTCTCTCTCTCTCTCTCTCTCTCTCTCTCTCTCTCTCTCTCTCTCTCTCTCTCTCTCTCTCTCTCTCTGTGGTTTTTGAAGTGATTTTCTCCCAGATTCACTATATAAAAAAAAAGGGGGGGGTTCTTTTTCATTGAAATATTAACTGGAAAAAGGGTACATATGAAATTTCGCTAACAAGCCGGGGTACCCACCAATCCATGATCGAACGACTGCCACTGCCGGGGCGTCGCGACGCGTCGGAGAGTCAGAATTGTACGGGGTGGTGGTCACCGAAAACACCCGTCCTGTAGACTACCCGAACTGTCAATCCGTGTTGACGGCCCTTTGATATGTGCTGTTTTAGAGTAAATTGTTGCAGAAAATGCCCAAATGCTAAACTCTTATGACCAGGATTCAGTGTGTTTCGAACACCTCAATTCTGGTCATAAGACCTTAGCATTTGGTTGTTTTCTGCAACAATTTACTCTAAAACAGAAGACATCAAGGGTTCCGTCAATGAGAGTTGATGCAGACACAAGTTGGTGTGGTTTCGACTGGAGTGTTTGTTTTGTCGCCTGGAACTGACGCATCTTTTGATGTGTCCTGTTTTAGAGTAAATTGTTGCACAAAACGGCAAATGCTAAGGTCTTTTGACCAGGATTGTGTGTGTTTCGAACAAGGATTGTGTGTGTTTCGAACAAGAATTGTGTGTGTCTCAAACACCCAAATGCTAAGGTTATATGACAAAAAGTGTAGTATGTCATTTGATGTTTCACTCGTAGGAATTTTTATTCCTAATGTAAATTTCATTTTTTTTTATAGATATGACCTTGATGCTTGGTGGATCTAGGCAACCACATTACGCACCTCAATTCGCTAGACCTGATCAGGTACAGTTACTAGTCTCTGAATTTGCATAATAACGTTGCTCGTTATTAATTATTGATCATGCCTCCCGATGTAGGTAATCAATTTATTAATGTTGCTAAGGAATCGCATCTTCAAATAGTTTCTGTAATGACTAGATACTGTTTGCTTCATAAATAAAGTACAACTCTTTGAAATTCATAAACTTTCGAACATTAGCCTGTGCATCATTAGTATGTTTGGGTTTCTTTTTTACAGTGGATGGGTCACTGTGGGTGATACTATGAAATCAGACAAGTAGTGAATTCACCGTCAAACAATGGTTGGAGTTCAGACCACTAAAGTGGTCAGAGGTTGGGAAGACCAAGCCGCTTACCTGCCTCCTAACATAGGTTATGATAATCCATTTTTCTTTTCCAAACTTCAGATATTGGTATATTTTGTCAGTGACAAACTTGGCCATATTCCGGGTTTGCAGGGACTTTTTGTATCTTGTCTCTTTGCAGGAGCGCTAAGGTAAGCTAGACAAACCAGTTATCATTCACATCAGCTATACTACTACAGTAACTGCTGGTTACTTATATTACCATGTGTTTACTATATGTATCGTGCGTATCACTTTGTACGATCTAAAATAATTATCGCTGGTGGCGCACTCCAACCTCGATATACACGTCGCGTCGCTGCGTGTTGTGAATCATAGTTGATAGTGTGGCATGAACGCCATATTGCAGGCTATACAGTATAAAGATCTTCTGAAAGCGAACTTTCTTTTTGCGGTGTGAGAGCCAAAATGCACCTTCATTTGAAATTTAATATGCGATAAACAGCGAACAAATATCGTTATTTGAACATAGCCACTAAACCTATGAAGGGGGAAATTATCTTTTGTCATCTGTAGGCCCTTTCCCCTTTTTTTCTCGCCAGCTCTATTTCGTCTGGCTTAAATGCATTGGTTGCTGTAGTTTTGAGAGATATCATAATACCATGGCGACGCTGGCGATCAAAGTCAACCGGAAGAACACTGGAGGAAAATGATGAAAGTGACACCATTTTGACAAAAATACTAAGTAAGTTCCCAAAGTCAAGTTCTGAATTAACACCAATTGTTTTACTAGTTTTCACTCAACAAAGTAATAAAGAGTCTTGTATTGCAAGTATCCGATGTAATCAAAGTATTGCCACATTTCAATGGGCTAACATCAAAACGGACATCATTACTGACACATAGACCTTATTCAATCAATGTAACTTCTATTTCTTACAGCATTTGTGTTTGGCCTTATTAGTACAGGACTTGGGTTTGGTGTTCCTCACTTTGGTACTTTTGTTGTAATTATGAGTGCACTGACTGGAATTACTAGTGGCCCTCTCCTCGGTGCTTTTACTCTTGGCATGGCATACCCCAGGGCAAATACTTGGTATGTATTTCTAAAAACCTTTATTCATGTGAAACTTCGTTCGTGGAATATTTTTTATCATAATCTCGTACTATTTTGTATTCCATACCTAATTTCAATAGTTTGTTCCTTCTTATCTTGATATTCATATTATCGATATTAATATTTTGATATTCATATATTAAAATTGCGGCATAGAATAGATTTCTGTGTACCGATGTGTTCACGCATATTGCAAACCATGTTTAGTTACATGACTTGACATTTGCTCGAAATGTGTTGATTGTGATACATTTTATGTACGATTTTGTGTCGAAAATTAAGGGTTTTTTTGTTGAACATTTGTGTTTTGTTGAGTATGGGTCACCATATTTTAGTGAACTGACTGATTGTCAACAAACAATTAAAATTGTGATTTACTGTGAATTTCGTCTAGGGGTACCTTTATTGGGGTCATTGTGGGCACAGGATTTGGTCTGTGGGTCGAAATTGGTGCAATACTTATCAAGGACGGCAGTATTTATCCACTACCTGTCTACAAGGTAAATCCACTTTCTTGACCTTGACCGTATGCAATAAATTCTGTATGTATCCCCTGGAGTAGTCATGGTATATTCATATAGTGGCGAACACATTGTACAGAGAAGTACCCAACCGGGATTAGATCTTGCTTTATGAGGGCAATTGTAATTGTCCATTTTAGTACAATTATGAAAACAAACATTGCAGCAAAGTACTGGATGAAGAAAATACTATCTAAGACTCATTGACATTATGACAGCGGCTTATCTACAACATAATAATTGATGGCAGTAAACTACTTTGTCGTCATTTAGATTTCCTTTGCTTGGTATGTGTGTATGACTTGGCTTGTCACCTTAATCCTGGGTATTGTGATCAGTGAAATAGTTCGATGTATCAGTCCATCTGAGAGGAAGAAAGTGGTAGACCCCAAGTTACTGCTCGTGTGTTTGAGGTATGTATACACTGCTCGAAAGTCACCATCGAATTTGACCACTGCAATTAGTTCTGATATAATCGGAATTTACATTTAATGTCAGAAAGTTGTGAACTTGATGATTGGCTCTTCTGTTTTTGATTGTTATCGGTTGTTTGTACCTCTCTGTATTTGCCAATGTTGTTTTACGAGGTATTTTGCCCACGTTTGTCAACCTTCTTAAAACATTCCACCCCAGAGTCATGGCTTATCAATGCCATGCATTTGAATTGCACGAGATGTGATCAGCGATGCATTGTATGTGTTGAAATTCAAATTCTACCTTAGTTTAATTAAAATACGTTGAATAACTGACCGAAGTCTTTGTTACCTAATTTTGATATTTAAGGCCAAAAGACACACCTGGACCGGTAGTGGACGGCGTATATCGACAAACTGAATCCTGGGTGAATGAACCTACACATGCCACCATTTCACTGTCTGAGAAAGGTGTTGGTACAGGAGACCGAGGTGTATTTTTAAGACACGAAAAGATTAATGAAGATATGATGTAATATATATCGGCATATTTTTATATCAGTCATTTCCGTGATGGGTGCACTTATTTCTGGAAGATGCTTATGACTAGCGTTTCACATTCTGAGACTTAGAAAACATTGCAGTTAGCACTATTTCGTTGTCTGGAAGATGGTGTTATTTTTATCATTTCCCAACATTTATAACTTTTAATAAAATGTAATTCATAGCTGAAATTCTTTTATTGTAAAAACTTCCTAAGTTAGTAATTTTTAGTTACTGCTTCGTTTTACGCTAACACACATACAATACCAAACCTTGGTGACTAATTTTTTTCCAGTCGATGATTTTTTAGATTTCTACATGTATCAGCATTTGATCAAGATTAGTCTGTAAGGTACGCCGTGACGGTCGCCCTAACGCATAGGTCAACCTCTATCAGGAGGCCGGTGAGGGCGGAACGGACACGACGTATCTTACAGTCTAGATAGAGATACAATTGTAGGTTTTGCTAAAACGTGGTAGCATTTTTGCAAAATTTATATTTTGTGTCAACATTTAATCTGTTTGATATTTTTACTCTTTTATTTTATGTGAGTGTATCCATTGGCATCACATCTGTGTTCATCTAGTACCGAACTATGACCTCAAAAAAAGTGTCCAAAACGTAGTAACATTCAACTACAACACATGCGGGTCTTCACAAATCTGGTAACGACATCACATCACGTGTTGACAATTGAATTGATGTAGAAAACAGGCATATACACTTTGAACAATGTTGAATAAAGATCTAAAATCAACATACCCTCAGAACCATTTGACGGCTGTTGAACCTTCTACAATGAATGCACACAAACAAATCTTGATATTAAAACGAGTAATGAATTATGCATTTCATCGTTCATGGCTGTACAAACACAACACTCTTACATAAAACAACAGCAAATAAAAAAATATTCTTTTCCCACAAATCATTCATTCGATTGCATCCCCGGTGTATGGCTGGTAACATTTCATTTCGTAGGAAACTTCGACACTGAAACAGTCACCCGGATCAGCACTTCTCAGGCAGTACTACATTGAGATGTGATGACACTCAGCTCAATGGTTCGGTATATCACTCTAATTTTCAAGTTTCCCCTCCACCAAGATCATTTTCTTCGTCTTTGTTTGCGACAGACTAATACTTACATCACATCAAACCAGTGACACCATTTTGACGTCATTTAGCCGATGGCCATCATCCTCGATCAGTATGCAAATTAAATTTCCACCCACCAGACGAGTGTAAATGTTGAGAAACATAGGTGGGCCATTTCTGTAAACGCAATCACACATTTCCAGCTAGGGATTGAGGTAAGGGTGGCGCATAATTTTCCTATATGAAAACATAGGTTCACACATTTCATCTTGATTATCACCAGTTCAGTTCAGGAGCATGAATTTATATACATGTGCATGTATTTCCATTTGAGTCGAGCTGTAAAAGTGGGTGCTTGTTTTGTGGACATTCTAGCTAGCATGCAATGTTGGCTTTAGAAAGTGCTTCTGTGTTCTCAACGACGACTTCTATATCACAGACTTGGTTTGTTGTAGTTTTGTCAGCATTTCGGTATTGCTCCCCTGGAATGTAAACAATGCAAAGATATGTCAGTTTACTACTCCACAACGACCAGATGAATTTACCATATTGTAAAGCACATCTAAATGGCATTCCTCCATCAAACCATCATGCGAACATTTTTACTTCTTGCGGTGTACGATTATGGTGTTTTGTTAACGTTCTTGTTTTATTTGTCGAACCCTGTGGCTACTTTTTGAGTCTGGGGAGTAACATTCAATATTCAGTTTTCAAACTGTATCGTGTACACCTTTTACGTGTTTGTTCCAATCGCAGAAAAACACACAAGGGTGGATCATTAAGGCTTAGACGATGCTTTGAGCTTCAAAATTTACTATTTCGAACTAGACAGATTACATGTCTGTACAGACATTGACTTTCTGTACTTTGAGATTTAGTGAACTTGTTGGAAGATTCTCTGAATGGGATGTAATTATAGACAATGATATTTCTATAATACTTGCGCAAAGTCCGAAACATTCATAGTTATCTATTTGTCTGCATCGTCAAAATCAAATGTCACAAATATATATATATAATGAAAAAATCTCAACTTATTATAATTAATGCACGTATTTGATTTGGAGTAGCAACGAATATTGACCAAAAATGTAAATATTTGTATGCAGCTCATGATCAGCGATGAACGACTTGATGAGAATTCACTATATTATATTTCATTCGCCTTTCACTGATGACCCAAGTCTGCCTAATTGTCGACAAATGTTTGATTTATGTACATTGTACATATAGTAGACGATCCATATAACTGACTTCAATCCTTACACAGATCATTTGGGCTACATGTAATCAATGGTGAGATTTCACTCGGTTGATATATGGACTTTAAACATGTTAAAAATGTGATATAGAATATCTGGTCTAATTTATCAGCAGTCATTTTGATACCACGATCATTGGATTCTTGGATTTACGACTTCTTATTTTGCATTGTCGTAAAACAACAGCCTGAGGTCTCTCTTGTGTCAACGGAAAAATGTGCTCTGGCTTGAGAAAATTGTGTTTAATGTGAAACAAAGTCAAATAAACCACGGGTATCATCAGTGTCCGAGCGTCATAATATTATATAGTTCTGTATACCTAGAAGGTTTTAGATTACAAGACGACTCGATGGTTGTAAAGCTTCAAACATTTCACGGCACAACATCGTACTTGGCATAGATTCTGCAATCATAGTGATTGATTGTAAACAGTAGATTGGATTCCAGCGCCCTTAGTCTTTAGTTTCATTCACCGCGTAGTGTATTCATGTGTACTTTGATAGATATGTCGAGTTTGTTCTTTGGTGTGAACCTGTCTTTATTGTACATAATTACAAAAAATGTAGTATATATCTGACGTGAAACGTTCAGGAGATCAAACTATGTTTGAATGGTTCATTCGGTGTGGTCCCGACGACGAGGATAAAACACGACATATAAATCAAGATTTTAGTTTCTCGTCGTACAATATACGATTTCAAAATCAGGGAAAATCATAAATCATCGATAAAGTTGTCATCATCCTAAACGTATGCCGTCCTGACTACATTACAAATAGGATACGACCCGATGAATTTTAACGATGGGTATATTACCTTAACAAAACAATGTCGCTGATAAAATCATTGGTTTTCACACTAGATACGTAACTGCAACTTCTCTTAATGTTTTACCAGTAAACTATTCTCTACGTATCAATAACGTCTCCGTGATAGCGATTTTAGAAAAGAAGAGTTTCCTTATAATATCTCAGATTATTAAGCGACAATTTCATTCGCAATAACTGATGTAGTGGTGACTGAAAGATGTGATAGTATCGATCCATTGCGTACTTTATTTTCGTCTATTCACTATATTTACGTCTTTTCCATTCAAAAACCAGAAGCTTTAATACAGCTATTTGAACAAGAGTGTATCAAATCCACGATTTTATTGCTCATTCACAGCTTGGTTTCAGAATAGTGGCACTGTCGTAAAACCACATGACATCTTTGCGACACAGTACAACACTTATCGTAAAACCACTAGCCCTCTTTGCGACAACATTCCTCTAATACAGCGGAATGCCTTCTCTGGCTCAGCTGTGACTGCGCATTGGATTGGAGATCCCTTGTAATTTAAAATACAGTGTATACATATTTTACTCGCTATAAACCCGAAGCAGGCTCAGGTTCATGCGTTTTGAATAATCTCAGCCTCAGTGAAAAACAAGAAGGGCATGGTCATAGACATTGAGATACACAAGGACTATCTCAGAGTTTAGTCATCTGTAAGTCATCAACAAATTGTAGAGAGTAGATTTTAATGTATGGTGTTAACAACTGATATGACACAACTAAAAGTAGAATCGTTAAAGTTTACAAATTCTCCTTAGAGCGTTAAATTCCTCCATTCTATCTTGACGACTGATTAAATTAATGCATCCTATGATACATCAGTAATTCACAGAGTTCCGACAATCAGCTTCAGACCACAGCGAGATATGGTGTAACACATTTGATTTCGTATAATGGTCTTTGTTGTCTAAGTTATTCATTCCACATGCCCACTTAGATATACTGTATTAGTCTTTATGACATCTAAGTTAGCATTTGTTTATCAAGTGAAAGTTTTTGATGAATATGTTTTTACTATATTTCGATTTAAAATTTTATATTGGTATATAATATATTTCCAATTGTCGGGTAAGATGACATATTACTGTAAATTGTAAACTGAAAATTACCCTACGTCGATTTATAATGGTTGGCCGCATACAACAAACAACATATGGAATTACTTGGTTTCGTTTATGTTATGCATCGAGGTTAACCTGGATGTCAGTACTTTCGATTATTCAATATTAACATAACTGGTTGTAAATCATGGTAATCTAAAGAATTGGGCATAATGAGAGTAAATGATTAAGACGGATAGCTGTGACGCACACTTAGATAAAGGCTGTACCCGCTCCTTTCCTGACACCACAAGTAACAGTCAATTCAGTGCATTTCACTGATATGTTATGATATTATTTTATGATGGTAGTGGTACGAAGTGGTAGTAGTAGGATTTGGAACTGGTGGCAGTGGGTGGGATCATGCCAAAATCACAAAATAATGAAAAGTTACATAAAAAATGAGTCAAAGTAGAACGTGACCCTCGCCTAATTTCCATTTTCTAAAATATGGCCCTCTCCCGAGGACCGATTTGTAAAAAGTGGCCCCCATTCCCCCGGCCCTCCCTCTTGTAATTACTGAAGGCCCCCTTAGAGGTAAATAGGAAACCTGTAATAATCCATATTAAAGTAAATAATCACGTTTTTGATGTGTGTGGGGGGGGGGAGGATACATAACGTTTTTCCAAAAAGTTGTATTCCTTAACAAAAGGATAGCATATGTTCTTCTTTGCTCCCAAAAGTAAGAAACTAAACAGCCTAACCCATTTCTTCTAGCTAAAATTATAAAATAATCTCCCATTGGGGTAGTTCACGTTGACCATTCCCCGGCATCTTAATCATCGTGTCGAATAGCTTACGATTCAATTGATCCTGACAGATTTTAATGCTTGGTGATATATTAAAGAAATGCCCAAGCTACGTTTCCTGCCATCCTCGATGTCAGCACTAAGGGCAGCTGTCCACTTAGTTATATTACTGATAAATAAAACCATATTCTCAAAGTTAAATCGTGAGTTTAGATACCAAGTCGAGTATAGAAATTGTTAGTGTTGTTTTCTTTTCATATTAAAAGTATTTTATCTCTCCTCTTCCAAAAATTCCTGTTCTGGTATAGTTTGTATACCATGGAGAAAAGCGCCGTCACTGAACAACCCAAATATGGAAGACAAACTAACCTAGAAGGAGAGGTAAGCCAAGTTCAAGTCGCTAAATAGTTTGCATTCATCACATAAACTTCGTACCTTTTCCATTAAAATCTGAGATAACTAATCGAAGAACTACAAATCAGTAAAATATTTTTTAGTGGACAACTTTCATTCTCATATAACGGGATATAAGCTTACTCATTCAGGATGTAGAACTGATACTCATTTCTTTTCGTGAACGGTTTACAATACAAGAATAATCTTTGAATAAGCACTGACTTTGAATATGTGGTTGTCTTCAGACCAAACAACAGCAATGGTGGAGTAATGACCTCTTCAACTGTGTTAGTGACATGAGAAGCTGTAAGTATAAATGTTCTTGATATCATTTAGATTTTTGTACTTTGCAAAACTTAGAGATTCACAAGGCCGCGACTCTGTGAAGAATGTTGTAAATTGTGGGACTTGACATGAAACATCTTTGAAATGTAAAACTTTTTAAAGAAAAAGGAATATAATGTATTGAGTCAATGAGTCACTATAACTCGTTATGATGGAACCACTGTTGAGATGCATTGAGATGAGGTGTAAGCTGTTTTGGAAGTTATGGTTAGTTCGTAGCAGTAGATCTCCAGACTTTCTCCCGACGCCTTATAATCTCATTTGTGTTTCAGGTTTGTGTGGCTGTTTCTTCTTTCCATGTTTTCAATGTGAGATTGCACAAAGAATGAATGAGGCGCCAGCACTTGGATGCTGCTGGCCGTGTGGTCTCTCTTCTATGAGAACTAAGTTAAGATACGAACATAATATTGAAGTGAGTAACGATCAGTAACAGCTCGCTCTCTCTCTCTCTCTCTCTCTCTCTCTCTCTCTCTCTCTCTCTCTCTCTCTCTCTCTCTCTCTCTCTCTCTCTCTCTCTCTCTCTCTCTCTCTCTCTCTCTCTCTCTCTCTCTCTCTAGACCTCTCTAGACCTCTCTAGACCTCTCTCTAGACCTCTCTCTAGACCTCTAGACCTCTATTATTTTCCATTTCAATGTCAGATTCGTGGTTACTATGTCTATGTAGTTGTCAACCATACTGCACCTATTGAACAACAACATATACTGTATATCAAATGTCGTAAAATTTATATTCATCCACGTTATTCAAATTGTGCTACAAGCTTATTATTTCCTATTTGATTTGACAAATATGATTGCAAGCTATAAGCTTACAGATCAACTATGCATTTCTATGCAACACATTCTTTTATTTTTTTAGGGAAGTATCATCACAGATGTGGTGTGTTCCTTGTGTTGTGGTCCGTGCGTCGCCTGTCAGATCTCACGAGAGTTAGACGATTTGGATACAGAGAAGTACCATGAGAGTCTTTAGGTCTCACGAGAGTTTTACGCTTAAATACAGAAGTACCACGAGATCTCTTTAGATTTCACATGAATTGTATAGTTTAGATATAGGGAAGGACAGTACCATGGGAGTATTTTAGATCTTTGCGAGAGTCTTCTGTAATCTCAATGGACTTGAAGTCAGTATTTGAATTTAACGGTTCAAGATTGTGACGTTATCAGAGATGGAAACGTGTTGTGGTGCATATATATGTAGCAATGTTTTATATCTCAGAACCCCCGATATTCTCTGACAGATTTGATGTAATCGAGGATGAGTCTCACGAAGACTGTGTGTGTCATCGAGTGGTGTTCCTCCAAATCGGGGAATGTAGGTCCAGATGATCGAAACACAACACTGTCAATTGTATCTGTCGCGAACTCTCGCGAGTGATAGTACGGACCGGGTTGTATACACAAACCACAATATCTAATATCTCAAAATAGTTTGGTTACAGCATAGTCATATTTGTCGCAACATTTCGCGTAGGATATTAATCATTATGCCTTCCTACGGGTAAATAAGATGGCGTATTTCGTATTGCGGCACGTTTAGAGGCAAAATCAAGCAATGTGTAATAATGATGGAAAAATTCATAATGGTTTGTTTTTCGTTCGTCATATGTATGTAATTACATGATGCTGAGGTAGGTCAAGGTATGATGACCGCCCATTTGTTTGTCTTTTTTTTGTCGAGGATTATAATATATTATATTCCTTTTTTTTACTTTTTTGACGAGCGTAATTCAAGATTCATGATTTGATTTAATAAAAACACATATAATATAGAAAGTCGGTCTTGTGGTAATTCCTCTAACTCATATAAACTTACACCATAAATGGACGAATGGTAATTTCGTAGTTTGCATTGATGCTCATGGCATTAGCAAACTCTACCATAAATTTAAACTCATGATATAGTTTCATAGCCATGTGTTTTGTTTCTACGTAAAAATAAAGCTGTGTTGATATAACTTATCATCAAATGGTTAATCTGTCTGTCTGCGCATGATAACGATGATGCCAAAGCTGTCAGAGTATAATACATCATGTCACAGCAAGCTGACACTATCACTTGTCATCATACAAATAAACATATAACAATATTTCAGACATTGATCGGGATAACAATTGTCAATGGATTGCATTATTATATTGATATCCAGTCGCTGTAGTGTAATACAGCTATCTTTTTCTAGAAGCATTCTCGATTTAGCAAGCATGTTTTATATCATATGTGTTGTTAGTTATAGAGAGAGAGAGACAGAGACAGAGACAGAGAGAGAGAGAGAGAGAGAGAGAGAGAGAGAGAGAGAGAGAGAGAGAGAGAGAGAGAGTGAGGGAGAGAGTGTGACGGACAAGTAAATGTGTCTATGCGTTTGTATGCGTAAGTATGCGTTTGTCTGTTTGTCTGTGAGTGTTGGTTTATCTGTGTATAGTTCAACATGCTGAAACTCAAGCCATCAGTTGATGAGTAAGCAAACTTTTCTACTTTTTTTGGCAGCGTACCAATTTAGCAGTCAAATGAAACACTTAAATCACCATTCACGCATTGAATCGTATAGACAAATTTTGTATAAATGTTTTTCCCCAGTAGTCTGTACAATCTTTTACGCCCTCGTCCGTAACTGGGAAAAGCAGTTTTTCTTTTGGTGAAATTGTGCAACATAAGCAGAATATTTAGTGGTCTGAGACTGACTACTCGCAAGTCTTACGTTCGAAATGTCGTAAGCTCCTATTTTGATATAATGACATGACATCATTAGCATCTGTTGTTTGTCTCAGCACATTGTTTTCACATTAATCTTCAAGGCTGAGCAAGCCTACCACATTAGGGACAGGTCTGTTTCTCCAGCTGGGGGGCGGGGGCGATGTATTTTTCCAAAACACGATGACCCCCCCCCCCCATATATCATACTCACGTGACAGGTATATTTTGATCGTGACTCAGCATGGACTGTTTGACTGTCTCGCAAATACTTATCCCGGGATAGCACTATCATAAAATTATTGACTACACAGATTAAATATATTCAAAAAGAAGTTTAATAAGCTTGAGATGGGATATACACCTTTCATGGGGGTCCTAGGGTTTTCCCTTGAAGTCATTGAGTTTTTTACTGTTAAAGTCAATTTTTAGGCTATTCAGACACTTCCAGGCGATAATTTCCAAGCTTTACAAGAAAGCACCAACATGTAATTAGCAGCTACATTGGGTTGAAATATTTTGAAAAGTTTAACAGCATCTTGACAGTAAGAGGAAGGGGGAGAGCTTGAAACTTGGATATGTCCACCTCTTGTGGGGGGGGGGGGGTTCTAAGAGATTTTTACGCTTAAGCCAATTTTTAGATTATTCAGACCCTTTCTGGCAATAACCTCCAAGCTTTACAAAACAGCACCATCAAGTATCAGGAACTATTCTCTATACGTACGCTAATGGTAGTATCATTGGTAGGGGAGATTTGGAGTTTCTTGTCAATTTTTAGACTAAGTCCGAGGCTATCTTGGCAAAAATTTCACACATTTAAAAGACAATATAAATCTAAAACTAGCGTAGGATGAACATGTTTAAGAAGAATTTAATACCATTATGATAGTAAAAAGATTGGTTCATCTGATTGTTAGTAGAATGCACGAGTGACCTCTGGGGATGAGGGAGTCCTAGGAGTTCTCTCCTAGCAGATCTGGAAGGTTTTTTGGCAATTTTTAGGTTATTCATAGCCTTTGAGGTAATATTTCACAGCTTCGAAAAGCTAACGTTAATGTGAGTTTCCCATGTCACATAAAAATGGGCCCGTAACATTGGTATAGTGGCATTACTATTACAGATAGAGTAAAGTCACTGGTACACAAACATGTATGTTTAGAGAACTTTAGTTAATAGAAACTGGAACCTGATGAGATGTGGTGATATGTAGTGTCGAGATAGAAAGTGTATTAATCCCTTCATACAGAAGAGTAGAACAGTTTAGATTAACTTCTTTTATAAACTATCTATGAAGATTGCCATTACGAAACCTTCAAGTTCACTTTTGTCCCAAAGTGCAATATAAGTTGTGATTGTGAAACAGCCAAGTATTTACATGACATATGTTCTGTAACTAGTGTGGTAGCTAGGTAATACATGTATATTTTTATGCAGAGTTATGTTTGAACTCTTACGTGAAGTAATATTAAAGAATTTATGCAAAAAACATGGGACAAGAACAAATACCACAGTTCAGACAAAGTTGTATGCCATTGAAGAAATGGGTTTTTTCCTCCATCACAATCCAAAACACAATGGCCCCCCTATCCACAATTTTCAAAAGAGGAAACTGCCAATTTCAAAAACAGGTAACCCCCACCACCACCACCACCACCACCACCACCACAACCACCACCACAACCACCACCAATCCATCGCCCTCCCCCCATGCCGACGAAAATGACCGATCCCTTACGTCTAAATTGATTCCAGGAATGCCATCAGCTTAGCTCTCGATCATCTTCTGAATCAGCGTATATCAAGATATGTTTACTCGGCATAATACCTAACATCAAAGTAAGTGCATACATAATTTGGCCTACGTATAATATTTGCAAAAATTGCTTATATGTCATCGGAGACAAATTAACCATTCGATCGCACTTTCCTAGTGTCATGTAGTTCCTGACAATCGGCGCTTCAAACCAATAGAAGGAAATAATATCAATATTTTCGTACCACCGGCTAGTCTCAAGCTTCGCACAACTGCATATACTGGTCAGAATGTGATTTCTGTCGTTGGTGGCGTCTATGTGGGTACCGCTCTCTCGCCACGTTTATATCATCTATTGCATTATTAATTCTGATCGTAAAAAATAATATCTACAATACACTTGTTAACTGTTTCTCTTAGCATTGAATATCACGCTATCACATTGGCCAGGATATTTTCTGTGGCTCTCAAAAATGTTGAAGTATCACTGTCTGATAAGAGTATTGACACAGATTAATGGACTCATCTACACTGTCGCTACATCGATCGAATAAACTCGTACTACTCATGTATTCACCTCGGCTATGTCATGAATATTAATCAACCATCAGATGTTGGCCAGGCGTCTCTCTCATTATCAGTTACATCAGGATAGCCCGCACAGTTGGAGGCAAATGGTTCACCTGCGACAAAGAGGTACGTTTATATTAATTCCCCCACTTTGTCCTGACATTAACTTGTACTTATATATTTGATGTTTGAAAAGAAATATCAGCGACCTGAGTACATTTATCGTCACCGGGATGCGTTGAAGGTCTGATATGAAAGTCTAAATTTCGACACGGATGGGTCGTCCATGTAAGGATGTCCTGGATGATGAATGGCGACTGTGTGTGCGGGACAATATTATTCTTTTACCTAACCGAAAGTGTGAATCCGGTGTAAATAATGAAACATTAATGAACGTTCAAATTACACATAGACAATGGGACTATGAATAAAGGGGTCACTATATATGCACATATTGTTGGATTATATCAAATGTTTATTTCGAATACTGTTTGAAGAATCTTGTCAAATTTTGCAATTTTAATCTAATTTTTTAGTCTAAGTATGTTTTTCTCTGTCTGTGTCGTAATATTTTTTTATTTCTAATGTAACTAGCATTTAATATTCAACGTTGTTAATATAACAAACGCAACCTAAATTTGACAGTTCAACCGAATATAGATGTAATATTATTATTGTGTGACATGTTTAATTTCATTTTTTTTTCACTGTTGTTGACAATGACTTGATCCAATATTTATACATTATGTTATCAAATTTCATGCCCATTTCAAAGGTTAATGTACACACACCGCGTGTATCTAAATTACACTACTGGGAGGCAATCTACAAATAAGACACAGTACGGAACTACTTTATCGAAATATACGTCAATTAAGAGGAGTTCAAATCTAACAGTCGAGGTTAGCTATTATTATAAATACTCGTGGTCAGCGTATGCAGTTTGCAGTAATTGTGAATTAAACAGTCATTTTGCATAGTGCCAGCAATACAATAACGATAAATACAAACACAAACACACAAAGGCGATTGATTGATTGATTGATTGATTGATTGTTATTTGGTCAGTGAATATTCTACCAGTATACGGTGAAATGAAAATGACTTTGGTTCATCCGACATGAAAGTACCACCTGCTCCGTTTAAAGTATAACACGCCACGCCTCATTTGCAGCCGTCATTGCGGCCGTCATAACATCATAACGTTTCAGTTGAAAGTATGAGTTTACATTGGTATTGTACTTGTACTAGTAATTTTCAAATCAATGTTTGAAGCACACGGGATGATGAGTTGTCAGTGACCATCTTGTATTTGTTTTTAAAGAAAATCAATTATGAAACTCATCAAATCGATATAATTAGATAAAATACGCAATATTAATACCTCACAACTGGAGATGTAACACCTATTGTTCCGAGTCGTTGTATGGTTATCACGTGGTGCTAATTTTTAAACGGTGGCCACGGTCTAAATCATATTCTCTCAATTATTATATTGAAAATGACCTGGCTTAGTTAGACAATTGATACAGAGAATGTCCATTTTAAGAAAAAATAGCAAACAGGGTAGCTGAAACACTCGCACTAGTACGGGGCCTCAATGTATTAATATTAACCTGGCAAATTGCCAACTCCTTGCTTTCATTTGTATGTTAATATTTGGAGTGTCATCGTGTTGCTTACGTCTTGTTGTATTGACTTTAACGTGGTTGTTGGTAAATAACTTGGATTTTGACGTTACTGTAATTTGTAAATTGTCCGTTGTGAAAGCAGAGCATTCGTAACCGTGATGTGCAGCAATACATGATATAGTCGCTATGACAAATTATGAATTGATCCACTAGATGGTGTTTCAACCTTATCTGAGTCATGTACTATAGTACTAGTAGTATATTTAAGTCTCTTTACTGCCTAAGAGCTTGGCGGTGATGGTCTGTGCAAGATTGCGAGCTTTTTAGCTATCTCACCGTCGATCTCGCATGATGAATTCACGTCATTCACAGTGATATCCAATGTTTGCCGCGTGAACACAGAAATCATCATATAAGAGATGGACATAGCACGAACAAGCTTAGCAATTTCAAACGAGAGTCTTGCTCCATCAAATGTCAATCCTTTCGTAACCTGTAATCCATTTTCGATGACGACAGCGAGAATCGACGAGCTGTCGTGTCAAACAGCTACAGTAATAACCAATCAATGTTCTAACCAATTATCAGTGGAAATTGCCATAGAAATATTTAAACGGATCAAACTAATGACGTCACTAACTCTTGGGTTGATCTGTAAATGAAACGAACAAATACTGATTTCTAGTCGCTTTTAGTCATTTAAACTTTGCAATCACTAATCATGCTAATAGTATAATGGATCCGGACGTCGTGCTTGTATAACGTACTGGATGGGGCGTCGACGGCGGCGTCCTAGAAATATATAATGAACTAATATAACGCTAATAGCTGTTCTATCAATCACTCGTGCACTATTTTGTTTTTTATATGTTTGTCGTGTTAGCGTAACAGCGGGGAATAATTGGCCACCAGTTCTATATCCAAAATTAAAATATACTAAATAATATGTGTCTCTTTAGTCGAACCCATTCGTTATTGTACATATATCTTATATCTCGTTGCATAATATTTGAACTCATAAATAATTCAAAATAATACGCGGTCGTTCCATATACGAATGTTAAGATGCATACTGAATATTTATCAAACTGAACAAGGCTAAGCTGTCACATACAGGCCTTCGAACATACATGATGCCATCGTGCTTGTAAAACTTGCTATATTTAGATGCTAACATATTAATTTATGATTCCTCGATCAGCTACCCTCATATTGACATACTGTTTTATTTCGATGTATGTTTACTAGTACTTCAACAATGTCTAGCAATATTTTGATGACGTGGTGGAGCTAAAGGTAAACAGAACATCCCAAGTGTGAAGTTGGACAGTCATGTCATATTGATTTTTTTATTAGATATTTTGTATCTGTTTATGCTATGATGAAGCTGTCTCCTTCGAATTCTATCTCTGTGATCTCGACGTAGTCAGGAAGGGTAGATTTTACTTCGTAGATCTAAAATCCTAAGGTCATTTTTATAATTAGTGTTTCCTTCAGGGTACACTAGGATGAAGACAATGCCATCACCATCGTTGACGAATGGATGGATGGATAGAGGGAGGGGGAGAGAATGTAAAGGAAGGGAGAGATCGGGTGGAGGGAGGGAGGGAGGGAGGAGGGAGGGAATGGAGAATTGACAAAGAAAAAACAGTAATTCTTACTAATTCACCGTGTGATTCTTAAACAATTAATCCACAACAAGGAATATACATTCTTACATCAGACACTGACCATATATTGTCAATAATATACATGTATCTTACAATGAATTGTTCATATATTATCCAAGCATACCCTATTCACCACCAAAAACAAATCTATGAGTCAAAAAGTCAAAACTAGGTTCTTCATGACTAGAAATTGTATTTGCAGACGAATGGCTGCTGTCCACTTTTAGCGTACTTGTATCTCCCTCTACAGATCTTCATTTTTGAATTCTCTTCAGGAGTTCTATCACTCTGTCGTATGTCAATGTACACCGTACAACAATACTCTGTATGATACTATAGTAACTGACAATAACGATGAGTGTGGAGACGAATAAAACATTGTGTGATTATGTCCTCCTAATTAATAATTATGTCATGTCCTTTTCGGAGATTTTACACAACCGTGAAACAGACATTACATATTCAATATCAGGCTATTACAAACCCAGTTCAATGCACTCAATTTACATGATGGATGTATATTCAATTGCCTGTGAAGGCCAAGAGGTGGACTGACAATGTACGATACGATTACACTTCATCAGTTTTTCGTCCATCGTTAGGCTTAATGTCTGGATAGGATGGACTTCAGTTGTACTTCCTATCTCACCTACACAGCTGACGTTCAGATCGATACTGAAATATATTAAAGTCGACATCACATTTTCCATTTGATGTAAATAGCCGACAGAATAGACATGGTTGAGTTGAGTTCATCATGCAAACGCCTTCAGTGCCTACTTCAGTATATTTCAAGATCGAAGGAGGTAGAAATCATACACCATCTGATTAAATTCTGATGAAGGAGAGGACTCGGTTCACTTAATTTGTCTATATCACGACTTCCGTGTTTGCCTTCTCTATCATATTCTCAGTGCATGTACTTTGTTTATTGCCCCCACCTAGGACAGCACAAATAACTGATACCGTAGATAGTGAAATACCATATACATATATTAGCAATGCACTATCCAAATAATGCGAATGATTTTAAAAGCCAGTGATTATTGTGCATATATTTCTGGACAAGATTAGACGGCTCAATTGTTAGAAAATCTTGTGTTGGTTATCTGCTAACAATCAATATCAAGTTGGTGAAACACAGATGGCAAGTAAAATACAAAAAGAAACTATATTGATTTGATAATCACCACATACCTAATTAATTAACATTTTATAATTATTTGAACTTGAACAACGATGTATTTATCCATCCTGTCCAAACATCGCCACAATTTGTAATCAGTACCTACAAAATAATCATTTTATTTTTAAAAATGGAATTATTATTTCTTAACTAATACCTATTAAGTGCATTATTAGCATCTATTTACAGAAATATGTAATAAACACACCAAATACATACCTATATACAGACGAAACTTAACCCAAATAATGTATAAATGAAATACACACACACACACATCTATATATATATATATATATATATATATATATATATATATATATATATATATATATATATATATATATATAGACAGACAGACAGACAGACAGACAGACAGACAGACAGACAGACAGACAGACAGACAGACAGACAGACAGACAGACAGACAGACAGACAGACACAAATCCTGAAGAAAGGTAAATGTTCAACCAATTATATCGCTTGTTCAACTATTAGAACACCCTTTTCAGTATTTTTACTCGGCCTGAACATAACGCTTGTTTGTGGTAGGAATGTAGAACAATTTAATCGTTAAGAAATGGGTCTAAATTTATAAATGTGACCATAGACCCTCCACTTGGTGGAGGGTCTATGATGTGACATATGAATTTAGTATTTATGGTGATTTATGCATTCAAGGTGTGAATAATTCTCAGGAGAACATCCTATCCAAACTCCATTATCCATGCGATGACGATGTGTTACATAGCTGATACCCCTCTATGGCAATGTGTAATGCCCGACTCTTTCCATTTGCTAGATTCAATATTCACATTGCGTTGCATTATGTTTCCTGCAGATCGCGTAGCAGTTTCAACATAGTCATTAGTGTAGCTGTAAAGAATCGGAGTGTTTACTAGATGTCGTCCAATCAATTCACCAAAATGGAGCCCTACAAGGACAAACCTAGTCCGACGACGGAACAGCCTAGACGAGCAAGCCAGAGCCCTATTCCGGAAAGTCCGGGAGGCAGTGAAGCAGAGGTTAGTTCCACACGTACCCAATTCTGACTCGATATGTCTACGTTACGTTGAATCCAAGTTTTTTGTGCTATAAGACGAAATTGGATTCTACTGCAAGGAGAAAATTCACCACTAAGCAATATTGGCGGTTCATCGGAAATTGGAATCACATTTTCAATTTCCAGTCGTAATACCCATCGTAATGCATGCTAAAAACCAAAGGTTATTGCGATATAGGGCCGCAACTCTGATTTTTTTCAAATCTGTTATTATAATTGTAGCTTAATTTGAAAAAAATCAGATCCAATTATTAAGAATGATGGATTTCTTAAATTTTTAAGAAGAAATCACTTAAATGTGTTTATCGATACAACGGATTGAATTCTGTACTCCGCAGAGTGTACAAAACAAGGAAGAAACGACGTTAGATATTTTGCACCAGCGGCTAATATGTTTAAAATTCGATTTAACAAAATGACATAAAAGCGTATGAGGAAAGACACGGTCACTATTTGAATATCAAAATAATTGAAGCCGCATAGAAATCGTAATGAGTGTTCAAAAGAAATAAATAAAGGAACTGTCTGTATTCGATATATTTGATATATAAGTGGCGTTGGTGACGTGAATACAATATACATTCCATTGACCAAATTCATACTTTGTATTTGAGAATACATAAAAATCAGTTATCGGGTTTAGTGGTCATTCACCAGTATTGTGTAATTCCTTATACGCCATACCTATGCATGTTGAATTCTTAATAAAGTCACGGATCTGAAATGGCGTGACTCTGTAGGGGATTTAGAACGATGCTATGAATGAAAAATGACAGGAAGAACGAGAACTCGTACTGCTCTCCAGAAAACAAAATATGTCTGAGTACTGAAACAGACTGTAAGGTAAGGTAAAGTGGGATACCTGTGTGAAAATTAAAAGAAACGGAGAGTTCGCCAGTATGATGGGATTACTGTGGAACATTCGTAGGCCTATATTTTATGTTATTTGAATGTTTTACTGTATGAAGACAAATTACAACTTATATCATACTAAGCTGTAGTTATTCTTTTCATGACAACATTAATGACTAGAATTCTAATAATGCTGAAATATCACATGTCTATATCATATATACTCATTCAATTCATTTTGTATATTCCTTCATCAATATTTCCATCTGACACTCTCTTCACTGTCATGACATGCATCGCATGGTTTTGTGTATATGCAACTGCTTTTATGATCAGCACGATGTTTTGTGTATGATGACTTGTGTATTACGTAAATTTCTGTAAAATACATCACAAATCACTTCTCACATTTTCGCTTTTAATTTCATTTCTGTGGACTCAGATTTGTTGTATAAAGGTTGTCGGTAGCATTTTGGAGGTGTCTTTGCTGTTTAGCTGTCATAGTGCTGTGGCAAACTTCACATATGTGGCATCTAATCTTAATTCTATGAATCCACATTACCACATAACTAGTGTAGATAAACATGGTTGATCACGTGTATGCTGGCTGTAGTTAACGGTCTGTCTGTCTTCTATCGTTGTTGTGGCGCACTCTACGTACGTGCTTGTAATTCTCGACTTAAAAGGGCAGGTGAAAGGATCAATCATAAACATCCACACTCGCCTGTATTTATTTATTTATTCATACTTATTTACAAGACCTGCCGTCATTTGTTATACATAAAATGACGTCATGCATAAATTATTGTCAGTTCCGTGTGTTGTAAATAGGTACGAATCACACACTCACAATCAAGTCACTAAATGCATTTGAACGGTGATGGCGTTTCCTTTTTCGTTTCTTTTTTTAACCAATTCCAGCTGCTGCTGAAGTTTGAAGGTGACTCAAGAAAATTTGGCAAACTTGCAAACGGGAAGAAAAATGCAAAGGAAAGAAAATTAGAATGTGTAGGTTTTGTTTTGTTTGATGATGATGATGATGATGATTATGACATGTGACAAATTAATGCAATACAGACACCAGTAAAGATAGCTTAGTGTTGATGTTGTGTTTATTAACAAGCACCATTTGTACTTTTCATTTCATTTATAATTTTTGACATTTGTATTCAAATTGGTTTGACTTTACTTGCACGTTAGTAGTTGTCAATTTCGTTCAGTCAGTTATCATCTACTATCATTTAACATAATGATCATGAAAATGTATAGCTCGTTTGTACCTTTAGTGGTTGACTTGTTTTATTCGTGAATATAAATCATCACCCTGTTCCAATTTCTTTCCTTTGCCTTTTTTTCATTGATTCGCTGAGACGATGTCATTTGCATGATACTAGTGTTTTCAGTCTGTGTGTATGGTTTCACCTCCATGCACCCTTTAGGTCCATAATTGCATGTCGACGTAGATTCGTTGCTGTTGGTATATTTGCATGATGATGATTTGAAGATTGTATGGTTTTAATACTTGATTCGTGGCGAGACATTGAGACTACAGTAACCTGAAAGCGGTGGTCAGTAATTTAAAACTTTTATCATTTTAACATTTTCGGAGTATTGGTAGATATTTTAGATTAACATGTGTTCTAACAATAGAATTGTTTTGGTGTATCAGTGACTTAGACCTCTATATAAGTAGTTCTAACTTTTGCATTTGTCTTGCTTAGGTTTGTTGGTCAGTTGTGTGACTTTTGTGTGTCGCAGGAGTGCTTAGTTTTTATTTGAAATTTAGAACTCACGTACCACATTGGCGAATTCTGTTCAGTAAGCGACTCTGTAAAATCGGACATTATTTCATTAACTGTGCGATCGTCTTGACGTACGGTCGGTGTAGTTCCAAATTGAAGACGCCTCAGCTCCGTAAAAATGACAACGATACTATAAAAACTGACATCTGGGTGTTTTTTGAAGGAAGAAAATTGTGTCGATGATCACAACTTTAAAAAGAACAGAAATTGTTCGAGCAAGCACATATTCTAGGAGCTCCTGTTTTGCGTTCGTTTCACAGAACCACTATTATATTACACAATTTGGACAAATAACGGTTCTTCAATTTATCCCTACCTTTGAGGACTAATACTACTGTGTCTATTTCAAATTTTGCGATCGTCCATAATGCGAAAGTGAAATCTTCGTGATAACCTTTCTTTTTGATTTCTTTCAGCGTTATTATTTAGCCACCAAAATCTCATAGTAATATTATGTTGTTGTTTTTTGTTCAGTCTAGCTCGCTGCGGCCAAGTTTTGTAAGACGCATTTATGTTGTCATCATTCCACCATAGCTTGCTTCATATCACTGTTTGTGATGTCATCGATGTTGTCAGATAATGTACACCCTATCTTACTGATGATGCTTATTTTGTGATGTTTTTTCCCTCCTATCTATTCCACAGCCACATAAGCACCCACGGGAGTGGACGACGGACATCTGGCATTGTGCGGGGGAGCCCAGAAGTTGTGAGCATTTATGATAGTTTCATACAAATGATAGTTCAAATTGGTTGCTGTGTGTTGAGAAAGGAGACTTGATGCCAATGATGACTCATTACCCCTGGGTGTATCTGTCACACAATGAACGCTGGATTTTAATTAATCATAATTCATAATAGGACTCTCATCTAAAAAAAAAAATTTACAGTGACAGACAACATCACTCTCGGAATATTGCATTGGAAAAAATTCGAATTCAAATGATCAAATCCGGATCCAATTGTTTATGTCGATATGCAAAGGTTGCAGTGATGATAAACCAGACTAAATATGGGTGTATTTAAATCCCCCTTTTGTCACCCTGACAGTCGTAGGAATGTATGTTTTACGGCGAATATAAAACTACCAACGAGTTAAATTACAGATAACCTTAACATTGACTAAATTACTAGTAATGGCATTCTATAACTTCCATATATAGAAAATTTCTTATTCCAATCATCGTATGTATGTATGGTAAAACTCCCTTTGTCGCATCACTTCTTCTGCAAGCTTAAGGGCACAACTATTCCGTCGTCATGGAGACTGCAATTTCTCGAACCAGTGACTCGTTCTTTAATACGCTCATGACATCCATGGCGTTTTGACGACAGAAAGTAATCCACGTCAGAAACGATTCTATTCAGTGCTTAAAGATGGCTCTTTTATTTGTCATTTGTGTCGTCTGTTTTAATTTGTTCTGTTCTATTCTGTTCAAGATTTTTCGTCTTGTCTCTTACAGGTTTGTGTGGTTGTTGTTTCTTACCATGTTTCCTATGTGAGGTGTCGGGACGGTTAAACGAACCATTCTGTGCTGGCTTCTGGTGGCCATGTGGACTTACAGGACTTCGAACTAAGATGAGGTTAAAGCATAAAATAGAGGTAATTATGAATATTAATAAATCGTTTGACACGATATTTATGATGTTAGCTTATCCTCCTAGTGTCTATTTATGTACGCTCCGTTACATGACGATGACGGTAACTATGACAACACGTTTCGAATTTCTAGTTCCTATAAATTCACGTCACAATAATTTGTTGATGAAATTAAATTTGTATAATATATGTGTATGCATGTATGTATGTATGTATGTATGTATGTATGTATGTATGTATGTATGTATGTATGTATGTATGTATGTACAAAATGTATGTACAAAATGTATGTATGAATGTATGTATGTATGTATGTATGTATGTATGTATGTATGTATGTATGTATGTATGTATGTATGTACATGTATGTATGTATGTATGTATGTATGTATGTATGTATGTATGTATGTATGTATGTATATGTATGTACATGTATGTACGTATGTATGTATGTATGTGAATAATGCATACATGGATGGATGCATGCATGCATGCATGCATGCATGCACACATAGATGCATGCAGACAGGCAGGGAGGTGTGTCTGTGTCTGAGTGTCTGTGTGAGCCTGCCTGTATCTGTGCATACGTGTGTGCGTGTATACATATACATGTGTGGATGACTTAATTGTCTTTCATACCGTTTTAAAAACACATTCCTGACATTTTCCTTCTACCAGGGTGATGTCTTCAAGGACGTCTTTTACTCTACTTGCTGTGGACCATGCGCTGCCTGTCAAATGGCTCGGGAACTCGATTTCATCGAAAACCAGGTGACGGACTGAGGAACAATAATTATATACAAGTCAGCTCTCGATCAATTAATCTCGAATTTTTGTGTAATGCTATGCAATGTATCCGCCAAAATTTAACAATCAGTAAGATATATGTAAGGATTTGAATTGCGCCATCAGTGGTGCTTAGAAGAAATTTTTGTTTTACCCATTTTAAGGCGGGTTGCAATATCTCAAACGTATCAAATTAACTTATTGATATTATTAGTTTTTAAATGGTCATACAGATGAAATATTATAATTTACTTTACATTGTGTTGTTATTTTGATGTCGCAATGACTATATATATAGGGGACTAAACGTTCATCTCAATTTCAACAAACTAAATTACCTGTACCTTTACCTTCATTGTGCAACAATGATACGACTTGACTTTTCTTGTATTCAATATTTACCATCACGTTAGTATATAAGCTTATCGTGGCATAGTCTGTTTAATAGTCAATATGATGCGCTTTGGAAATATTTTTCATTTTTCCATTCGAGAGGGTATACACCCATACACATTTCATTCTATCCGCTAGGCATCTACTATCTACTGACTCTCTCTCTCTCTCTCTCTCTCTCTCTCTCTCTCTCTCTCTCTCTCTCTCTCTCTCTCTCTCTCTCTCTCTCTCTCTCTCTCTCTCTCTCTCTCTCTCTCTCTCTCTCTCTCTCTCTCTCTCTCTCTCTCCCTCCCTCCCTCCCTCCCTCCCTCCCTCCCTCCCTCCCTCTCTCTCTCTCTCTCTCTCTCTCTCTCTCTCTCTCTCTCTCTCTCTCTCTCCCTCCCTCCCTCCCTCCCTCCCTCTCTCTCTCTCTCTCTCTCTCTCTCTCTCTCTCTCTCTCTCTCTCTCTCTCTCTCTCTCTCTCTCTCTCTCTCCTCTTCTGTCTTCGTCCACTTTCTCTCTACATGTACATGTACTGTCCCCCTCACTCTACCTTCTCCCTCATAACATATCTCTCTCTGCATGACTATCTACTCTGCCTCTTTCTCTTTTCGTCCTAACTTTACATTTCTCTCTCTGACTATTCAATATATCGATCTATCCCTTCCTCTGTCTTTGTCTCTGTCTCTGTCTTATCTCCGATTGTCCCCCCTCTCTCTCTCTCTCTCTCTCTCTCTCTCTCTCTCTCTCTCTCTCTCTCTCTCTCTCTCTCTCTCTCTCTCTCTCTCACACATCTCCGAGAACATCCCTGATTTCTCTCCGCTATGTATCGGAAATCAATTAACTACTGCTACCATCATCGCTGTACAACATCTTAGATATTACTGGTATGACTATTTGCACCTGACTATCTCCCTCAAATGTAACATTGTCGGACGTCGTTTGAAGGTCTTACCAAAAGTATTTTTTTCTATAGATACAAAAATGTGAAATGAAACAGATAAGAAAGTTTTTAACACCAGTAAAATTTGCATCTTATGTTCCATCAAAGAAGGTTCTATTACTAAACGTATAAAACTCCTTTTTGGGATATAAATTGACTATATACTGCATCGTAAAATTGTGCTTCGGGTATCTGGTGTGTTTATGTCTAATGTTTTGGTTTTTTTCAATTGATGCGGTTATATTTCTGAGCGTATTCTGAGTATTTCAATGTTATTTGTACATTTTGATAATAGCTACGATCGATTTTACAAAACATTTGATGAAAGATTTAAGCAGGAAAAAAGAAACCTAAATTAAAAAAAAAACAATTGATAACACGGCATCGTACTAAAATCAGATTACGATTTTTTTTCTCCAAATTACTACACACTGGAAAAATATTTGAAAAAGGGACATGTACCAGAAACCTGTCTTGATAATATTTATTTGTACACTCTCAAATAACCGCTTTCAAATAATGATATCCAAATATAAAAGTGAAAGAAAATCCCATTCCTACTGCAGTATGGGATTCCGAAAAGGGAGAGTAAACAATACAAACATAACATCTTGTACTTCAAGTTATTGTTATGCAGATATACAGTATTGACTTAGATTAATTCTATTAGTATTTGGTTATTTTTTTTCTTTTGAGGTGCTGTATTTTAGTATTTTTGAAGGGAATGTATGTAAAAATGTATTCTCTACAATGAAGACACGAATTCCTAGGCTTAGGTAACTGGTGTGTGGACTTTAGCTAATGAAATATCACAACATCCATTTGTTTTTCGTAGGCGTGACTGTAACCTATTTGACAGTCTAGTTAAAATTTCAACAATATGGCCATACACGTTGTCATGACTATGAGATCTATTCGTTGCATTGTACTGTCGTAAGTAACCCTACACGTACTGAAGAATTCGCAAAAAGTTGGGAACACAATGTAAATTAAAACGACAAATATTTTGTAAAAAAAACCCAAATGAACCTTATGTAAGATTCAAATTCTAAACGTTTTCAATGTTAATATTTTAATGTATTTTGTACTGCTTTGGTATTCTACGATATAAGTATTGTTTATTGTTTACTTTTTGTCTATGCAATCATTTTCTGTATTATTGAGTCTTGTTATATTACAAAAGATTGACAAATTTATGGTAATGTTGTATTTTTCAATTTTATGGTAACATATTTTTCAATTCAAGTACTCTTTATATGGGGGAGTATTTTTTGGTTTATATTCAGGATGGTAGATATAGACAAACATTTATTTTGTGATGATTTTAGTCAATAAAAATCCATACTATTCTCTCTAATTGTTTTAGCCATACAATGCGTTGTAAAAGTACCCCCCCCCCCCCATATAGTTTTTGAAAGGTAATGGTGTCATATTATCATTGGCACTGAGAAAACATGTAAAAACTATTCGTTAAAGATATGTTCACCCTCTTACAGTGTCATATTACTTACTATGGCATAATGTTGATTTTCCTTCAAAATCTTGGGTTTTTCTTTAAGGTGTTTCTTCATATATAAATTCCAATGTAAAAGAAAGAATGGAAAGGTGTGTCAGTGTTTGTGTAGGAAACCATCCTTCCCTTTTGTTCTTTGTTTAATTATCCTGCTGCATATCTAATTAACTTGCTTGTCCCTTTGTAGACAAGTAAATACACAGACTGGTATAAGGATTAGCTGCAGCATTCTTAGAATAAATTCACCCTTATTAAATTACATGAATATGTGACACAGTTTCTTGCCATTGCGGATGACACAGGTGTGAACTCTGTACTTTAAGTGTTTAGATAATATGCATTGGCAAATTGAGCTCTAAATCTTCATTTTTAATTACGTATCAAAGTGATATGTTATTGTCAATTTTGATATACTTGATTACATTAGTGGGTTATTACGGGGGTGAATACATCCAGGCACCAATAGTTGGTACAATGTCAAAATGTATACACTGCTTATATATTACAAATTTATTAATTTTGACCTAAAGTTAAGGTGGCGGCTATTGCATCTTATTAGCATATCATTTTGTGGCCCTCTGGAGTAATTTGTAATGACACTGTGTGTCTGTGTCGATAACAGAAGGTGGGATTTTGGAGGGGATAGACAACTCTTTGTCTGTTGACAAAACAAGGTGGGGTGTAGCAGGGGAAAGACAGCTGTGTCTGTGTTGATGATAGATGGAGTGTAGCAGGGGAAAGACATATCTGTGTCTGTATTGATAGGTAGGGTGTAGCAGGGGAAATGACAGAGATGTTTTACACTTTTATAATAAATGTTACTTCTTGCTAAGTTATCAATATCCCTATTAAATATCATATTAAGGCTGTGCCTGAATACTGTAGTTCTGTGTGTTTTATTGAATGTTGGGTGTGAAATGAATCATTCTCTTAAGGAGTGTTTCAACAGTTTGAATACATCATACTTTTGTGTGTTATCAAAATAACCTAAAGGCCCACTTCAGATTAGGATTAAAAGCTTGATGTGAAAACCAATTGTTTGCAGTCTTATATTGGTTCAGAACAAAAGAATGATTCAATGTAATCCTTATTATAAAGCTAACACTAATGTGATGACCTGGGATTGAAACATAGGCCTTTTAAAAATTTTACCCCCCACATCAATACGACTTGGGGGAAATGTCACGTTTATTTCTATTTGATGTTTCACTTCATCTACTTCCACACATCACAACATAACAGATACAGAAGTTCTGCAAATAAATACGAATTGTCACTTTAATCCACCAATAACATTTGCTTCTGGTACAGAAAAGTTGAACATTTGTACTTGTGTGTTACCTATATTTACCAACATCTTTTATTGAAAAAAAAGAGATTACTTGAGATATGTCATTTTTTTACACCTGAGAGATTGATTGTTGCCATAGATACAACATTCAACATGGGGTGGTGCATGAGTACTACATATCCTACCCAGAAAGACGAACGTTGGGGGCGCTCTTTATTAAAGCAAGCGCCCTCAACGCAGTACATATTCTATCATGACTGAATTGCGGATGACCATGGATTTTACCAGAATTAAAGATTGCAAAAAAACTTGAAAAAAAATTTACAACATTACAAGACAGACAAATATGATATAAATAGTTAGTTTCTCCTAGTTAATACTTGTCTGGAACAATGCTGGAACTTGTACTGAAAACATGGTTGGTTAAATTTTGTACATAAACTATCTATGCTAAGTAGTGCAACAAACACCAAAATCAGAATTTGAAAAAAACATTCAAACGACAAATGATTCTCCTTAACTTTCCAAAAGCTCCAAAATGAAACACTTTCATAGGCACTGAATATGGCTGAGATAGGCTTAATTAACTATTTCATCAAAGATTTAAAAAAAAAAAAAAAAAAAAAAAAAAAATTACAATACTTTCTTTTGGTGACATCTTGCAAAAGTTAAGCCAGGAAACAATATATCATATTCCTCATTTGCATACCAACAGCTGTGTGACCCTAATATGGTATTACTAATCAACATACCAAAAGGTATCACCATTCATGTCTTATGCATCATTTGCATATCAACAGCTGTGTGGACTTGATATGGTACAATAAATTAGCATATCAAAAGGTTACTACCTTGAGACCTATGCCTCATTAGCATATCATAATAAATATGGAAACTTCCTTGACTTATTTGCATAATATGACATTTTTCATACCATTGGCATTAACCGGAATTTTATCACATGTCATGGATTGTCAACTATTTAGATACAAACTCATTTTAACGATTCAAGATACTGTCATATATCAGTAACTTACATTTCAAAAATATGTTAATAAATAAAAATCATCCAATGTAATTTCTCTATCATTTGTCATGAATAAATACAAAATACAAGAGTCAAACTTTTTACGTTTTTTTTGCTGAGGGTTCACATCAGGAACTCTGGTAACAGAGGGGGAAACCTGGTAAAATTTGCATATATTTCCATACCTTGTACCATAATATTGGGGGGGGGGGAGGGGGGGGGCACTTAGTAAAATACCTGGGGAACACTGTTAAACAACATAAAAGTTGTAGCCTTCAAACTGAAAAATAAAGGATGGTCCTAACAACAGCAATGTAGGTTTACATTCATTCCAATATGCCAGGTCATTGTGACCGTTCACAGCAAGTCAGAACTTATGCTTCCATTTCAAACATATTGCGGCCTCAAATTTCAAAAAACTAAATACAGTCATATCATTCACAACTCCTGAACTATTCAAAAAATTTAAGCTATTAAATCACAAACTATAAAATTGATTTTTTAATCACAATGAAATAACTTATTTTGTAGCGTGCATTAGCTGTGCTCTTTGTTTGTGGCAGAAACAAGGCTTATTAAGATTAGACACCCATATCACCATATTGCTGATTCCAATCATCATACGCATTAAGTGTGTGCGATGGGACACTGCGACGAATTCTCCGTAAAGAATCTTCAAAATCTCTGAGTTGAATGTCTCTGACCTGAAAAAATTCAAAGAAATCAGTTTGATACTGATTAAATTGCTTGTGCTGAATGTGAAATCCCATAGAAAATAGAAGTGACTCAAGATTTACAAGAGTTGGGATGAAAACTGGTCGGATGTAGAGTCATTTGGGATTGCTATTTAAATACAAGCAATGATTCACATGTTACAGTAGTTGGGATAACAACTGGTTGACTACATAATCAATTGGAATCACAGATTTGATACAAGCCACAAGCATGGTTAAAATTCTGACACCCCCCCCCCCCATCCCATGCTATAAGTTAATTTTCAAATCAATGTTAGTAATTATCACTCCTAGAAGTAGATCACAACCACGATAAGATAACTGCTAAACCAAGATAACCATCTGTTTATAATCTAAGCACAATATATATCCAAATATGGAATGTGGCACAATCAAACTTTCACTTCAAGCTAAGTCAATATGTTTTATCCTAAAAGTGCATGAAACAAAAAGATATAAGATGTTATCATTATAAGTAATAAAATATAATCTTTATGGCATGGACATGGTTTTATTTGGACCTAAATTGTACCAGTCAGTATGTCGGACCACTTTCCATTGTTAAACCTAAATCAACAAAACTAACATTCAGGCAGAAAAGATTATGAATGTTGAATGTATGTATACTAACCTGATGTGCTTCCATTGACCTGACTTGTGATGGAGCAAGATCTATACATAACAAAGACACAATACATTAACATTAGGATAACTTTAAATAAAACTTATCAAATCTGACTTCAAAATACTTCAAAAAGTTGTTTATGTAGTGGGATGAAGTACAGGAATTTTACAATCCTCCTCAATAATCATCAATTTATAAGCTATTGATAGACCTCTCAACTATCTCTTAAAATAATTGATTTGCTTTCAGAGAACCAGTTTTTATCATTGGTAAAATGGTCAGTTCTATGTCCCTCTTCATCTACACCATGTGGTCAATAGATGCTATAATGCCTACCTCTGATAGGTCCTAATGCTGCATCCTTTGCAAGAGCTGTTAAATCACTCCCAGAATAGTTTTCTGTCATTCTTGCCAATTGATTCAATTCTCTCTCATTCAATGGATTGCCATGGTTTGCTAAAAGTTGCGATAATAGTTTCTTCCGAGCCTATTGGACATACCAAACAGTTTGCTGTGAACTTCATTTTATGATTGATACAAGTTACAATGTTTCACTACCTATACACTATACATACTTCAGTTACATCTTGAGTGCTTTGGATGTTTTTCTTTGACATTTCACTAGGTTCTATTCATTCAAATCTCATTCAGACCACCATTTACTTGGCAACCTCTGTAAATTCAACACAATTCAAGCATCTTACATATTCAAAGTACATTTACTAGTCTAGACAATCATGTATGTATTTACAGTCTATCCTCTTACCTCTAGGGTTGGCATTGTGACGTAAACTCTTTTAGGAAATCTTCTGAGTACAGCATCATCTAACTCCTGTGGTCGGTTTGTAGCCCCCATCACTAGCAACCTTTCATCACTATTACTAGTAACCTAGTGATTAAAATAATAAATGAAGAGAATTTGTAGGGTCTGATATAAAACTAGTTTTATATCCATTGTCAAATCTACATGGTGGTAAACCTTTCATGGTACTGTTACAACACATAGTCTATATAACGCTATATTCTGATTACCAAATTCACAGACAATTTCAATTCAAAAGAACTATCACTACAGGGCATTCCAGATTGGTGAAAATGTGGTTGTGGATTCATATAATGTGATCGTACACAAAGCAGTCTAAATGTTCAACCAAATCAATTCTTTCTGTTCCTGAAATTACAGCATCCTTAAATTAAATTAGCAGAACTATTTTGACTTGACCAAGTATACTATTTTGATATGAAAGAGAGAAATTGTAATTTCTTTTTTCAAAGGAAGCTACAGTATTTGACTACCATGGCTGTAAGTTCTAGTCCAAAAACCACTTCCAAATGTTACTACATTCATGCTAGTGACCAAATTATTAAACTGGTTGTATGTACATACTGGGTAAGCAGTGACCTACCCCATCAAATTGTAGTAAAAATTCAGTTTTTAATCTCCTGCTAGCTTCATGTTCCCCTTCACGGCGTTCACACAACAAGGAATCAATTTCATCTACAGACGGTACAATAACAAAATAAAACATGTATTATTCATACAAATCATTATTTTTGATCCTTGAAATGTTACTCAATTCTATTAAAAAGTAATATCATATCCACAATATACATTGTGTACAGTTTATGCCGACAACTCATCAGAGAGATGTCTGTTTTGGAGAATGATACAGGGAAGTAATCTACAGTATGAATCATTGATCAAAATATTTACAAACCTGAGACTCTTCAGACATAACAGAATCTAATATTTCATGGAGTGCAGACACAACACATCAATAATTTGTACTGACCTATGAAAACGATAGATGGCTGGAGTTCCCTTGCTATTGCAAACAATGTGCGGACCAGCTTCTCTCCCTCTCCAATGTACTTAGATGTTAATGTTGCTGCACTAACACTGAAGAAGGTGGCGTTAGATTCATGGGCAACAGCTTTGGCCTGAACACAGGATGATAAAGAACACAATAAATCACTTACACTGACTAATACCTTTGGATTACTGTGATTTCTCTCCAATTGATAAAATCATACTTAGAACAGGAAGTACTGCCCCACTATGGAATCTATGATATGCATTACTTTTAACAGTATAATATATATTCAATACATGTGCATGATGTTTTCATAAGGAAAATGAGACATCTTGTACATCATTTTAATGTATTCAATACGACAAAGAATTACTAAGAAATTATTTGCAAGTGAATTTTAAAATTAGCTTTCCTTGCTTTGCTTTTTTTTCATTTCTTGTCATCTACATTTACATTACACAAATGAGTGGGGTGACAAAAAATAATATCTTAACGTCAAATATTTTACCAATAATGTTGTACCATATTCATGTGGTCAAAACAACTTAATTCTCTCTTTCTATTCTCTAAAACATGGAGCTCTGGTTTAAGTGATGCTAGAAAAAACATTTGAAAATGTCTTACCAGGAGAGTTTTACCATTACCAGGGGGTCCAAACAATAGAAGCCCCCTAGCTGGTGCTCTTAACCCTGTGAATAGTTCTGGTCTCAATGATGGCAGAATAACAATTTCTTGTAGTGCTTGTTTGGCGATGTCCTGCCCAGCTGTAAACAATTAGGAAATGCAATCAATTCAAAATCATATTCTAACGTTTTTTGAAGTGATTCTTTTACACATAAATGATTCAGTAAAAGCTTGTTCACTGAACTGTCCATTGCAACCATGTTGAATATTATGTATGCCATATGCCATATACATACAACTCTTTATCTGTTTCTATCATAAGCGATACATTAAATGAAATAAAATACTTCTATCTGTTGTACAGCAAAGCACGAGTTTTTAGACAACACTTTGCTGTCATGGGTACAAAAACAACATTATCCTGAATTCTCTAAATGCTAACAGCAGTGGGAGAAGTGTATGCACAAAGTATTTCTTTAGTAATAGCTATCACATCATGATATTGAATATGACTGGACGTGTCAACTCACCGATATCCCGCCATTTGACTGCGATACCACTGTCAACAATTTCATCAAGGATTCTATTAGCTAAAACTGGATCAATTGATTTTAATCCTGCAAGTTTCTTTTTATACGAAGGTCTTCTATCTATTCTTGGTGTTTCCCCTGTGGTATTCTTCTTGATTTGCCGACCCTACAATGACAAACGATTCAAAGTAATCAGATTTTTCTCCATATTTTGATAAATCTACTGTAATAATTGCAATAGAATGGAAACTTGGTAATATATTCAATTGTTTTGATTACAAGTATTATAATGATGGGAGATCATGGGATAGGGAACATGTAAACGGTCATATTGAATGATGCATTATGGGAAATATTGCTGTTGTAAACAATGTGTTGAATTGTTTGTAACCACAAGAATCTTGACTTGATTACTCAGACCATTGTGGGAGGGCTTGCTTTCTGATAACACCATCTGACTGTGCCCATTGAAGGGGGGGGGGGGGGGGGGGGGGGGGCGCTAGTGATAATAGAAAGACATCATACAGGGTAGACAGATTACAAATCTGCCAAAAAGTAGAGTCATTGTGGCTGTAAAGGATCAACGATATACCTTTGTATGAAGTGCTGGTTGTGAGCTGTATGTAGAATGTTTTATGGTATATACCTTTGTATGAAGTGCTGGTTGTGAGCTGTATGTAGAATGTTTTATGGTGCATACCTTTGTATGAAGTGCTGGTTATGAGCTGTATGTAGAATGTTTTATGGTACATACCTTTGTATGAAGTGCTGGTTATGAGCTGTATGTAGAATGTTTTATGGTATATACCTTTGTATGAAGTGCTGGTTATGAGCTGTATGTAGAATGTTTTATGGTACATACCTTTGTATGAAGTGCTGGTTATGAGCTGTATGTAGAATGTTTTATGGTATATACCTTTGTATGAAGTGCTGGTTGTGAGCTGTATGTAGAATGTTTTATGGTATATACCTTTGTATGAAGTGCTGGTTATGAGCTGTATGTAGAATGTTTTATGGTACATACCTTTGTATGAAGTGCTGGTTGTGAGCTGTATGTAGAATGTTTTATGGTACATACCTTTGTATGAAGTGCTGGTTGTGAGCTGTATGTAGAATTCTTTGTCTTGGTACCTTGTCTATTATATCCTGTAGGGCTATTGCTACGTTGGTTTCCACTTCTTGGTAATGTGTTACTTTTATGAACTAATTTAGGTGAACTAGGTCTTGGTTTTTGATAACCTGAAACTACAAAAGAAGATTTCCATCATTATATTACGTTTGGTACAAGTTTGTCTGTAGCTATGTATTGATAATACTGGCCATGTTTTCATGTATGCATCCTACTTCAGTATGTTCAGGTGCACCGACGTCTTAGGTTAGAATGCTATTCATGTTTACACATAGGATGGTAAATGCTATGGAGTCACATGCACTCACAGACAGAACAAGTTCACAACACCTCTCATAGGTGACACAAGTCAGGAAGGATACAGGAGTCTCCAAGAGTTTCAATTTAAGATATTTTTGTGATCAGACACCAAACTGTCCCGACTCCAACCTGAGGTAAGTAGGCGAGTTTTTCAAAGCCAACTGGCTAGGTCTGGAAAGTGACGGTATACTTGCATTAAATAAAGGACAAGCAACATGTTAGATTATTTAATGACTTATTGCCTTTGAAGAAAAATACATGTACAGATGTAGTTTAATTTTATGAGTGGGGTACTACATCATTGAGTCAACTATTTTTTGTCTGTTCCTGTATATGTATTTCTCATTCAGTATTTACATGTAACTATTTCTTCTCCTTTTTCACTAGTAGGTACAAATACATAGGCATAGTTATAAGTTGGGCAAAATGCAGAAATGTATTATGTTACTGTAAACTGTGCACAAATAATGCCTATGGGTAAACTTTGTCAGTCATGTAGCAATATCACTTCTGGAATCGACTTCTGCAGATTAAAAAACAAATTGATATCTTAACGATAAATTATGTTACAGTATGTTGGGTGTTTACTATATCAAACATCTAAAACTTATGAATTAGTTTGGGAAGACATATTGCATGGTTATACCATTGACCTTTTTGATATGAAGTAGATTGTCATGGAGGGGTTACAGTGAAAATACCACCTTAGCTCTTAAAGATTGAAATATACTGAAATGAATGTGAAATATGTTTTTAAGAGTTAGTGTTATGAAGAATTAATATAGCATGGCAGACATGTAGGTAGATTTGAGAATGGAAATGCGAATGATATTCTCTAGTCAAATGGCTATAGTTTCTTTGCAATTCTATTAGTATATATAAATATAGACATATAAAAAGAACAATGTTTTCAAAAATCTGATATCAATCTCAGATGTCTAAAAGAACAGCTTAGTAAAATTTCATGCACAATATATCAGTTAGTATTGGTTAATACATCTGTGCATCAACAAATGAACATACCATTAGAATTCTTTAGTACATCACTAGCTTTTCTACTGGTTCTAGGACTACCTTTAGGTTTTACATCAGGCACAGAGCTGGCAGGTGCTTTACTATTAGCGCTAGTAGTACACGTACTACTACCATACGTTGCAAGGTCATCGTTAACATCAATTGCTTCGACTGTGAAGAAAGAATGCTACAGGATGATTGAAATGCATACATACAGACAGACAGACATACAGACAGACAGACAGACAGACAGACAGACAGACAGACAGACAGAGACAGACAGACAGACAGACAGACAGACAGACAGACAGAAAGAATTTGGTATACCAACACACAGGAAAAATAAGTATGTAGAATGATATGAGGAGAAAATATCCGAACAATAGATCAATTTCGCAAACAAATATGAAGAATCAGTATGCATAAACAAAATGAATATGTATGCAAATAAAGATACAATTATGCAAAGTCAGAATTCCTATATGCACACAGAGAATTGGTATGCAAATATATAAAGAATTTGTGTAAAGTCACAATTCATATATTGAATTGATATGTAAATACATAATATTAACAGGCATGTAAAATCACAATTCCTATATGCAAATAATCAGAATTGATATGTAAATACATGTACATAGCCATAACAGGCATGTAAAGTCACAAATCCCATTAAAATAGATTGAATTGTATAAGGAATTGATCAGAACTCCTGTGCAAACAGACAGAATTGGTGTACAAATACAGAATTGGTATGTAAAGTCAGAATTCCTGTGCAAATAGAAAGAATCAGTTTGCAAGTAGAAAGACAGAAAAGGTATGTTAAGTCTGAACAACTGCGCAAATAGAAAATGTAGACAGGATCAATGTAATCGTGGAGCTAGAATAGGTATGCAAATAGAAAGAATCAGTATTCAAATGACCGAAAAATGTGATACAAATATGTTGAAAGAACTGTTATAAGCAAGAATTGGTGATAGAAATTCAATAATAGATATACAAATAGACAGACAGGAGATACAGACAGAGGGATGTAGACATGTACACATAGAAATGCTAGCAGTAATATCTGATACATGTAGGCATTTGTTAGAATCGTACTTGAAAGCTGGTATGAATAATTATATGTCTTAATATGTGTCTATATGGAAACTAAATTTATTAGTTTGATATGTCTGGAACTAAAGTATATAGCTGTCATTTGTATTCTACAGACGAAGCATTCATCAATTTCATCAAAGTAATACTTACACAGTAATTTCATCAACACTGACTAAGGTGACAGAGGTCTGTTCTAAGTAATCATTCGTTTCGATGCAATTTATTTGTCCATATGCAATGGTTTTGAAATAAAATTGACTGAAAACTACAGATTACACTTTAGACATATACGTTTAGTTTACTCTAATTTCATACATGCAGAAAGTACAGCAATTGACATAAACTGATCAGTTGTCATGCCAGGCTGCCATGTTGAATTCTTTGCATGTTCCAATTCTTTTCCCCTCGAGGAAAGACTACTGAAAAAATGTAGATGACTCAACAGAATTTAACACTTCAGTAAAAGTTAATCTACAATGGAGACACTTTGTAGTGCTACAATTTCAGAACTGTACACTGTTTATGCATATATATGAGTAACTGACAGAACATTAGACTCTTGTACTTGTCAAATTTGACCACACTGTCATATCAATATTATTGTAATTGCATATCAACAGTTCAATGACTCTTACACCAAGCACAAGCCAAGCTATTGTCTTTGACCACAACCGGTACCCGGGTCTACATCATTCATTCTGTGATACTCAAACTACAGTCAAAACATTCTAAATTGCCATTATATTTTCCCCGTTTTCCATAAATTATGCTTGAGTTGGTATAATTATGGTACATTATTCCCCAATTTTTTGCTTCATTCTTCTGGAAAATACTCATGACCTAAGGGTCTAGCAAGTGGTAGTGACAAGGCCTCTGAAGTCATTCATATTTTTTTTGGCCAAACTATGAACAATTTTGGGGAATAATTAATATGTAATTGTTTGCAATGACCTCCATGGTTTAACTCCTAAACAAGACTTGATTGTAGAATCATACCATCACAGTGTCACTGAGTCATACTGTGTCACATCAATGCTGTATAAATTAATGAATGAATCATTTAATTAAACATACTCCACTAACTACTGTATACTGTACATTTTATGTACATACTTGTAAATTTATAAATGTATACAAACTACTGTTTTATATCAACATTGTATAAATGAAGGAAGGAATCATTTAATCAAACATACTCAACTAATCATTGTATATTGTACATTTTATGTACATACTTGTATTTGTAAATGATGAGAAACTCTTATACATTCAAAAATTAATTTCCAAGTAAAACTTAACATGTATCTAAATTACATAATCATTTAATTTGCAAATATAAATCCTTAGTATTGATTTGCTATGCTATATTACCAAACTCCCTACCATATTTATTATAAGTGAATCAATGAATACATCACACAACACTTTAAAACTCTGGTTGTGATTGTTGTCTAGTTTTGAACTCGGGAAGAAAAAGCTTTGGATAAATATTCTTAAGTGCAATAGGTAAACATCCTAGCTATCACACTATCTCACTTGACTTCAATATAAGAATTATGTAACTGCTGCAGCAACTGTGGTATAATGTATAAATCATAGAATAGTGATGCCAATACAGGATGAAGATATTAAGCAACAGAAAGGAATAGAACAAAATTTAACAAATGATATGGCTAGAAATTCAGACATGATGTGGGCAGAAATTCAGAAATTATATGGCTAGAAATTCAGAAATGATGTGGGCAGAAATTCAGAAATGATGTGGGCAGAAATTCAGAAATGATACGGCTAGAAATTCAGAAATGATATGGCTAGAAATTCAGAAATGATGTGGGCAGAAATTCAGAAATGATATGGGCAGAAATTCAGAAATGATATGAGCAGAAATTCAGAAATGATGTGGGCAGAAATTCAGAAATGATGTTGCTAGAAATTCAGAAATGATGTGGGCAGAAATTCAGAAATGATATGGGCAGAAATTCAGAAATGATATGGCTAGAAATTCTGAAATGATGTGGGCAGAAATTCAGAAATGATGTGGGCAGAAATTCAGAAATGATACGGCTAGAAATTCAGAAATGATGTGGGCAGAAATTCAGAAATGATATGGCTAGAAATTCAGAAATGATGTGGGCAGAAATTCAGATATGATACGGCTAGAAATTCAGAAATGATATGGCTTGAAATTCAGAAATGATATGGCTAGAAATTCAGAAATGATGTGGGCAGAAATTCAGAAATGATAAGGCTAGAAATTCAGAAATGATATGGCTTGAAATTCAGAAATGATATGGCTAGAAATTCAGAAATGATGTGGGCAGAAATTCAGAAATGATGTGGGCAGAAATTCAGAAATGATACGGCTAGAAATTCAGAAATGATATGGCTTGAAATTCAGAAATGATATGGCTAGAAATTCAGAAATGATGTGGGCAGAAATTCAGAAATGATGTGGGCAGAAATTCAGAAATGATACGGCTAGAAATTCAGAAATTATGTGGGCAGTAATTCCATGGGGAGAAATTCTGAAATAATATGAGTAGAAATTCAGAAATGATATGGGTGGAAATTCAGAAAAGAGGTGGGCAGAAATTTAGAAATGATGTGGGCAGAAATTCAGAAATGATGTGGGTAGAAATTTAGAAATGATGTGCATTAGAAAATGAAGCATAGCTAAATATAGAGAGTATTTCAATATTACATGTACATACGTAAAGCAGCTAATCTGTCAGATGCCATGACTAAATTGGTCCTCATTTTATCTTGCAGCCTTCTTGCTCTCTCCCATTCTTCTCCTACAGGACAATATAAGCAAATGATAAACAAATAATGTACTGCAATTACTTTTTTTTTGGTCTCAAACTAGCACAGAGGTTCTATCGTGACAACTACTGAATATCTAGAATCATACATTTATAGTGGAATGTTGACGGCATACTTCAGTTATTTTCAAAACTCATTACATGTTTAAGTGAACGCTACTCAGTTAGACCTCACAACCCCTCAAAAGAGTTTCCAAGTACATGTAATTATATGTAATCACACACACACACACAGAAGTCACAAAGTCTTTTTTCCAACCAATCAGAAAAGGAAACAAGCCCGTCATCTGTGTGAATTTTCAATAAACTGATATGGTTATTAAACCTGTCTACATCTTTTTAGACATCACTTTTAAATTACGAATACAATTATGTGACTTCGCACTGCACCAAACACAGTGAATTTGATTAAATTAGAAAGTGTTTGGCTCAACATATGTTCAGACGAAATTGTAAATTCACAGCAGAATATGAATGATGCCCTAGGCTGGATGATGACATTACTGATACATCAAATGCAATCCAATAAACAGCAATATATTTTTTTATAATACCTTTAAATGTTTATCAATGTTTATCTAATTACAATTAGATTCCATAAAGGTTAATTTACATTTAGAATGTTACAACACAGAACAATCCATAATCTGTAAATTCCATCATATTGTTTTTCGTATTAGGGACTCTACTCTATACATTTCTATTCTATGCTATTCATTGCTACCGCCTACCGGGGTAATGCCATTTTCTTCCTTCCTATGATTTTTTCAAAATGTTTTCTTTTGAAACCCTGTATAACAGACAAAGACTGACTGGCTGTCTATAACTCAATACAACTGTAAACAGAATGCATGTATTGAATGCCAATTTGTTAAAAGTAATAAATGTGCCACGGTGCAGGTGATGTCATCAAACAACAGACCATGCATGATGATGAAGTCATCACAATTGAAGTCATCACAACTGGCAACAGTTAGTCTGTACAGCAATGTAGGGTTATTCCATTCTAACTATAAATACATAACACTTTCCACAAGCTGTGAGGACTGTGACCACACTGCTAAACTGCTTGTTGATCTGAACATGTATACTTTCAGCAGGGCCTGTAACATCAACAATACTGTTAAACTGCTCTCTTGACCTAACATATGCTTTCAGGTCACATACTATTACTACACAGGCCTATAATTTTGTTTAAAACCTTTTACAAAATGAGTACACAAACAGTATACAATAAACTGCTAGGGAGTCAATATAAACATTATTACAGCCACTTTGAGACTCATTAAACAACCATTACATTGTAAAACACACACTACAAAACTATAGCCTTGATCTGCAGTAAATATTTCAACTGTAGACTTTACATGAACTTGGTATTTTGTATTCGTACTGCATTGAGCTTACCTACACATACTACACTACATTTAAATTTGAGGCTATACCAATTAATCATTTCTATAAAGTTCAAAGCATGAAAACTATTTGATAGATTTTAACTCAAACAAAAATCTGCCTCTTGACTTGCTGACTTGTGTATACACCTGCATGTAATAATTCATTGACACTCAAAGTACATACAGTACTACAACTTACATACTACAACTCACTTCAATTCCCATATTTTCTCAAGTTTTTGAAGCCAATTGATGTGATTTTCTACACCTCACAACAGACTGTCATTTCACAAGTTGCAGTAATGAGTAGACTTTTCAGACAGTACTATTAAGTTTTAACATTTGATGGCTGATCATGATACATTTCACTCTAAAACAGTTTCCTGGAATAACTCAATTTTTCCAGGAGTGGTTGTAAATCCCAGGACTTTCAAGGACCATAAACCATGCTCTTTTTCATGAGCTTATCTTTTTTTTTTAAAAAGAAAATGTTTTTGTCAAATTGTCGTTTGTTGTGATATGATTGTCCTTTTTTTCAGAACTGTGTTTTCCATATATGGTCAATGTTTTAATTTTTGACCGTCACACAAAGAATTGTCCATTTAGGGACAAAATACATGGAGAAAGCTAGACTTCTTTTTGATATCACCCATCCAACCCCCACCCCAACCAACCTCACTCTAACAGTCATGATTATGTAACTTTACTTAAATTAATTCACTTATATCATCCTAATTTGAAATTACTAAACATATCCATATTTTCTTTAGGCCATGTAGGTAGGGGAGAGGGTGTTACAAAAGAAGTCTTCTTCAACAAATAACTATTACTCGATACATACCTGGTTTCTCACAGTCTACAGCTATACCTGTTTCTAACTCTGCTATACCTTTTCTGTAATAATCTATTGCTTGTTTCTTCTTTGCTGAAAAGCAAAAAATAATAATGCTATGACATATCACAAAATAATCTCCATTTCTATACAATCTCCAGGTATTAATTTTACATATGGCACTGTGCATCTCCATGACATTTGTGGCCACTTCAGCTGAATGTGAATCATACCCTTGTGCAAACATACATGTATACATTTATCAGAGATGCATTTCAACCTGTGTTTGACAAGCACAACTGTACAATTAGTACACTTCTGGAATTTGAACTTATTACCATGTCTTATCCTACATGTACCAAATTGATTTAAAGTGTTGTGAATTTTTAACAATTTAGAGGCATTTCTCGTAACCACACACAGTGACACACATGACAGCATATGTCCCCCACCCTAATCCCTTGGATTTCTAGAATAAAAAGCACATAAGTGCATATACATATAGTAATGTTATATGATTGTATGAAGTCACTGACAGGTGCAAACAGAAAATAATGATTAATTCTGTATGATTAGTGCATACTCAATTAACTGTCAGTTTGTTCATAGGCATTGGATCAGACTTGACCTTCACAGTCTACATCATTTGTTAGCAAAGTAAATGTAAAATCTATGTTAATGTCTTTAGACTACTTAATTTATTGTGGGCTCAGCAGGATCATTGTGTGCAGTAGAGTACATGTATGCATGCAAGGAAATCTTTGTGTTATATGGAATGTACATGTATATAATTCAAACCATTTCAAACAATAATATAAAGCAATGTATTTTATAGTTTTCACTCGACAGTAGCATCACGCGACAACTTACAACATTATAAATATTATAACATTGGGTTAAATATTTCAGAATTTTATTTTTACCATATTTCATTTTTCATAATATTTATCGATACAATCTCACGTACAGTGTTCATACTCACTACACAAAGTAAATTTACACGAATTTACTCATTCAATAATGATATATTACATGTAATGCAGTTATGCTTTTAGCTTGACATTGATTCCCACTTTCCAGAAACGTTTCACAGAATTTTGAAATCTCTAAATTGCACCCCATCCTGTAAAGTCCTGATATTTATTTTTTGATCATTGTGATAAACGATTATAAATATTAAATATGTCGAACATTTGTTTAACGTGAGGTTAGACCGGTTTCTGTAGATTCAAATTTCAAAATAAGAGCACGCGTTGACGTGCAAAGTGTGAAGGTTGCATTGTAATATTTACCTGTTGTGGCGATTCCATCTTCATCAATTTTCAAGGCCTTTGAAAGATATTCGAACGCTTTCCGGTGGTGTTGCCGTTGTTGTGTTAATATACGGTCATCTACTTCGGGGCCAGAAGTCGGCTTCCTTGAAGGTGAGTCCATGGTTGGTATTGGTAATGGCAGGACTCGACAATCAATGTTGAGATCCTCCTGTTGTTCTGCTATCTCCGATCTGCTTTGTAACGTTACCTTGTTACCGTACACATTGCAAAGAATTATGAATATGCGTAAGACCAACCAACGCAGGATACCAAAGAGAAATACTAACGGATAGCTCGCTAATCGTATATTTTTCCTATGTACGGATTCGTTATCTTGATTTCTTGGTTTCACATTGTTCCCGGAAGAGTTTTCACAGCTCGATTTGCGTGACATCCGAGCTGTCCGCCATATGCAAAAACCCCCTAGCTGGGTTAATTAAAGACAACCCGACCCCACAGATGTATCAAAACGATTTTCCATAATGATATTATTACAGTGTATTACTATTAGTCATTCATATATCTACTTCATCACACTCAATAAATATCTAAATGTAAAAATGACTCTCACAATCAAGATACTGAAATATTGTGAAGGAATTAATATTTTTTCATATTTCTCAAAAAATGAAGTGTATGCAAATTGTAAACCTAATGTGATGTTGTCAATTTGACATAAATCACAGGTCATTCTATTAATTTAGTATTAAATTATTCAAAACGATTCATCATATAGCAATTACTCTTTACTTGTCATGTTTTTAATACATTTTACTTATTATTTTTTTTTTTTATTAAACTGGTCAATCAAGTAAGGAAAAGAGTAACATCTGACAAGTTCCCTTAGTGATGGACGAAAAATCTGAAAATGAGTCTGCAGTGTGCCTTTCATGTTATGCTACTTTTCATCTCTGCCAACAGGAGTTGGGTTGAAGCATAGACCCTCCATGTTGGTGGAGGGTCTATAGTTGAAGTTTGTGCTTCATTCCTGCGTTTGTCTGTTTGTACATTTACGGGTAGATATAGATGACGTTTTGTAAAAAGACTGCATATGAGATAAAACCAATCTGATTAAAATCCGATGTGGTGAAAGCGGCTAGATGTCCTTATTTACCTCTATTCATCGTGTTGTGACGTTTGTTTTGTTCGGAGTGATCGCCGCTGGGAAGGCGGCGATCACTCCGAACAAAACAAACGTCACAACACGATGAATAGAGGTAAATAAGGACATCTAGCCGCTTTCACCACATCGGATTTTAATCAGATTGAGATAAAACCAGCTATGGACATCTTAGTGGCATGGTTGCTATGGCAATATGAAAAAGTGATATTGGAAAATTCAAGCTTTTTTGTCAAAAACCAGTCAACATAGCATGTTGGCATGGGTTCAAGTTTACTAAGTATGCCATGGATCTAAGTACATCCCCAGAAATAGATTTCATTGTTGCCATGGTAACCAAAATATGAACAAGATACTAGTAAAATTCAAATGGTTAGTACTGTAACCAAAACATAAAATCTCTTCATTTATATGTTTTCATCCCAGGAATGGCTTAGTGATGGCAAAGGTATATTTGTATGCACTCTTTCAAATGCTATCTAGCAGCATATCTAATTTATGCAAAGCATATCTGTTGGCAATGATTTATGAGAATCACCTATCCATGTCTGAGGAATTATATATCTAAAAATTACCAAGTCAGACTTTCACTGCAACAACTATATAAAATATGTAGGGAGAAAGAGAGATGTCTTCAGTACACTATAATCTACTCCCTAGAACACGTCGCGTACACCATCTACATTGTACTATGATTTATGGATTAACATACTCTAATACTGGCAGGCACATAGTAATTCAATTTCATTTTATGCAATTTGATTGGGTTCACTACATCATAAACTTTGGGGTTAAAAGGATCTTCTTTGAAGACCTGTCTGTTTCTTCTCAATATAATTAGATTTTCTTCTTTATTGTCTCCAATTTGTTGTCATCATCAATTTGACTACAGTGATTCAACATGTTTAAGGGTGGCTGTATACCTGGCTTGTGTTGAATCTTCCTTTTTTTCTTTATCAGTGGCTTTTTGATATACAGAATATTCTATTTTATGGTAATTGTAATTTTACAGTTCATTTTGTTGGGTAATTCTAATGTAATTCAAACCGAAGTGGATCAATCATTGACTAGCTTTCAAGCCAGGAAGTTTAGGGTAGATTGGCAAACATCAACCACACACAGGTATACAATCACTGCCACACCATCTTCGTATACAAGGCACATCTGTCTGGTTATTAAAGCTTCACTATAAATAAAGTCCCATTTCCACAGTAGGTAATTTACAAACAAGCAAGTTGGATTATTACTCTGAGTCTTTCTTCTTCTGTCTTGACATCACATAAACTTTTGTAGCAAAGGGAGCACCACAACAATTGCATGTTTACACACAGGTGTACAATGACACATTATTGTTCATTTCAGAGCACCATATCCATGGCAAGGGTAGGGTAGCTTGTAAGATGTACCATGTTGGAGTGTCCTCATCAACCAACAGACAACCGAGGGTGGAATATATCATTATAACAACAAACTATACAGTCTAGGGGTAGGATGAAAGAGTTGTAATTGGTCATTTGGTGAAACATTTTGATCAAATTATTTGTACACAAATGTTGTTGAATTGTGTGTTCTTACATAAGGCCTAAACAAATTGTGTGATTTCGATTACGCTCAATTTTAGAATAGGTGGGGTAGGTAGATTTTTTTTTTTTTTTTTTTTTTTCCATGTGTGAGTGTATAGTTTAGGTAGTTATGTTTTGTTGTTTTTGATATGGTCATTATGTTATTGGTTTCTTCCCATCAATGTACAGCCATTTCAGATTGGAAGAACAGTTTTATAATGTCTGTTTAAGTTGATGTCAGTTTCTGCATCCGCTATTTCTCACGAGACTTCATAATTTGCATGGTTTTATTTTCTTATTTCTCAAATACATTTTTAAAAAAAGTTTATGATCAGCAGTGAAAAACTAGGTGGGGTCAGGTAACAGGAACCAAACAAGTTTTGTTTTTTAGGCCGAACAGTGATTCCTTATATATAAACTGCAGACACTCTACAGTAGCAAGTACATTCTGTTTGGTATATTGTATTTTATCATTCTAAATTGTACCAGTACATCCCTGCAGGCTGGGCCTTATCTACATCATATATTGCGTACGACACATCAAGTAAAACTACACCAATCAGTTATCTTGTGACTGTTCATTTATACAAAGTTAAACAAAAAATAAAAATTCATCGTCATCATAGCAGCACAAATAACATGATTGTTGAAACTGTGTCTACTATGAAACCAAATTAAAAGAAGGTGAGATTGAAATTGAAAAAATACAAAGTGTTAAATCAAGAATGAAGGACATTTTACCAAGCGTTAAATTGTTATAATAATGCAGTTTTATTACATATTACTACATAAATGAGAAAGACTTGGATTTTGTCAGGAGACATAATTATTGTCAGTCCTAAATAAGTGATAGTGAATCTGTGTTTGGCTGTAATACATTCTATATGGAGGTACTGCTATGGTGACATGACCGTACATGTAAAAGTTTATGACTTGTGGTTCAGAATTCATTTCATCAGTTCCAGCTGGTTGACTGTGAGTACCGGTAGTTATTATCACAATATAAAATCTCTCAGCACATCTTGTTACTACAGCCTTGGAGCCCTCTTTCAATTGGCGATACATTCACACTATTAGCTCAGGCTGGTTGACAGAAAGAACCCGATAGTGTGGGGTTTTTTCATGTTTTAAAATCTCTCGGCACTTCTTGCTGCTACAGCCCTCATGTTACCATACACCTTAGATGGTGGACTTCCTAGTATAAGATTACAGATTGCAGTTCTTGCCATACGGATGTTTTGATAAGATCCTAAAATGTGAATTTTACTATCAGCTAAAACTATTCTTGTTTTTGTACTGTTCTCAATGGTGAATTTTGTTTTGCCACCTTTTCCAGCGAGACGACCAATTGCCCTTGATAGATGATCACCCTTTAGTGGTTTGACTGAAAAAAGAAACGTCATATGCATGTAAGACACAGACATGGCAACACAGCACTATACAGTTTAGTTGTTTGTTTAATGCTACTGTAAATGAAAAATTCAAGGAAAGGTAGAGCACAAAATTCAAAAAAAGTTGTATATTATGTATACATAACAAAAAGTATTTTAAAAACTGAACTATTTAGCATGTGTGCTAGATCCCTCAGTTTGTACATCATATTAATTTACACTCAACTGATATTTTCACGTCTGCATGGCTGAAATTCTAAATTCGTACTTTACGTATGTTCCATGAAAATATACATTTGGTTAAATTCAGTTACACATTTGATATTTTGTGGTTGCTATGGTAGAGATACATTGCAAGATGTGAAACCCCTTTCACTCTGTTATTGTTTTCCACAAGTGTACCCACCACATATCAAAAGCTTCAGCGGTATAATTTAATTTAACACACAAACTTACCATCTGTAACATCAAATGATTCCAGAAACAGTTCATCCAATCTGACTAATGCTAGTGCATCCTAAAAAGTGAGAAAAATCATGCAAAATTATTTTTTGTTATTGTGTTATCATCTCCAGGGGTAAACACTAACGTATCATACACAGTCATATCATTGTGATCCATCTTACTGTAATATACAGCAATTGTTAACTAGATTGATTCTTGACTGAAAAATTTATTGTTTTTTATTACATTGTACACTGCTGTAATCACTAATTATTTGTTGTATAGTTTACAGGAGTACGAACAATAACAATGAATCTTTCATTCTAGCTCAAGTTCTATCCTCAGTTGTCTGCCAATATTTAGTTACAAACGTAGAGTTTCAAATTGGTGATAATTATGCTTAATATAAAAGTACCCACATTTTTACCATCACATACAGTTTCGATACACAAGGAATGTTGAAATTGTTGACAATGTAAACAGCAACATTTTTAAAAACATTTATTGCATATCTCTCAATTCATTATCTGTCTTTTATCTTATTAGTACTTGCATATTATGTGATTTAATTGAGGTTGTTCCTTATGAGTTATAACACTAAGTTTTGCCATGCCATTACAACTTTAACACTTGTTGGACGACATGTATTGTTAGTACATAGAGAGTTGGGCTCACCTCTACTTCAAAGCCAAGACAGAATGCTTTTACCAAATCAGCTGCTCTTTGTAAAGCTCCAATATCTGTAGTTTCTTTTGAAGTCTGTCAAACAAAATATGAAGTTAATCATTTAGTTTACAAATTACAGTAAATGTACTGGTTTAAAGTAGGAATACAACAAACTCTTTCAAGCTATTCTATTGTTTGTAGATAATAATGAAGGCAATAATGCTGAGAATCTGAGCAAAAACAGAGATCTTTCAATATGAGTTTACTTGGTTGTTCTATGTTACATTGTAATTTAGGGAGATGTAAAGTATTAATTTTTGTCAGTGTTACAGGCAAAAGTAACTATAAAACAAATCATAGAGCAAGGAAAAGTAAACCGCTGCATTAACCATGTTACTTTAGTTATGTGAGAAGTCAGACTTCAACGAACAGATCTTATTTGTGGCGACAGAATTGAACAATTAATGTATTCCAGCCAACATCGCTGCAAATATAACACCACACTTTTCAGTCCTTCTCTTCTTTTATTGTCTATAGTTCTATGCTTTTTAGATAACATACAGGTCCAGCTCCGTAGACATGGACAACTGTTATGTCTACACCTGAATGTATAGTAAGCTTATACCTCCATGTGTACATACAAAATTTGTAGCACATCTACCAAACAAACATCACACTATCCTTGCTAGCCCTGTAATTTGAATACTACTACATGTAGTATAGTTAAGCTACACATTGATTGACAATACATTAACTATGTGACACAAAACTACAACTCTTTCCTAAATTTGTTCTGCATACATGACAGCCCTACAGTGATATGTAAACACTTACCTTAATTTCAACATTTCTAGTTCTGAGGTTAAAACGAATTTGAAGCTGTAAATGTTCAACTACAGGTGTGAAAATTTTCATCCAATTTTCTTTCAAGGGTGTATATCTGTTAGCAGGCACTGAAATCTTTCTAATTTCAGTGGATCCTTCCTACAGTAGAAAATAGAAAGATTTGTTTATTGAAACTATGTGCTTCTTCTAACACTGGTCGTGAACAAATCCTTGCAAATGTCCATATCGATGACGATTGGGTATTTATTTTGGATTTTTAATTTATAACACAATTTTATCATGGCTTCTTGTGAAACTCAAAATCAATGTGAAACTACATAGCCCCAAGTCTGTGTTTGTAACTCCATATATTGCAAACCTAAAAAAAAAAAAACATATACAATAACAAACATTTTACAAATTTATGAATAATTTTGCAATTTATTGAGTTACTAACAAGGACTTGGCATGTATTGTTTCACATTGATTTTTCAAGTAGGAAGCCATGATAAAATTGTTTTATGAATTAAAAATCCAAAATAAATACCCAATCCTCATCCATATATCCACTTTAACTCATTTATCCATCTGGAATACTATTACTAGGATATTAAACATGTTCATATACTCTATTCCCACTCACGACATCTTACAATGAAATCCTGGATGAATACATTTCAGGGATGTTAAAACTACTGGAATATGCCACTGGGACAGCATGATCAATTCCAGGATTTCCATACTTCATTAGAGAAGCAACCCAGATAGCATTGCACAATAGCAGTTGCGGTGGTGACATCCATGACTTGAAATGAACAGTTCGTTGAATGACAAATAGGCTATACCATACGAAATCTTGACCTATTAAACTTTCATTAATCAACGTGAAGCGAACTGACAGT